>NC_143018.1:92551503-92886503 GCF_055824585.1 Amblyomma mixtum | reverse complement strand
GATGTGGAGGTCCTCGGTAAGGTCCGTTGTAGCGACCCCAGAATGGTAAGGTCTCGTGTTAGCTTAGATTTGAAGAGGGAACGGAGGAAACTGGTAATGGGAACAGTTGGGGATAAGAGTTAATGGAGAAAACCTGAGTAATTTGCGATTCGCTGATTACATTGCCTTCCTTAGCCACTCAGGACAAGAACTGCAAAGCATGATCAATCAGTTAGACAGGCAGAGCAGAACGGTGGGGCTGAGAATTAACATGCAGAAAACCAATGTAATGTTCAACAGCCTAGCAAGGGAACAGCAGTTCGCAATTAGTAGCGAGGTGCTGGAAGTAGTAAGAGAATATGTCTACTTAGGGCAGGTAGTGACCGCAGATCCTGATCATGAGAGAGAAATAACTAGAAGAATAAGAATGGGGTGGAGCGCATATGGCAGGTTTTCTTAGATCATGAATGGTAGCTTACCAATATCCCTGAAGAGAAAAGTATACAACAGCTGTATCCTACAGGTACTCACCTATGGGGCAGAAACGTGGAGGCTAACAATGAGGGTTCAGCTTAAGTTAAGAACAACGCAGCGAGCTATGGAAAGGAAAATGATAGGTGTAACGTTAAGAGATCGGAAGAGGGCGGAGTGGGTGAGGGAACAAACGCGGGTTAATGACATCTTAGTTGAAATCAAGAGGAAAAAATGGGCTTGGGCAGGGCATGTAATGCGAAGGCAAGATAACCGCTGGTCCTTAAGGGTAACGGAGTGGATTCCAAGAGAAAGCAAACGTAGCAGGGGACGGCAGAAAGTTAGGTGGGCGGATGAGATTAGGAAGTTTGCGGAGATACAGTGGCGGCAACTGACAAAGGACAGGGTTAATTGGAGAGACATGGGAGAGGCCTTTGCAATGTAGTGGGTGTAGTCAGGCTGATGATGATGGTGATACAGCGAGAGGAAAACAATATGAATCAAGCCCATTTTCTCTCAAACGTTTAACTAAAACACATTCGAGCTTGTGTGCTAGCAGAGCTACGCCAATTAAGCATCTTTTCATCCGATGTGCTCTCTTCTTCAAGTGCGAAAGCCAAACAATTCCCCTCGCTAAGCCTATTAGATGGGGACATGATAAGGAGGCTAGATTCCCGCTGTCACACCACACAATCATTATTGCTGAAGTAAAGTGCAACAACATTTACGGGAAGATTCAATTCTGTCTTTGTTGTTATCATGAGCTGTGCGGCCCTTTGAAAGTGCATCACGTGCATGCCTGGAGCATTATCTTGATATGTAGGGACTGACTTCACTGCTTGTGACGTCCATCGCGCCGGGGGTGTGCTTCTTTTGTTCTCGGTGCGTCACTTCTGCACGATCGTTATCTGAGGCGCGATTGGGGCGATAAGCGTAACGTTGCAGCACTTAAAAGTATCTGTCTCTGTATCCGTTTCTGTGATCGAACCCACCCGCGTCTTTCGGGCCAGCAGCCAAGCGCCGTAACCACTGAGCCAACTGTCTTCTTCTCTGTGAAAATCTCTCAAGCCACCTATTCAGCCACTAAAACACTAAACTGTTCTCTTGTTCTGTTCATTGACGTTATGAATTTTCCATAAAGATTTTTTACTGTTTGGTCTCCATGATTGGATGTTGGTGTGCAGGTATGCACTGCCTTCAGATCGTGGCTCTTGTTGAATAATATTACGATGACTGCTACCACTACCATTACTACCAATGATTTCGTCCATATTTCGGCTACATTACTAAGAATCAGTGTTGTTCTTAGTCATAATCGACTCAATGGCTCTTTGCGGTTCCTCATCATCCTCAGCCTAGCTGCGTGCACTGCACGAACAATGCCTCCTTTCTCTACTCGTCCACTTAACCCCTCTGTTCTCCCTCTCGTGGTCCGGATATGCGGTCACTACCTGCCAGTGCTTAAAGTCCGCCTTCATCGAAGAAAGGTCTCTGAACACGAGTGGAGAGGGTTCGTACGACGGTGAGATATCGTTTTTAAATGTCGCTGTTTGCCCAGTTTATGTCACAGACCTGTAACAAACGATCCCCACGCTCTGTTGTGTCGCCTTGAAGCAGAACGGACAGCATGCGGTCTCATGGTGTGAGGGCATGGGTTTACATTTTCCTTCCCTTCGTGTAGGGTGCTGTCAACTTTGGATTTTTATCCGTTTAGGATATTGGATGATTGTTACTAAACTTCACAGCTAAATTTTCGAAACTACTGAGAAGAAATGTTTCGACCGCCACTGAGGAGATTGAAAAACGGTTATTGCCAGCAGTGAGCCCTAGTGGTCATTATACTCAGTGGCTTCGAACCCATAGCTTTTGGCGACCTTGTGAGCCCACTCATGGCCCGGACTTGCGTCAACGGGTCTGAGCTGGCCAGTATAGCCCCCCACCGCTCTAGAGAAGGGAGTGGTAGTAGGTCCGCCGGTGGCGGCGCCTTTTTGCAGCTCCATAAAATGTGGTCATATCCGGCTATCTCGCCGCATTGTTTGCAAGTAGCGTTGTATTGTGTTGGATGCATGTGTGCTAGTCTCGACGGGCTAAAGAAGGCTCACGTGTGGAGCCGACGCCAGGTTACCTCCTGGCTTTTGTCGAGCTTTTTGTCTGGTGGCGGATAGATCCTCCTTTCCAGTTTAAACTGATTGGTGTATTCGTGAAATGATACGAATGCATCTCTCGTGAAATTTGGGGACTCAACCCGGCTCATTGCTCGGCTGACATAACCTCGAGCTGAGGAGAATGAAAAGTGGTCGAGATATGGGAGACAGATACTGCGCCATGACCTTTACTCAAAAACCAATTTATTTTTGCTTCGGATTCATGGAGTACCTACGTTCTAGCATGGGACGCCTCAGATCCCCTGCTAATGTTGGTGGGGGGGGGGGGGGGGGAAGGGTTCTGTCACCCCCCTCCCCCGAGACCCCTTGGACTTTAAACACTGCTACCTGCCCTAAGTAGATGTGTCCCCTTACAACTTCCGGTGCTACGCTGCCTATCGTAAACTACTGCTCCCTTCCAAGACTGCTGAAGGCTACTTTAGTTTTCTGCACATTAATTTTAGAACCACCTTTCTGATTTGCCTGTCTTGGTCCTCGATCATGCGTTGCATTTCGGCCCCTTAGTTGCTTAGCAAGGATATGACATCGGTGAATTGAAGACGGCTAAGATATTCTTCTTTAACTTTTATCTTCAACTCTTCGAAATTCTTACCTCTGAATACCTCCTGTAATCACGCGATGAAAAGTACCGGAGAGATCGTGTCTCCCTGCGTGACACTCTTCTTGATTGATATTTTGTTACTTTCTCTACGGAGGATTATAGCGGTTCCGCAGGCGGTATAGTTATTTTCTAGTACTTTTACATACGCCTCATTTACGCCCTGGTTCCGAATTGCCGGAATGACTGCGCAGGTTTCGACTGTGGCGCACGCACGCACGCACGCACGCACGCACGCACGCACGCACGCACGCACGCACGCACACAGAGGACGTTTCACCAGACTTTCTGGCATAGCATTGTCAGCCTTATGATGCATTAGAGTACAGTTTATACGTGCTAATTAGCCGGCTGGTTAAATAATATTGCGTAGTTAACTTTTTACCTGTTACGGTAGGGCTCCGTAATCATTGAGAGACGTGTAGCCCACCGTAAGCAATATCCAAAAGTTTTTAGATTCTAGAAGTGTGTGATGAGAGGCTAGTTGGTAAGGCATTCTGAGGAAATAAAACTACGCAGGAGACAGGACACAGAAAAGATGCAGACAGGACGAGCGTAGACTTCGAAATTTCTAAGTGGGAAAATATAAATAAAAATGAATTTTCGCCTCACCACCGGATTCAAACTCGTGACGTAAGGACCGAAACAGACTCCGTGATCAACGATTGGACTGACTGAGAGTGCAGCCTGGAATCAGAGACAAATAATATAAGGGAGTCAGAGGAAAGACGGTGCATGAGAGCATTTGGGGCAGGATGGGATTAAGCGGCGGTGAGCGGAAAAAAACTTTTGCCCTCTAGTAGTTGCACTTGCGTTGATGATAATGGTGTTAGGAAGCCTTCAGAATTTTATTATTAACTTGAAATCAATTCCTGTCACGTCCTTGTATACAGCGAGAGGAAAACAATATGAATCAAGCCCATTTTCTATCCAGCGTTTGACTAGAACACATTCGAGTTTGTGTGGTAGCAGAGCTACTCCAACTAAGCATCTTTTCATCCGATGTGCACTTTTCTTCAAGTGCAGAAGCCAAACAATGCCCCTCGCTGAACCTATTCGATGGGGACATAATAAGGAGGCTAGATTCCCGCTGTCACACCACACAATCATTATTGCTGAAGTAAAGTGCAACAGCGTTTACGGGAAGATTCAATGCTTTCTTTGTTGTTATCATGAGAGTGCGGCCCTTTGAAAGTGCACCACGTGCATGCCTGGAGCATTATCTTGATATGTGGGGACTGACCTCACTGCTTGTGACGTCCAACGCGCCGGGGGTGTGCTTCTTTTGTTCTCAGTGCGTCACTTCAGCACGGTCGTTATCTGAAGCGCGATTGTGGCGATAAGCGTAACGTTGCAGCACTTAAAAGTATCTGTCTCTGTATCCTTTTTTGTTCTTACGTAACGCTTTCATCGCTATGCGCAAGGCATATAGCCGTCGGTATTGCCACAGTGAAGAAACAAAAGGTGCAAAGTGGAAGAGATTGTTGGACTAAGTTATGCAAAGGCGCTAGGTATTGGCGCGTTCGCTTGGTACCATAATGCTTTCGGGAGATGTTTAACATGTGGTCACACCGAACCTTGGGTTTCCGCCGCTATTGTTGCCTGAATTGCAGACAGGGACTTGTGCATACGCTATGAATCTACGGCTCGGATTCAGCTCGGCTTTATATCCTGGAACGGAGCGAACTAATTATGCCGCTGGGAAATGGCAGTACCGATCTCCATAAAATTCATTGCATTTGAAGGAAAACAGTAGTATAACAGTGATTTATGGACGCCGGATTTATACTTAAGCTTGTAATATTTCGTGATTGCGGGGACCTGCCCCCGTTTCGTTGCCTTTGGTTTGCTTTCCCGCGAAGCGCCCTCCCTAGCTAGTTACTTGAACTAACAAGCGAGGGCGCCGGCGTCGCAGCGACACGAGCGCCACGGGCGGCGTGACTGCTGCGCATGCGCGCGGGAGAGCTAGCTCTTCGGCAGGGGAACTCGACGCGCGCTTACGTGTCGGCTGCAAAGAGCTTCGAGCAAGCAGCAGCGCTTGCAGTGTAATTGTACGGGTTAGCTGACGAGGTATAACGGTATGCAGAGCGCTAAAAGTTGGATACTGGTCACAGTATTGATTTAAACGCTGTGGTATATATTTTCAGAATATAGACTGCATGACCGTGCTGTGGTCTGGTACTGCAAAATATTTCATGCTTACATCTATTCTCAAATTCAAGGAAGAGTCCAATATAGGGGAAATGTTTTGTCAAGTTGGTTCCGGAAGAATTGAATATTTCGGTAATTTTTCACTTGGAGACATTTTTTTCCTAGAGACCCACCGCGGTGGCTCCGTGGTTACTGCGCTCGGCTGCTGGCCCGAAAGACGCGAGTTAGATCCCGGCAGCGGCGGCTGATTTCGATGCAGGCGAAATTCTAGAGGCCCATGTACTGCGTGATGTCAGTGCACGTTAAAGAACCCCAGGTGGTCGAAATTACCGGAACCCTTTACTACGGCGTCCCAAAAAGCCTGAGTCACTTTGGGACGTTAAACCCCAATAAATCAAATCAATTTTTTCCTAGAGGGCGTTTTCTCGGGGGACCTTTTTTCCGGGGACGTATCTTCCAGAAGCGTTTTTTCCTTGGAAATGATGGCCACTTAACGCAGTTGCAAGGCCAGTCATCAACATTAGCAGTTTCGCGAGCATACGGATGAAATGATGGTGCATTACATGAGTTTCGTGATGGTTGCTGCATGAGAGACGGGTGAGCGCCGTCGCGCTAGCACCGACGACGCATTGCAGCCGTAATGAAGTCCAACAAACACGTGCAGGACCGGAGGTACGTAATCTTTGCCTTAAATTACGGCGACAGTAGGATTCGAACCCACCGCCTGCTGTCCACCAGGCAGGTGCTGTTCTTCTATGCCATCAGCGGGTCTCATGACGCAATAAAGGATGTCAGTGACTGGCAACGTCGCTCCATCTACGTGGTGCAATGCCACCTATATATGCTGCTACACCCTGTCTCGTTTACAATACACATGACGCGACAGTGGGCGCGCTCGTTCATTTCGTCATGGTGGCGCCTTTAGTGCCCGTTTCTTGGTAAAAAAAGAAGAAAACAAAACCAAGTATACATCCCATTGGTGTCGTCCAACATAGACAGCTATCTAAAGTGGCTGTTTGGGCTTTTCGGTCAGTGATCATGGTTAAAGAATGCAGCGCGACAAAAACGAGGACAAACGAAGAAGTGGACAGGGCAGGCGCTGACTACCAACACATTTATTCTATTTATTCTGAATAAATGTGTTGGTAGTCAGCGCCAGTCATGTCCACTTCTTCGTTTGTCCTTGTCTTTTCACGCTGCATTCTTGAACCATGATCAACAATGGCTACAGCTTTTCATCTTTACGCTGGCCACACAGCCGGCGGCGAGAGCAGATGCCACAAACTGCTGCGGCATCCGTGATTGGAGATCCTTACGCGGTCGTTTGATTAAAGTTAAGACCCCTACAAGAGCTCTCTTAACAGCGAGCTCCTCACGAACGCGTGACGTTTTACATAACGTGTTGCCGCTATCAAAACGAGTCAAGTCTAAAGTGCATGATTCATTTGCACGCACGCTGTTTTAAAACGGGCGTTTGATGATTTCTGTTCTTGCTTCGTTTTGATCTCGTAGGAATACGAGCTCTGGAAGGAGCAGGGCTCTTCGAAGGAGACATCATACGCACCGAGAACCGCTCACATGATGTAAGTCTTTTGCTATACTTCCTTGGGGCTGGCGTACTCGAACCGAAAAAAAAAAAAGGTTGTAGCGTTGTATCAAAGATTTAGCGCAGCTTTTAAACGGGTGCCCTGAAGCGTGTCCTCACCTTTCCACAAGACGAATTCAGTGCGCACTATACTCCGTTTCATACATAGCAGGCAACGCTGCGGAGGTTGCTGAAGTAGTTCGTCCGCGAAACTATATTACTCCGCCAGGTATCATTCGTTCTGCTCTAAACTCCAGTCATTGTTTGGGCGAATACAAAGAGCGGTATAAAACGATGTAGTAGCATTAAAAATGACGGTCGAAGCTGTGAAGCGCTCAGTGTTCGGGCTCTCTGGCCATAATTTTCACGGAGTGTGAACTATTTTTTTGGGGGCGGATTAAGTAAAAGCGATTCGCCCTACCAACCGCTTATCATACTGCCAATTGTACTTTTTCGCCTCGAAATCTCGACGAGTCGCAGGACGAAATTGTGGCAAGAGGTAAAACGATGTCCAGGAGGTGCCAGTCACGACACTTCAGATTTGTCGCTATGAAATATGTATGTGTTCGCTTTGGTTGTATGGCGAATTACTTCTCGCGTGCGGACTTAGCCTGCGCGAACATGCGCGCTAGCTTTGACAGCGTTGCCTGCTATGTATGAAACAGAGTAGCTATCACACAGCGGCCAGTTTTTCCAATGGGACATACACCATTCCATCAAAGTAAACATTACAAAGAATTGGGACAGCTTTTACCTCTTAGCTAATGCGCTAAGACTTGCGGCGTCTGTCAGTTCAATGGAAGAAGTGTCTTTTATTGCGAAAGCAATACTAATCGCACTTTCAAGCCTTCGCGTGACCCGGCCGCAGTTACGTTTGACCTTTAGCGGAGTGAATATGGGCGACCAACTCGCTCCTTCAGATAGCCCGGCTGCAGTTACGCCGCGCACCTGTGGCGCTACTGCCGCTGTGACGTCATACCAGCTGTAGATTATGGGCGACCACCTCGCTCCTTCAGAGAGCCCGGCTGCAGTTACGGTGTGTGTTTGCCGCGCTGCGCACCTGTGGCGCTACTACCACTGTGATGTCATACCACCTGTAGATTATGTTTTCTTTCTCTCAGTCGCAACAACATGAAAAACAAAATATAAAAGAAATTACCGAAGACGCTTTGAGTCGTCGCGCAGCGGCGGCCGGTAGCCACGCGTGACCTAAAGACGCGGCGCACTGCGTTCCTTCAGTTGGAGGCGCTGCGCTTTTGCTTTCGCAACCTACCAGGCTTAACCAAAGCTAAGCCCCCGCCAATTATTTTTTTTTGGTCTAGCAGTTGGTACGGATAAAGGACTAGGTTTACCTCCAGGGTTTAGGTTCTATAAGAGATCTTTTAGACACGTCAAAAACAGCGGCGCTTCGATGCCTCACCTAGCATTTGTTCCAAACCCATTCATGTTTGAACGATGGGCGCCCATGAAAAGGACAGAAATTTAGAGCTCTTTTGGGTCCCAAAAACAGGTTTTTTGAAGAATATATACCTCAAATCGCTTTATTCACAACGGCTTGAAATACAGCATACTATTGTCGGATACAACTCGAGAAGGCAGCGGTTTTTCTCCGTCATAGGAACCCCCTTCCATCCAATGGCGTCGGCCAATTCTCATACTGACCCTGCTAGGGTGACAATGCAGGGAGCTGTGCCACAATGGAGAGAGGGCTCTATCCCCGACTATGGAGGGAGGGGACTATCTCCTTTTATCTACCACTCCCTGCTTTGTGACACTAGCAGGGTCAAGAGAATCGGCCGACGCCATTGGTTGGAAGGAAGATCCTATGACGGGGAAAAGCCGCTGCCTTCTTAAGTTGTATCCGACTTTCATCGTTCCGTGCAGCAAAACTCCTTAAATAAAAGAAATTGGTTGACTCAGGAGTAAAGCAAGGCGCAGCAACTGTCTCATTTTCTGTGGGCGCAACTCACCAGCCGCGACATGAGGGAATAGATGGAGAACGGAGTGAAAGACGGAAGATAGGAAGAGGCGCCGTAGTGGATGGCTTGGAATGGTTATGACCAAGTGGGGTTCTTTTAATTTGCACGGACATAGCACAGAACTACGGGCTTCTAATGCACCCATTTCGTCGGAGAACAGGAGATGAAAGCGGAGAAGAGGAGATAAAAACATTTGAAATAACGAAGTGCTTCCTTATTTCAAATGTTTTTACCTCCTCTTCTGTGTTATATTGCCTGGTTGCATGCAATAAACTTCAGTTGTAAGTTAGCGCCCGTCTTGTGTGCCTCCCTTGTGTCCGTGTCTTTTTACCGCTATGTGGCAAGTGGACTGCAGATAAAGTGCTTTTCATGACCATAACCACACCACCCCCTCTAGAATTCCTATCCCACCTAAACAGCTTGCAGACTGAATGGAAAATGCTATTATCACTATTTCCTTCTTGCAACCAAGTTTCAGTTATAAGCAATATGTCAGGGTTCTCAGAAATGAGTAAGTGCTGTATGCCAGCTGTTTTGTTTCCTACACTACGGTCATTCAACACAAGAACTCTGAGCTACGATTGCGGTGATTCGCTCTGTGTATCAGAAGCGTCACTTGACCTGACCGATCGTAGCGATTTGCGATTACCAGCTTTATCAGCCACTTTGGGTCGACCTATCTTATCGTGGCGCGTCGGGTACAGACAGCTTTCATTCCTTTCATGACCCCAGACGTAAATAGCATTGCTAACCCCCACTTTTTCATGTAGCAGTTTTACCTTAGCGCCATTTTCTCTGTCTGTTTTTCTGCTTTGCCACAGCTTCTAACACCTGCTGTATCCTGCGTGTAGTCTTGGCTTACACTTATCGAGCCTCCTTTCAGCTTTCCGCAGTTCCGAAGTACGTTATCTTCTTTCCGCGAGTCATAAAAATGGATAATTACAGGTCTACTCACACCGGTTATTTTCCTGGCCGTACGTTGAGTTCTGTCCACAGTGTTCACCTGTACGCCTAATGTTCCTTTAAATGCATTCTGGATCGGAGTTTTCCTTATATCTGAATCTGATTCGTCCTCAGCCTCAGCTACACCAAGAACTAAGAGGTTATTACGCCGGCTTCTGTACTCATACTCAATCAACTTATCCGCCCAACGATGAACAAGGAACTCGAGAGTTTTCACGCGCTTGTTCATTGATAATTGACCTCAAGAAATCCTCTCTGGAATTCTAGGTTCTCTGGAATTAACTGCAGAATTTCAGTGGGCTTAGGCCCGGGGTTTTCCTCAACATCTCCTGAGACCAGCAGGGACAATACCATGGACCAAGAGTGATCCAGAAAAGTCAAACAGCTATCAGGGCACGGCAGAGCTAACAAAATAAGGTTGTCACTTCAAAAAGCTCCAACATCAGTCAAGTAACAAACCTGTAACAGCAATATCGGCGACCTAGGCATCTTGTCGACTGGCCAGGTGCCGTGCCCTCTGAAGCTTCCTGTTGCTGTTGTTGTGTTGTTGTGACTGAGAGAAGAATGAAAAGGAAAGTGCACGGGCCTGCCAACTGGCTCCAGCCGAGCCACCACCGCTGCCACGTGCAGATAGAAGAGAGTTGAAAGATCAGAGGAAAGAGAAAAAGGAAAGAACGACGCGCGTCGCAGCAACAACTGCGTCCGCCGAAGCGGACGCTGGCTGAAAAAAAGAGAAGCGGCCGTAGCCGCGATTCGTCACCACCTCCCCGAAGCTTCCTGCGCCGTTCAGTTCCTTTTGTAGGCGAGCCACTGATGACGCCAATGTCATTTTCGAAAAACGCCCCGTGGGCAGGCTGCTATCGATGCCGAGGTCACGATAAGCCATGAAGAAAAAAAAATTGGCTTTTGTTTAGCTCTGGTTAAACCTGGAGTGACGCGAGAGCTGGAGTGGTTCCTTCTCCCCCTCCCCACCCTCCCCCCCACTCGGCACGCTCGGTTTCGCCGGCGCGCCGCGCCGCCGGCAGCAGCAGCTTCTCCGCACCACGTGACCAACCGGCTCAAGGGCACGGCGCCGCCACGTAGCTCAAGGGGTGCCACGCTGAAGTTTAGAGGAGTTGGCGTACTGTAGCTCTCGCTACAAAAGCCGTGTTTCATCCGTACTGCAGGTTGAAGTGGTCTGGGCGAAAATCCACGGCAGGACCAGCAACAGCAGTATTGGAGGCTTAGTCATGTTGTCGACTGGCCAGGTGCCATGCCCTCCCTTATTAACGTTTATTTTGAATGTTTTTTTTTCAGTTCAGTTCCGATGTCTAATTTCACAAACGTTCTATTTGCTCCAATGATGAGCTCATCCGTGCTGTTTGCAGTGAATAACATGTAACGCCGCGTCGTGAGCGTCAGTGACAAATTTCACCATGTGGTCGAAGCTGACGATGTCACTCAGATACAAGTTCCGCGGAAGCCTTGCATTAGAAGTCATTTTGATCAGGATGGAGTGATTTAATTTAGCCAAAGCTCTGAAAACTGCGGGAAGCGATGGTATATGTGCGGCGGTGGGGCGCTGAGCGTCGGTCTGCCAGGAACTGAGGGATAGAGAGGCCGCATGTCGTGGTCACTCTGTAGGTTCTTTGTGCCTACAAGTTTTGATGGCGATGAGAAGACCACTTTCCTTGCCAACATGTCCCTAATCAGGCCGCTCACGAGGAACATGCACCCGTCCCACCATGAGCAGCGCCGCAGAGCCCGTGCGAAGGCACTCCATCGAGCGTACGGCTCCGAGACAGACGCCGTATGGGTGGACGCTGACTGCACGGGTGATGAAGCGACAGCAGCTGTGGTGGACTCCTCTTTATCTGCCCTCATCACACTACCTCTCCCTCCCGACACCTCCCCAGAGGCTGCAGAGGAAGCCGCCATTGCACTCGCAATCACCCGCACGGAAGCCCGGTACATTTTCAGTGATTCAAAAACTGCGATTCTAAATTTTGCTCGAGGTCGAATCCATGTCCCTGCTTTTGGCATACTGGACTCGCCCGATGCACCCCCGCCCCGCCAAGTGGAGCTGATATGGGCGCCTGCGCACTCCGGGAATCCCGGAAACGAGGCCGCCAACCTTTTAGCCCGAGGTTCTTTAAACCGGGCTCAGGTGGCCTCGGATGCGGGATTCACGAAGGAGCGCATGCACTCATTCAGTGAGCTGACCCAGGTATACAGAGCCTCACGCCAGCTCTACCCTCCGCCCCACCCCTCCCTAGATAACAGACACGCAACACTCTGGCGCAGATTACAGACACACACTCTCCCCTCGCCCCTTACCCTAGCCCACTATCATCCCTCCTTCCCTACTCCGGCATGCGCCCTATGAGTGGGGTCGTGCGGGAACCCTGGGGCGTGCCCCGAATTCCTGTTGTAATAAAGTTCTCTCTTTCTCTCCCTCTCCGTGTCACTGCCGAGGTTATTTGAGCCTACAAGTCGGGATGGCGATGAGAAGAGTACTTTTTTCTGCCAACATGTCCGGGCCACTGTGGAGGTTCTGTGTAACGAAAATGGTACGGTGCGGAGACAAACTTTTGTTGCAGACCACCCTCACCTTGTGCGCTCTTGCCTGGATGAAATCCTACAGAGCGCCAGTAAGCTGCCCTATTTTAGAGAAAATTCTGCCCACAAATCTTCGAACAATGCTTCTGAGCAATGTAGTTTATTTTCTGTTGCACTCGTTTGAATAGACCACGTAAGGCGTTTATACCAGTTCCACATTTTGAGTGATCGCAAGACAAAATGGGACATATTGCATCAAGGCAAACACAAAGCGACAGGGAAACGCAGAGTGGGACAGGCCTTTCCTTCTAACCTCGCTTTCTTGAAGACTGGTGCGTCCACTGCGGCATCTTTTTCTGTTTCACTCCTTGCTTGAGACCTTCGCTGACGGTGCGATTGAGGGGCGCACCAGACCACACGAGATTTTACGCTCTCCGAGTTTCGCGGTTTCGCCGTCGCCATTACCGTCGCCGTTGTCCGTTTTAACCAGCAATGGACGCCTTAGTCGCGCTTTAAGCTGCGATCTGGATCTTGGAAAGCAGAGGGTGAAAATTGGTAAATTGGTTTTTGAGAAAAGGCGCTGTGTCTCTCTCTGACACATCTCGGTCGACACCTGAACCAGCGGGAAGGCGCATAACTGCCCTCTATAGGAGCAGTGGACACCTCAATCGTGCTTTAAGCTACGTGGCGGTAGTAAGAAATGTGCGCTGCATGCGTTGGCATTAACAACGTTGTACCTGAAACGCGGCGCTAAAGCCATAGGCAGTCGGCGTTCGTTGTCTTCTTTGGCGTTGGCGTTGAGACCGTTTTACACTCCGATCATTTTAAGAAAAGGAAGTGTTCATAACTGGCTCCCCGGGTCAGTGGACGCCTGAATCACGCTTATAGGTACGAGGGTTATGAGAGAGAGATGTGGGCTGCATGTTCCCCACCTCAAGCACACTCTTTATGCCGACGATATCACCCTGTGGACCACCCACGGCAGTGACGGCGGCATAGAGGACACCTTACCGGAAGCAGCCACACTCACCCAAAATTACGCACGGACCATCGGACTGTCTTGCTCCCCAGAGAAGTCCGAACTGCTCCTCATCCGTCCTAAGAACCACCGCTGTCCCCGCTCCCCCATTGTCATTGAACTGAATGGTTACCCGGTACCTGAGGTTTGCACCCTCCGTGTATTGGGCCTGCACATCCAGAACGATGGCAAAAACACCACCACCCTCAAGAAACTCAAGCAGGTTGTAGGCGCGATATCGCACCTCATCCGAAGGGATTCGGGACATCACAGAGGCATGAAGGAGCGCGACCTATGTCGCCTCATTCATGCCTTTGTCCTCAGCCGTGTGCTGTACTCTACCCCATACTTACAACTATCCAAACAGGACATAAATGCTTTGGATGCTTTGATTCACAAGGCATTCAAGGTAGCACTTCGTCTTCCCCTCAACACACCCACAGACAGATTACTAGGCCTGGGCCTCCACAACACGATCGGGGAACTGGTGGAGGCCCACCGACAGGCCCAATACATCAGGCTCACACGAACCTCCACAGGTCGGTATATCCTGGACTCCCTCGGAATCAGAATACCGGCCAACGACCCAACCCTCCTCGCCATCCCATGACCCCTTCATCAGGAGCTCCTCATCAGGCCGCTCCCGAGGAATATGCACCCGTTCCACCATGAGCAGCGCCGCAGAGCCCGTGCGAAGACACTCCATCGAGCGTACGGCCCCGAGCCGGACGCCGTATGGGTGGACGCTGCCTGCACGGGTGATGAAGCGACAGCAACTGTGGTGGACTCCTCTTTACCCGCCCTCCTCACACTACCTCTCCCTCCAGACACCTCCCCAGAAGCTGCTGAGGAATCCGCCATAGCACTTGCTATCACCCGCGCGGAAGCCCGGTACATTTTAAGTGATTCTAAAACTGCGATTCTAAATTTTGCTCGAGGCCGAGTCCATATCCCTGCTTTTGGCATACTAGACTCGCCCGATGCACCCCCGCCCCGCCAGGTGGAGCTGATATGGGTGCCTGCGCACTCCGGGAATCCCGGAAACGAGGCCGGAAACCTTTTAGCCCGAGGTTCTTTAAACCGGGCTCAGGTGCCCTCGGATCGGGGATTCACGAAGGAGCGCATGCACTCATTCAGCGAGCTGACGCAGGCCTACAGAGCCTCACGCCAGCTCAACCCCCCGCCCCACCCCTCCCTAGATAACAGACACGCAACACTCTGGCGCAGACTACAGACACACTCTCTTCCCTCACCCCTTACCCTAGCCCACTATCATTCCTCCTTTTCCACTCCGGCATGCGCCCTATGCCCAGAACCCTTCGCCTCTTCCAACCACATCCTTTCCCTCTGCCCGGCGGACCCTCCCCCGCGGGACCTAGAGAACCTAAGACCTGGGAGGACTGGGAGACCCTGCTGCGCTCGGAGGACCCGGCCGTGCAGACCATCGCAACCGGCCGGGCTGCCAGTGTTATGGACCTTAAGAACATAAACACTTGAGTGCAGTGGGGTCGTGCGGAGACCCTGGGGCGTGCTCGAATTCCTTGAACAAAAAGTTCAGGGGGCACTTTGATTGTCTAAAGTGCGTAGAGGCGAAAGCGTTTTCCGCACCGCTTTGACTGCTTCTGTGGCACTGGTGGCGTCACATGTAATTGGGTACTAATTGCTAAGTGACGACAAATCACTAACTAATGATTAATTACTGATTTGTGCCTGAATACTAATTAACTGCTAATTAATGACGCTTAAGCTTCGCCTTTAGGAGTGGAACGCGACAGCGTGTTGTAGCGCTGCCAGGGAGTCCACGGAACGTCACCACCCGTTCGGCGCGGTGCCTTGCTCTTTGAACGCTTTTGATGAAAGGAAAGGGCGCAGTAATTCTCTGTCAACTCGGTGTACACCTGAACCGCACCGTAGAGGAAGGGAGGAAGTGGGAGTGGAAGAAGAAAGTCAAAGATGGCCCGTAATGAAGAAAATGAAAATTGTATTTGAGGAAAGGAAATTACGCAGTAACTGTCTCACATATCTCGGTGGACACCCGTCAAAATTCAGGGGGGCACTTTCTTGACCTAAAGTGCGGTCACTGATGTGTAGTTAAGATGCAAAGCTTCGCCTCTAAGAGTGGAACGCGACAGCGTCTTGCAACGCTTCCAGGACTCCATAGAACGCCATCGCCCATTCGGTTGTATGCCTCGGTCGTCGGTAAATTGTTGTTTGAGGAAAGGAAATGTACCTGTCTCTCATATCTCGGTGGACACCTAAACCTAGCCGGAAGGGAAGGGAGGAGGATGGGGGTGAGCAAAGACACCGTATTCACTAGACGCACCTTTATTCTTCCCAAACCATCGAGCTTGCATGGCGGAGTGGATAGCATGCTCGTCTCCCACTCCGAAGACCGGGGTTCGATTCCCGAGCTCGACCAATTTCTTACTTGGTTTTATTTACTTATATGGCCTGACTAGAAAAGGTAATTAGGCTAACTGAGAATTTAAGCAATTAACTAAGCTCAGTCCCACTTACTTAGAGCATCACTATACGATCCCTTCAATTGGTTGCCTAGTTACTAGCCAAAGTACAATTTGCCCCGTTTGAAATTCGCGCACTGTGACGTCACGACCGTTTGAACCAACTGAAAAGCGTGACATTTCTGTCGACAACTGCTTTTTTAAGGCGAAAGCCTTTAATGTCTCATCGTTGTAAGCAGCAGTTGTCGACAGAAAATGTCACGCTTTTCAATTGGTCGAAACGGCCGTGACGTCATAGTGCGCGAATTTCAAACGGGGCCAATTGTACTTTGGTTAGTCACCATCCAACCAATTGAAGGGATCGTATAGTGATGCTCCAAGTAAGTGGGACTGAGCTTAGTTAATTGCTTAATTACACAATTAGCCTAATTAACTTTTCTAGTCAGGCCATATAAATAAATAAAATCGAGTAGGAAATTGGTCGAGCTCAGGAATCGAACCCCGGTCTTCGGCGTGCGAGACGAGCATGCTATCCACTCCGCCATGCCTGCACGACGGTTTGGAGTGAACAAAGGCGCGTCTAGTGAATACGGTGTCTTCGCTCACTCCCATCCTCCTCCCATCCCTTCCGGCGAGGTTTAGGTGTCCATGGAGATATGAGAGACAGGCACATTTCCTTTCCTCAAACACCAATTTACCGACGAGCGAGGCGTACAACCGAATGGGCAATGGCGTTCTGTGGACTCCCTGGCAGCGTTGCAAAATGCTGTCGCGTTCCACTCTTAGAGGCGAAGCTTAACATCATAGCCACACATCAGTGTCCACACTTTAGGTCAATAAAGTGCCGCCTGAATTTTGACGGGTGTTCACCGCGATATGTGAGACAGTTACTGCGTAATTTCCTTTCCTCAAATACAATTTTCATTTTCTTCATTACGGGCCTTCTTTCTCTTCTTTCACTCCCACTTCCTCCCTTCCTCTGCGGTGCGGTTCAGGTGTCCACCGAGATGTCTGAGAATTACAGCGTCATTTCCTTTCCTCAAAAAGCGCTGCGTTCAAAGGGCAAGGCATCGCGCCGAACGGGCGGTGGCGTTCCGTGGACTCCCTGGCAGCGCTACAACACGCTGTGGCGTTCCGCTCCTAAAGGCAAAGCTTAAGCGTCATTAATCAGCAGTGAATTAGTATTCAGGCATTAATCGGTAATCAACCGTTAATTAGTGATTTGTCATCACTTAGTAATTAGTACTCAATTATATGTGACGCCACCAGTGCCACAGAAGCAGAGAAAGTGGCTCGGAAAACGCTTTCGCCTCTACGCACTTTAGACAGTCAAAGTGACCCTGAATTTTTTTCTCTCTCTCTTGCTTGCCAACATGTTCGTGTCACTGTGGAGGCTATTTGAGCGTAGAAGTCGTATGAGGACTACTTTTTTCTATCAACCATCATGTCCGTGCAACTGTGTACGGTGTAGAAACTACTTTTGTTGCAGACCACCCTCACCTTGTGCGCTCTTGCCTGGATGAAATCCTACAGAGCGCCAGTAAGCTGCCCAATTTTAGAGAAAATTCTGCCCACAAATCTTCGAACAATGCTTCTGAGCAATGTAGTTTATTTTCCGTTGCCCTCGTTTGAATAGACCACGTAAGGCGTTTATACCGGTTCCACATTTTGAGTGATCGCAAGACAAAATGGGACATATTGCATCAAGGCAAACACAAAGCGACAGGGAAACGCAGAGTGGGACAGGCCTTTCCTTCTAACCTTGCTTTCTTGAAGACTGGTGCGCCCACTGCGGCATCCTTTTCTGTTTCACTCTTTGCTTTAGACCTTCCCTCACGGTGCGATTGAGGGGCGCACCAGACCACACGAGATCTTACGCTCTCCGAGTTTCGCGGCTTCGCCGTCGCCATTACAGTCGCCGTTGTCCGTTTTAACCAGCAATGGACACCTTAGTCGCGCTTTAAGCTGCGAAACCAATGGAGCTGGATCTTGGAAAGCAGAGGGTAAAAATTCGTAAATTGGTTTTTGAGAAAAGGCGGAGTATCTCTCTCTGACACATCTTGGTCGACACCTGAACTAGCGGGAAGGCGCGTAACTGCCCTCTATAAGAGCAGTGGACACCTCAATCGTGCTTTAAGCTACGTGGCGGTAGTAACAAATGTGCGCTGCATGCGTTGGCATTAACAACGCTGTGCCAGAAACGCGGCGCTGAAGCCATAGGCAGTCGGCGTTCGTTGTGTTCTTTGGCGTTGGCGTTGAGAACGTTTTGCACTCCGACCATTTTAAGAAAAGGAAGAGCGCATGACTGGCTCCCCGGGTCAGTGGAGGCCTGAATCGCGCTTATAGGTACGAGGGTTATGAGAGAGAGATGTGGGCTGCATGTGTTAGCGCTGACAACGGTGAGCGAACTCTCGCGGCAAGCCATTAACTACCACCTGCCAGGGTGGCAGGGTGTACGTCAACTGTAATGTAGATATAAAGACAAACAGGAATTTCTTACCACTTTATGCGGGAGTACAACCCGTGCCTCTCGCTCGTAACGCCTCCGACGGCTGTGACAACCTCGCCAAATACTTGCCTAGACCTCGTCTTTGGGAACCAGGTATTGATGCAGCAAGTCGAGCATATATCCATCGATTTCTCCCACCTGAAAGCTGCCTTCATGACAGTCAAGAACTGTTAGTAGAGTGTTTGTTGAAGATGGAATATGTGTGAAAAATAACAAGTTGTCTGTAATTGTACACACATGTCTTGCTCGAGTTCTTTGCCTTAACCTATCGAAAAGCTGAAACAGCTGATGAGCTGCGCTCAAATTTCGCATTAGGAAGTAACGTAATCGTCGACAATTTTTTTTCTGAGAAAAGGAAAGGCGCATAGCAGGGTCATTCTGACGACGGACGCCTCAAGCACACCCCGAACGTGGACTTGGTAACTTGGTAAAAGCTTGGTAACTCAATATTCTAATTGGCGTTCGTGGCACTCTTGAGGTGTCCACCGACAAGGTGAATCAGCTACGAACCTTTCCTCCTCTCAAAACTGAGAGAGGCTTTGGACCGCAAAGAGTCACGTTGTTTTCCTGCGGTCCTTGCCTCAAGGTGAAACGCGCATCAAGATTGACTTTGGGAGACATGTGGTAACAGAGCTTTTCCTCTAAAAACTAATGCACAGAGTTGTCTCCAAGCTAGAGCGCCTAGGAGTGTTCCAGAGAAGAGACTACAAAAGGCAAGCGGCCGGCGCGGTGGCTCAGTGGCTACGGTGCTCGGCTGCTGACCCGAAAGACGCGGGTTCGATCCCGGCCGCGGCGGCTGGAATTTCTTTGGAGGAGAAATTTTAGAGGCCCGTGTACTGTGCGTTGTCATTGCACGTTAAAGAACCCCAGGTGGTCGAAATTTCCGGAGCCCTTCACTACGGCGTCCCTCATAGCCTCAGTCGCTTTGGGACGTTAAACCCCATAAACCAAACCAAACAAAAGGCAAGCGCATATGAAGCGCAGGAGAGAGGAGAATCTGTCCTTAAAACCGGTGCCATCGATTCGGTAAATTGATTCAGTGGTTACGGCGCTCGGCTGCTGACCTTCGATCCCGGTCGCGGCGGCTTAATTTCGATGAAGGCGAAATTCTATAGGCCCGCGTACTCTGCGATGTCAGTGCACGTTAAAGAACCCCAGGTGGTCGAAATTTTCGGAGCCCTTCACTATAGCGTACCTCATAGCCTTAGTCGCTTTGGGACGTTCAACCCTAATAAACCAAACCAAACCAAACCAAACCAAATTGATTTCTTGGGAAAAGGAAATGGCGCAGTATCTGTGTCGCATATCTCGGTGGACACCTGAACCGCGCCGTAAGGGAAAGGATAAATGGTTTTGTTTATTGGGGTTTAACGTCCCAAAGCAGCTCAGGCTATGAGGGACGCCGTAGTGGAGGGCTCCTGAAATTTCGACCTCCGGGGGTTCATTAACGTGCACTGACACCGCACAGTACACGGGCCTCTAGAATTTCGCCTCCATCGAAATTTGGCGAGGGACTGAGGGAAGAAAGGACGGAAGAGGTGCCGTAGTGGAGGGCTGCGGAATAATTTCGACCACCTGGGGATCTTTGACGTGCACTGACATCGTATAGCACACGGGTGCCTTTTGCGTTTCACCTCCATCGAAACGCTGCCGCCGTGGTCGGGTTCGAACCTGGGTTCTCCGGCTATAGCCAAGCGCTCTAACCACTGAGCCACCGCAGCGGGTAACCATCGATTCGGTGGACGCGGTTTTGCGGCGAGCGTCTTTAAATCATTCCTCTCACGTCTCTTTCCACTATTCTCTGTCTTCTCGGGGGTGGTGGTGAAAACATTTATTAAATAAGGAAGGGACAGGAAGGAGGCTGACAGAAGAACTTTCCTGAAGAGCGTGTTGTCGGACTAGTTGGTTCTGCATGGTATATAAGTGAATTGTGCAACAACTTAGACAGGACACAGAAAGAACACATACAACAGTTCACGAGCGGAACTACCAACTGTTTAAATGAGTAGAAGTTCAGATTTATTTAAACAGTTGGTAGTTGCGCTCGTGAACTGTTGTATGTGTTTCTTTCTGTGTCCTGTCTAAGTTGTTGCGCAATTCACTTATATACTATGGAGAACCAACTAGCCCGACAACACGCTCTTCAGGAAATAATTCAGGGGGCACTTTGACTGTCTAAACTGCGTAGAGGCGAAAACGTTTTCCGCACCACTTTGACTGCTTCTGTGGCACTGGTGGCGTCACATGTAATTAAGTACCAATTACTAAGTGATGAGAAATCACTAATTAACGGTTAATTACTGATTAATGTCTGAATACTAATTAACTGCGAATTAATGACGCTTAAGCTTCGCCTTTAGGAGTGGAACGCGACAGCGTGTTGTAGCGCTGCCAAGGAGTCCACGGAACGCCACCACCCGTTCGGCGCGATGCCTTGCCGTTTGAACGCAACGATTTTTGAGGAAAGGAAATGGAGCAGTAATTATCTGTCATCTCGGTGGACACTTGAATCGCACCGTAGAGGAAGGGAGGAAGTGGGAGTGAAAGAAGAAAGACAAAGATGGCCCGTAATGAAGAAAATGGAGCAGTAATTATCTGTCATCTCGGTGGACACTTGAATCGCACCGTAGAGGAAGGGAGGAAGTGGGAGTGAAAGAAGAAAGACAAAGATGGCCCGTAATGAAGAAAATGAAAATTGTATTTGAGGAAAGAAAATTACGCAATAACTGTCTCACATATCTCGGTGGACACCCGTCAAAATTCAGAGAGGGGGTGCACTTTTTTGACCTAAAGTGCGGTCACTGATGTGTGGTCAAGATGTTAAGCTTCGCCTCTAAGAGTGGAACGCGACAGCGTCTTGCAACGCTGCCAGGGAGTCCATAGAACGCCATCGCCCATTCGGTTCGACGCCTCGCTCGTCGGTAAATTGGTTTTTGAGGAAAGGAAATGTATTTGTCTCTCATATCTCGGTGAACACCTAAACCTCGCCGGAAGGGAAGGGAGGTGGATGGCAGTGAGCGAAGACACCGTATTCACGAGACTCGCCTTTGTTCATTCCAAACCATCGAGCTGGCATGGCTGAGTGGATAGCATGCTCGTCTCGCACTCCGAAGACAGGGGTTCGATTCCCGAGCTCGACCAATTTCTTACTCGGTTTTTATTTATTTATATTTCCTGACTAGAAAAGTTAATTAGGCTAATTGGGTAATTAAGCAATCAACTAAGCTCAGTCCCACTTGGAGCATCACTATATGATCCCTTCAATTGGTTGCATGGTTACTAGCCAAAGTACAATTGGCCGCGTTTGAAATTGGCGCACTGACGTCACGACCGTTTCGACCAACTGAAAAGCGTGACATTTCTGTCGACAACTGCTGATTACAACGACGAGACATTAAAGGCTTTCGCCTTAATATCAACGTACGATGAACCCCTCCATCTCCCTCACCCTAGCCGGACAACGCATCCCCCGTGTCGACTCTTGTCGCATCCTGGGTATGCCACTGACCTTCAACACTTTCACCTCTGCCATCAATCAGTTCATACGCACATGCCACTCAATCACACAATTACTCCGCCGCGTAGTCTTAAAACATGCCGGCCTCTCCGAGACTCATGCCAGCTGTCCTGCTCAAGCGCTGGCCCTGAACATATTTTTATACTATATTCCTTACTGCCCCCTTACAAGTACACAACAAGACAAACCAATCCGGGCCCTCAATACACTATACAAAGCAACACTAGGGCTCCCCCTTCAGGTATCTACAGACACCCTGTACAGAACAGGCCTTTTCCATCCCCTTCCAGCCCTCCTTAACCTGCACCGAGAGAGACAAATCATCCGCCTGTCCAGTTCTTCAGCTGGGCGATGGATTCTATCACAGACTCCCTACGCACCCATCTCTTTCCCAGACCCACCGCAGTCTCCGATCTACCCCTCTAACCTCCGCCTCGCACCCATTCCACGCAACATGTCCGCGCACACACACGCAGGCCGCCGCCAGGCATACGCATACAACCACAAGCCACCCTTGGAGGCTGCGGCGGTGGCCTACACAGACGCCTGTCTCACGAAAACCGCGGGCTCCACAGCAGCCTTCTTCCTCCACCCATGCCTCTCTACAACCAGCACACACACAACCGGTCCATACACCTCCCCACCCTCCACGCTCGCCCTAGAAATACACGAGATCGCCGATGCCATCACATACTTTGCCACTCTACCCCCCGCCCGCCAATACGTTGTCTATACAGACTCGCAGGCAGCTCTGCGTGCATTCCATGAAAGAGCCCTCCCTTTCCCTACCCGATCGGCCTTAGATGCCGCCCTCTTAGCATTAAGCCCACGACCGGTCACATCCCTGGTCACATGGGCATCCCCGGCAATGAGCTGGCTCACCAGCTTGCCTGCGAAACTGTACACCGGGCGCCGGGGATCCCATGGACGAACCCACCGACGGAGCTGGCGGTCAGGGCTTACCGGGCTTACAGTCGACGAATACTACACGCAGGAAAAATTAGACTTAGCTGATTTACCGCCACCGCACCCATCCTTATCGATCCGTGAAGCTCGCATTCTTCGCCGAATACAGTTCAATCTCCTACGTACACCAGCCAAACTTTATCTGTACCGGCACACTTCTACACCTCAGTGCCCAAACTGTCCACACATACGGTATACGCAGACATAGAACACTGCCTTACACAGTGCCACGTAGCCTTCCAGTCCCCCGCCTATCCTCTCCCGCCACCCCCACCGTGGCCCATCTGGCTTGCCTTCTGGGACCTGAACCTGCAACGGGCCCTCGTCACCTTCGCCAAGGACCTATTGAACGCCTAACATAACGGCTGTTAATAAAAAGTGTCACACCACCACTACCACTACCACCAACTGTTTAATGGGGAGAAACAACAGCAGCAAATATACAGAAAAGCAGAGCATGCGTAGAGCAGCACACACATCACAAAGACCGCAATTTTATTCAAAAGAATCAAGATATGAAACTTCAGCATCATAGATCTGCAACGAAGCATCACTTACGCAGCGATCAGATAGTTTTTTAACATGGAAGGCCTCTAAGACAAGCCGGGCTTTTACATTGGTAATCCTGCCTAGAATCTTTGTCATCTCAAATCTTGCCCTACACGTGCAGGAAGAAATGTGCCTTACAAGGTTTAAATTATTATCATTATTGTCAACATTTTTTGTATGCTCCCGTAGCCGGTCATTAACGCAACGGCCAATTTGGCCTACATAGGAAGAGCCACAAGTAAGGGGCAAGCTGTGTACCACTCCTGTGGCGCACTTAACATAGGAAGTGCCATGCCTTTTTTTGCAACCCCTTTCACAAACGCCAGAAATGCGGCAGCAAAGCTTTGATAGCTTGTTGGGGGCTGAGAACACCAAAGGTACATGGTGTCTACCGGCGACTTTCTTCAGGTTATGAGACACCTGGTGCACATAGGGGACCACCACAGGCTTTGAACCGAGTAGTCAGGTCTTTTTTGGGCGCCTTTTTGTTTCTGCAGGAGGGTTTCAGCGACGGCAGATATGACCGGACCAGGGAAGCCTACCGCCAAGAGGTGGGAAACCTGATAGCCGAGACTTTCCTGCATGCTACGAGGGCACGACTTGTGAAGCGCCGACTACAAACAGAGAGACGCAATGGCTCTTTTCACAACCTTGGAGTGTGAGGAGTCGTATCTCAGTAGCTCCTTGTTAGCACGGGTGGAATACATATGTTAAACGTGGCTGCCACGGAACTGCTTTCAATCAATTAGGACGAGGGTTGGTTTTTACACATGAGCTCCCAGATAATCATCAGTTACGTTTTTTGGACCTCAAACTTATGTTCCGTGGCAGCCACGTTTGCCATATGTATTCCCCCTGTGCTAACAAGGAGCTACTGAGATACGACTCCTCACACTCCAAGGTTGTAAAAAGAGCCACTGCGTCTCTCTGTTTGGAGTCGGCGCTTCACAAGTCGTGCCCTCATAGCATGCAGAAAGTCTCGACTATCAGGTTTCCCGCCTCTTGGCGGTAGGCTTCCCTGGTCCGGTCATATCTGCCGTCGCTGAAACCCTCCTGCAGAAACAAAAAGGCGCCCAAAAAAGACCTGACTACTCGGCTTCAAAGCCGGTTGTGGTCCCCTATGTGCACCAGGTGTCTCATAACCTGAAGAAAGTGGCCGGTAGACACCATGTACCTATGGTGTTCTCAGCCCCCAACAAGCTATCAAAGCTTTGCTGCCGCATTTCTCCCGTTTGTGAAAGGGGTTGCAAAAAAAGGCATGGCACTTCCTATGTTGTGCGCCACAGGAGTGGTATACAGCTTGCCCCTTACTTGTGGCTCTTCCTATGTAGGCCAAACTGGCCGCGGCGTTAATGACCGGCTACGGGAGCATGCAAAAAAATGTTGGTAAGGCACAGTTCTTCCTGCACGTGTAGGGCAAGATTTGAGATGACAAAGATTCTAGGCAGGAGTACCAATGTAAAAGCCCGGCTTGTCTTAGAGGCCTTCCATGTTAAAAAAAACTATCTGATCGCTGCGTAAGTGATGCTTCGTTGCAGATATATGATGCTGAAGTTTCATATCTTGATTCGTTCGAATAAAATTGCTGTCTTTGGGATGTGTGTGCCTGCTCTAGGCATGCTCTGCTTTTCTGTATATATGCTGTTGTTGTTTCTCCCCATTAAACAGTTGGTAGTTGCGCTCGTGAACTGTTGTGTGTGTTTCTTTCTGTGTCCTGTCTACGTTGTTGCGCAATTCACTTATATACTACTAGAAGAACTTTCAAGGGCTGGTTTTAGTGGAATTAAAATAATAAATTGGCTTCCGGCTGTGTGGCAGTTCGAGAGCATTGCCGAGCAGGAAACGTGGATGCTGTTTCGGAAGGGTGGTGCCCGCACGCTCGTCTCGTTACTACTTTAGCACACAAAGCCGCCGTCTGGGCGATACACTGGCAACCTGCAGGAAAATGTGTGGTGTTTATGCTCAGCTGCTTCTCAAGACCAATTCCTTGCCGAGTTCTGAGGTTTTCGGAGAACACTGGTATCGGGGCACTCTAGGCGTAGCAAACTGAGGGTTTTGCGCAACTCCGGGGATGCCCACAGGCTGTCTTTACTTGCACACCGAGTTGTGTGGCCAGCGCAGAACAGGTAGTCAGGGCTGCGACTGCAAGAACGGCTGCTGAGGCGTGGCCAGGCGGGTGCCGGTCGTGGTCGTCACAGAACTGACCTTGCGGTCGTATTCAAACGCGGTGGTCGTATCAGCGATAAAGTCACCGCATTATTCACTCTTGAAGGTGTGGTCATGTAGCTCCGTCAGGTTGCGGTGAGTCTTCTTGACGAGGTCCACGTACGTCTATAGGAAGCCGTGGGTGTGGCCGGATACTCCAGGATCCTCGTCAAAATCTTAGTTGTTCCATGAGTGTGGACGGGGGGCGGGGGGGGGGGGGGGGGGGGGACAGATGCTGAGCCCCGCTGGGTTCCGCGCCGAAAGACATGCCGTCACTCCTGAAAGCCAACCGGCTCTAGCCCGTGCGCGTTGGCGCTGGCTGCAGACAAGGCGGCCTTTCCTTATTTTTTCAACACATACCTTACCGTATGATAATGTACCGCACCAGATATCACACCGAAATAGCCGTTTACATGAGAGGCATCTCTAGTCCCTAATGTCACAGGACGAAGCCGTCATCCGCACCTGTTGTACTAGAGCCCTTTGAGACTCCAGCCCCTAGCATTGGGATAGGGTCGCCACCGATGCCTCTCTACTTTGGAAAGGGGAAGGGGGAGGGAAAGGTGCTTCTGAAGTGTCCAAGCCATGTGGAAGTTATCGCAAGCTTCCCCATCGTGTGGACACCACCCGTCGAATTGAGGATCAAAGTGTTTGGCGACTGCGGGACACATTAGGGTATTGGCCTGCAATCTTCTCAATATTCGTTCCTTAGCCTTACTCAGCTGCCTTGCGCGAACCGGGAGCAAGCGGTGACGCTCGTATTGGTTAAAAATTTCTCGGGACCGCAGTAGCGGTTGCCTAACATGCTCTGGTCCAGAAGAGTTGGGGTGAGGTGCCCGGTGGGTAAGCGCTCTGGCGGTCGCGTCAGCGGCTTCTTTATCTCTCAGACCCTGGTGACCTGGAGCCCAGATGATCCGTTTTGGGGTGTTGTCGGCATCAGCGGCTGCTCACTTTAGGAGGTGGTAGGGCAGGGTTGATACCTCGACTTCCAGATACCTCATACAGGTGTGACGGGAATCTGTAATGATTACCCTAAAGTTAGGATCTGCAGCGCCTAGTGCAATAGCTGCCTCCTATGCGTGTGCGGAATGGAGAGCCCAAAGAAAAACCTGTCAACCTGTGTTCCCTGGTGAACTAAAGCAGCCGTGTAAAACCCCCGGGGCGACGGTCCTCCTATATCTACGCAGTATGCCCCTTTACAGGTGAAGTCCCGGGATAGTAGTCAGATGGGCCACGGTGGGACGGGCGAAAGGATAGGCGGTGGACTAGAAGGCTGTGTGGCACTGTGTAAGGCAGTGTTCTAAATATGCGTATGTGTGTGAATAGTTTAAGCACTCAGGTACGTAACAGGTACAAATAAAGTTTGGCTGGCGTATGAAGCAGATTAAACTGTATTCGGCCAAGGATGCCAGCTTCACGGATTGATAAGGTTGGCTGTGTCAGTCTTGAATAAGCTATTTTAATTTTTGCTGTGTGTAGTATTCGTCTACAGTGAGTTTGTAAGCCCTGAACGCCTGCGCCGTCGGCAGGCTCATCCATGGAATCCCCGGCGCCCGGTGTATAGTGCCGCAGGCAAGCTGGTGAGCCAGCTCATTGCTTAGAATGCCCATGTGACCAGGGATCCACCGAAGGGTCACCGGTCGTAGGCTCAATGCTATCAGTGCGGCATCTAAGGCCGACCAAGTAGGGAAGGGTAGGGCTTTTTCATTAAAAGCCGGCAGAGCTGCCTGCGAATCTGTGTAGGCTTTCAGGCGGAAGGTAGAGTGGTAAAGTGTTTGATGACATCGGAGATTACGTGTACTTCTACGGCGAGAGTGGTGCGTGTGGAGGTGATGAAAGCCGGAAGTGACGTGATGGCTTGCTTAGAGCGGCGCTTATATATACACGTATTCGTGTGGTCTTTCCTAAAGACCTTCCACGGAAATGCCTTTGAGATACTCGCACTAGTTATGAACTAGTAAACAAATATATTTAACGAGTGGCTCACGGTGACACAAATGCTTTTGCATTCGCAGCAGGTCAGTGTTCTTAAGTGCCCTTCGTAATTTTTTTTCGAATTTGCAGCGGAATGCAGTGACCGAGCAGGACGAACTGTGGCCCGGAGGCATCGTTCCTTACGTCATTACCAATAGCATCCGTAAGTACACGCGAAACGCTTAGCTAGACGTAAAGCCAGCAATAAACAACAAAAATTCCCTTAACTCATTTGTTAGCCTGTCAACATGATTTTTGAGCCCAGTCCGGGTGCCACTATTTGAGGGCGTGATGTTTTATTGGAATGTACTCATGCGCTTATTTATTTATTGGAGCATACTGCAGGCCCATTGAAGGACCCTGGAAGAAGGGGCACCATAAACACAAAAACTGTACAAAGCAAGACATGAAGCAAACCAACAACTCAATAATGGCCTGTTCTAAGGCATCACTGTCAGCTACTGATGGTGATGGTAGCTGATTTCACTCGGTAATGAAGCAGGGAAAAAACACGGCTGCAAGGAGCAGACAAGATAACGGAGAAAACAAAAGTGGTTAAAGTGGTCTCTAAAAAAGCCTCAATATAACGTTCTATTATTATATATACACTAAATATTATTTGTAAAGCCTTTGTGAAAAGTGTCCAGACCACAGGGCTCGCTGTCATGGAGTGCACAGGGATGTCTACGGGACCCTTGAAGTTGCAGAACCCGGCTGGATTAGTGCGGACAAGAAGTTTTGTCACTCCCTAGGGATCTACAGCCACAGTGATGCTGTAAGTGCCTTGCAACATGGCTCTACAGGTAACCAAGTGGCCGGGCACCTTTGAAAAAGGCTGTACGAAACTAGGAGCTGTACTTTTCGATACTTGGGCGGCACTACATTTTGCGATATTTTCTTCGTTTTTGCAACGCCCTTTATGTTCCGAACGTGCGCGAATCTCTCTGGTGGTCATTGGGTGCTTTCTTTAAAAGACCGGTTAGAAGAGACCGGCAGAGACCACACCCTCCACCGCGCGTCAGTGTTCCACTGAATGACTCTGTGGCCGCTGTCCAATATGACGGTGCGAACATTATTGGACGCGTGGTCGTCGGACCACCTGCAGATGCCATCAGGGCCTGCTAAACGGTAGTGATGAAGCGTACCCGCTTCCTTTCCCTTTTGTTCCAGGTCGCTCCACGAAGAAGATTCGGCAGGCCATGAACGAGATCGAGTCCCACACTTGCCTTCGCTTTGTGCCCCGGAAAAAGCATCCTAACTACATTTCCATTATGCGTGGAGACGGGTGAGTCTTCTGAAGAAGACTACGTGCCATGCACTCCAGAATTCAAGAGCGTACGCTGTAAATTACCATGTTGAGGAAAACCTTCTAGACTTCACCATTCTGTAGTATCCAGAAGTCACCATGATGTACAAAACATGATGCATCTGAGCACTGTCCCGATTAGGGTATCGTTTCTCAAACGCTTACCGCTGGCCACGCTTACCGCGTGGCCAGGGGTAGAAAATCATAAATGGGGCTCACTTCCCTGCTTCCTAGCTCAATTGTCTTGTTCGCGTTTAATAGTAAATATAGCCTTCTCCTTTTTATATCAATCAAATAGTAAGCCGATAACATGCGCCTCAAGCGAGTCAAATGGAATGTCTAAACCACGCGAAATGTGCTTTTATTTGCGGCGCAATAAAGATGCCAGCTGAGCAACAAACAGAACGAAACACTGATCACGCCAGGTTCAAATTACGCGTTTTGCCTGACACTCCATACACATTGAATGATGTCTTACTCAGCTCGCAAGCCTGTCTGGTCTTCACCGAGTTCAGCTCAAATTATTAAGGCGAAAGCCTTTAATGGCTCATACTAGCGGTGTCCGTCCGTGCCCGCAGCGTCCGTCCGTGCGCTGGAATCGTGCCAACTCTGGCCGCTCCTCCGCGCAGCGGCGCAACCTCCTCCGTAATTTCTTTTCCTCAAATTCATTTTCTGCACTACGGGGCCTCTTTCAGTTCCTAATTCTTTCACTCCCACTTCCTCCCTTCCTCTGCATACGGATGACGGGTGTCCACCGAGAGAAGCGTGACAGTTACTGCGTAATTTCCTTTCCTCAAATAGACTTTCCATTTTATTCACTACGGCCCCTCTTTGACTTTCTTCTTTCTCCCTTCTTGTACGGTGCGGTTCGGGTGTCCACCGCGACGGTTGCTACGCAAAGGCTCTTGCAGAGCCGCAACAACAACAAAAAAGCACGATTTAGGCATCCACTGACCCAGGGAGCCAGTTATGAGCGCTTCTTTTCCTTAAAATGATCGGAGTGTAAAACGTGAACGCTAGCGGCAAAGAACACATTGAACGCCGAACGGACAACGGCGACGGCGACGCCGCGAAACGGGCGCCAAAGAGCTGCGCTCTAAAACACTGCAATCAAAATAGAGACCGCAGTGACCAAATACAATAAAAACCGCACATGCAGGAATCCCGCCACGCGCCAAGCGGTTCGGGGAAGCGGCAGTGGGTTGACCACAAGGCTTTCGCCAAGCGCAGTTTAGAATTTCCAAAGTGAATTCGGTAATTTTTTTAATTTTCTGCCATTAGTCTCGAAGACTTGAGCTAAAAGCGGAAAATTGGAGCTAGATAAGGCTAAGAACAAAGACTACAAAGCAAAAGTTTGACTTATTTAATAATAAAACACCCCCTAATTCGATCATTACTTGAACCTTGCCTTTCCATCCTGCTTTCATTGGGACTTAGGTGTTACTCCCACATCGGCCTCCAGGGCGGTGCTCAGAACGTATCCCTTGGCTTCGGCTGCCTCTACCGGGGCACCATACTCCACGAGCTGATGCACGCTATAGGGTTCGACCACGAGCACTCGCGCTCCGACAGGGATGAGTACATCGACGTCTTCCCGGAGAACGCCGAACCAGGTGAGGAAAGCCTCAGTTGGATTGGGGACTTTTGCTGCGAGGTTCTGTTTTGGGCTCGTGCCGGTGCGCAGGGCCTCACAAACAACCTAACTGAAGCGGATATGCTCCATTGTGTTTAGAGTATTTTCTTACGACACTGTTCTTCGCCCATAGTTTTGATTTCGGTAGGCTTTGAGCGTACGCGAATCCGGAGGTGTTGGGGTTAGTAGCTTCGAAACTCAGCCCCTGGAGAGGACCAAATCACAAATGTCATGCTCAGAAATCTAGATCACCGTTCAATTTCCCTTCTCACCGACTACTTCAATGAGTGCTGGGAAATGGGGGCGCTACCTGCTGAATGGAAGCACGGGAAAATAATTTTCATTCCTAAACCAAATAAGCCCATTAACGCCCAAAACCTCCGTCCCATTTCGCTGACTTCGTGCTTGGGCAAACTGTTTGAGCATGTCATCCTCACCCGTCTCACGCAACACATGGGATCCCATGGACTATATCCCCATACTATGGTAGGATTTCGAGCCCACCTCTCGGCACAGGACGCCCTACTGCAGATTTCACACGCTATCCTCAATGACATGTTACATCACACCAAAGCAATCCTGGCAGTCGACCTCACCAAAGCATTCGACAAAGTTACGCACAGCGCCATCCTGCAGGGCATCCAAGAGCTGCAGTTGGGGCCTAAGACCTACAATTATATCCGGGCCTTCTTGAACGGTCGCACAGCCTCACTGCATATAGATGATATACAGCCCCCCCCCCCCCCCCCCCCCCCCCTTCACACTTGGTAATGTTGGTACCCCGCAAGGGGCGGTGTTATCTCCCTTCCTCTTCAACCTCACCCTCATCCCCCTGGCCAAGGCTCTCAGCCGCATTCTGCACTTAGGACACACACTTTACGCGGATGATATAACGGTTTGGACCACATACGGCTCGGATGGCGACATAGAATCGACCCTTCAGGAAGCCGCCACAACTATAGCTACCCACGCGGCAAACATTGGGCTTGAATGCTCCCCCACAAAGTCAGCACTTCTCATAATCAACCCGCGGCGCGTCCCTACCTCCCCCATCACGATCTATCTGCATGACACTCCCATACCGCAAACACCTACCCTCCGCATTCTTGGCCTGCATTTACAGGACACGGGGAAAAAACAGCCTTACCCTGAAAGCACTAAAACAGTCCACTTACTCCGTCATCCATCTTCTTAGAAGGGTTTCACATTCACGAGCCGGTCTAGACGAAGCAGACAATCTCAAGGTGCTGCATGCCTTTGTGCTCAGCCGCATTCTTTACGCCACTCCTTACCTGAACCTCTCTTGTGCGGATAAAGACAAGATCAATGCTCTAATCCGCATGGCTACCAAAGCAGCGCTAAACCTACCAAAGAGCACTAGCACGGACAGGCTCTTCAAATTAGGAATGCACAACACTATACAAGAACTTATAGATGCACACAGTACCTTCGTCTGGCTGTCACGGAAACCGGACGATATATACTGGATTCTCTGGGAATTCGCATTCCGGCACACACGACAGACTTCATCTCTCTCCCTCGCGCCATACACACCGGGTTTATCCTGAGACCCCTTCCTAAGAATGTCCACCCTGAATACCATCAATCCGCCGAGTCGCGCGAGCCAAAGCTCTCCATAAAGAATATGGCACTTCAGAGGATGTGCGCTGGGTGGACGCCGCGTGTGGTCCAGACCGTTCAGTAGCTGGGGATTACCATCCAGCAGCCCCCCCATTTGCCCATTTCATAGACTCCCCTTGTACCCCGGAAGAAGCAGAGGAAGCAGCTATCTATAGCAATAGCCATTGCCCAAACCAATGCGGCTTTATACTTAGCGATTCCAAAACCGCCATTCATAACTTCGCCGGCGGACGCGTCCATCCCCCCGCGTGGCAGATATTGAGAATGTGCCCCCTAAATCCCGACAGGCGTATTGAGCTCGTGTGGGTGCCGGCTCACTCTGGCAATCCCGGAAATGAGGCCGCCGATAACATAGCCCGAGGACTTATTTGCCGGGCAAATGGCGACCCCAGCCGGGATTTCTCGAGGGAGCGGGCACACACGTTCTCAGAACTGACTCAACAAGCACGCTTTGCCCGTCGACTCTATCCCCCTCCCCACCCCCGCCTATCCCACTCCCAACAAATCCTCTGGAGGTGACTCCAGACCCGAACTCTTCCTACCCCTCAGCTTCTATCCTACTTCCGCCATGTTTCCCCAGAGTGCACTCTCTGCGGAGAATCGCACGCCACCCTGGACCACATCCTCCTCGGGTGCCCTGCCGATCCTCTCCCGCAGGGACAGCCCGACATCGGTACATCGGAGGAATGGCAGGCACTCCTTGCGTCGCAGGACCCGGACACGCAACTTCGCTGTGTGAACCGGGGTGCCAGTGCCATGGCCCTACGTGGCCTCGACACATGCGCGTAATGTGAGGGCTCTGCGATGGCCCTGAGACCTTACACGGTCCAAACTCGCTTGCTTTAATAAAGTTTTCCATCCATCCATTGCAGGAGATGCAGCAAGTCACTGTTCATCACAGCACAGTACTTTTCGCTGTTCTGTGTGCCCACTATACTGACGTTACTGCACACTGCAAGCGAAAGCATACGTGAGGAAAATATTGGTGTGGTTTAGCTCTGGTTAAACCGGGTTGGTTGCGAAAGCAATATAATGCAGAAGCAGTAGAGCAACTAGATTCAGATATAGACTCTTCGTCGGCGACCTACATGGCGAGACTCCTCGACGAGCGCGGCACGATCGGCTCCTTCTGGCTGCGGGGGAGAGAGTAAGGTGACGTCACGCGTCACCATAGCATCTGAGAGGCTGACGTCACACCATCTGTTAGGCGCGGCGGTGGCTCCTCGAGGAGCAGGGTTGTCCACGGACCACGCGACGAGCGGTTAGACCTGGCGAAGTATTGCTTTCGCAATAAAAGAGTGTATATAAGTTATTCAAAGCACTCTGTTGTATATCGCTCCAGTTTCATTGTTCGTAAGGCAATGAGCGCCGTTATGGGAAAGAGAAGAAACAGAACCAGAAAGTTTGGTGCCTCTAATCGTTATAAAATAGGTCTCTAGTCGTCCCTAGCTGCGATGTCCAAGGAGTGGGCTGTTGAAGAAATGCCGTGACTGACGTGCAGCTTCCGTGTATGTGAAGCTTGCAGAACAGGACTAGCCTCTCAATTATGACTGGCGAGTATTTCAGTGAATGTGTCAATGAATTCGCCCACGGCTGTGAGATTGTGTGGAATATGCGCAGCGGCTTAAGAGATCACGCGCTAAAAACACCAGCTGAGTGGTTGTGTACGTAGCCCCGTTTTATTTATTGAATGTTGTCCCTCAAAGAGCACAACGTACCGAAAAGAACGATTGGTTTGATAGATAAGTTTTTTTTTCACCGCCTGGAATTCGACGGTGTCGTGAAATGAGCAGCTCACTGGTGCACGTCGAGAATAAAAAAATGCAATAGCTGTACCCTGGCAGTATTCACATGCTGGGCTAGAACATACCCAACAATTCTGGACAAAAGCATTTTTAAACGAAACCTGTTTATGAACGCAGTTTTTTCATATATTGTAAGATTTCACTATAACAGTCAATATACCTGCAGATCTCCCGCCGGCAGGCTTCCATTTTTTTGTTATTAACGTTTTTGTTATCGTCAAAAGCGTTCCCCATTGGTTTTATATGGCAGTCTTAACTGTTCGATGCGAGCGATGAAAAAACAATTTAAAAAGGATTTCGCTACACATCGGAAGAATGGACTATTATCTTCAATATGTCCACAACAGTGCCTCACAGTTTTCCAATATTCAAAATTTTTTCCATGAATGTTGGACATAGCTGGATGTCGACGATAGGACAGAGCAGGTTGCTGTGCAAAATGACTGAGAGATTTCAAGTTCGCAACACAAATTACAGTGAAAACCAAAATTTAATGATGTATACACAGCTGTAAGTGAGAGGACCAAATTAACAAGGAGAAAGCGTGGAGTAGTTTCAATAAAGTGTTGACGGTGGTGGATTGAAGCACTTACTGCATGGAAGTCACGTCATAATTTTTTAGCGCGATGCATTAAGGTTCCCGCACAGGTGGAAACTAGGCGTCAGCGTGAACGAAGCATACTCAGAGAACCAGGTGGCACTCGTGTCACATAGGCCGCGTGAGCTCGTGACGTCATCACAACCTGCACACCCTGACGGGTGGAAGTTAAATTAATGACTGGTGGCTGGAGGTTGTTTGGGAAGAGCAAAATAGGTTTCACAAGCCCCGCCAGTGGCTGTGTTAGGGTTCAGCTATGTGCCGCGGTGGTGGCACATAGCTTAAAAGCGCTGCAACGATGTTCCAGGAGTCGCATGATGACTCCCAGCGATCTATGAATGTAAAGTAGAGAATAAAGTTACTGAATTAGAATTCCGCAAATATGGGCCTTTATCCATTGACGCTAACGCCTCATGCCCTCATTGAGGAGATTTAGTGTCCACGCCAGTTTTTCTTCGTCAAGTGACTGTCAGAACGTTTGCTTATTTAAGTAGCCTAAGGGCCCGGCTGGGCATTACATAGAGAGGTAGGGCAGATAGCAAAGTTACTCAAGGGTTCACTTCATAATTAATACAAATATAGGAAAGTCAGTAATAAAAGAACAAAGCGTGAATTATCAAACTGGATTGGAGTTATACATCGTGGGCATAGTGCAGTGTGCAGTAAAAAAAAAAATATGTACACGCACAAGGCAAACCAGATGTACAAGGCGGTAAGTTCAAACAGACTGCAATGCTGCGCGCCTGATTCAAGAAATGTTAGTAACGACGAACGGAAATATGATGATTAATAGCCACAATGCAACCAGGTAAACCATTCCACTCCCTTATAGCCAATACTAATGGAGAATTCTGAATATTCTTTGCGCGGGCGAAAATTGTTTGAATTTTATACGCATGGTGGGAACGCGATGACATGTGATGTGCTGCTCTAATGTGCCTGTGTGCGAAAGTTGAATGGTTGTAGTAGAGGGAGTGGAACAACGATAGACGAAAGAATTTCCGTCGTATATGGAGGTCCAGAAGGTTTAGAGATTGCTTGATTATTACTATTAAAGAGCGGATAGAACTGCTGAAACCACATGCTGGAGTGTCTGAATGGTTTTGTGCTCGTCGCTAACCATATACTTCTCTCTTCTTCCCTCCCCCAGAAAACAGAGAACAGTTCGACAAGCTGGAACCCTGGGAGAATCGTCTGCTGGTGCCTTTTGACAAGAACTCGGTCATGCTTTACGGCTCGAAGACCTTTGCTCGTAAGCCAAAGCTGAACACCATGCTTGACAAGAACGGCAAGCAACTGAAAGAGGTCTACGACAAGCCGGGAATGAGCCGCAGCGATATTCGCAGGATAAAATTACTCTACCGCTGCAAAAAATAAACCACCACTCATACACGACAAAATAGCAAATGTTTGCTCATTTCAAACAAACTTGTAGCCCCACAACAGAGACACCGGCATAGTTTCTTGGGCTAAACTGGAACTACGATATCGACCGAAGAATAGAAGCAAAGCAAGTTGGACAAAACGACAAGAAGATGAGGGTTTGTTAAAACATAAGCTTAAGTACGAAAGAAGCCACCAGTCATTGGGGTTAAGGTAACCAGAGAGAAATAGAATTCTGCACAAATGCGATCGCAGTACAGCCTGGGACCGTGCATGTATGAAAATATGGTGAGTTTATCTCATTGTTAACGAAGAAAACATTAAAAATTTTAAAGCAAATGCTTAGAGGGAGGTAAAAAAGAATAAAGAATGGTAAAACTAGATCAAAAATGGTAAACTGCATTTTTTCGCAGCAATTGAAGATTTCTGAATTTATCGTGAACCCGCCCGGAGTATAGAATAAGCATTTAACAGTGTAGTTCATTGTACTCGCTCCCATTGCATGGGAAAATTTAGGTTTCAGCAATCAGTTACCACGCAGTACAAAGTCGCTGAGCATCACGAGGTGGCGGGTAAGGGGACTGAATTGCCCTTGATGTTACATTTAAGCTAACAGCGCAGTTTAATAACTAAAATAAAACAGCACGTCGCATTAGATCGTTGGATGCGTGCCCACACTTCGAACTGAGCTAGAAGGCGATCATAGCACGTCGCACTGTTCAGTAGGGTTCAGGGGCGTGCCAGGCGCGCACCTAAATGTCCGTGCAAACTCCTTCACTTGCCTCATCGCCAGATCACAGACCCCACCCGAGTTTCCCGACTCGCTTCCACCGCAGCTGACGAAGCAGAGCGCCATGAAGAGCAGCTGCTTTCCGCTGTAGGAGCCTAGGGGCGGGAAGGGCCTGTGCTTCGGCGACGCGTCAGCCTCGTAAGCTTCGACGAGGGCGTCCGCTGCGACAGCTCGGCTCAGAGGACGGTCGATGTAAAAGCCTTGTGAGGCGTCTTCTTCGACGCAAGCACTCAGGTTGGCGATGATGCCGGTGGTCCTCGAGTCAAGGGCGTATGCCGTGGTAAGCAGCCAGGCCAGCGCAGAGGCCACTTGCCCGCCGAGGCCTCCGTAGTTGAACGCAGAGGGGAGCCGGACGTCAAACATGGGGAACGATACGGACACCGGAGTCAGTCGGAAGGTTCTTTCGTTGGCAAACGCCACCGACAGGCTTAGGGAGCTAATGGAGCGAGCGACTTCGTCGTCCACTGCATTCCCTGATACCTGCGACAACATGCGCCAGTTTTCCACCAGAGAGTAGGTCATATCGAGCGCTACGTAACTGTGGGTATGGAGTCTTCTATCACTAAAAGGAATTACTGAACTGTATAGCTCAGCCCAGTTGCCGACGACGGTGATGTCTTTTTTGAAGTGGGACCACCTGGACAAGCGACGCCGGAAAGCGTCCGCAATGGCTCGAGTCACACGCTCGGCGCTGGCGCGCGTGTTGCTGCCGTCGAATCCGCTCTCATGCAGGCCAAAGAGAGCATCGGGCAAGAGGAGGTAAGCCATGCTCAGGCAGAAGGCGCCGTAGCGGGCAGATGCCACCTTCTCATTGCCGCCATAGTAGTTGATGATTAATGCTTTGTTCGCAAAGAGCGCGGCCACTTGCACCGTGCTCCAGGATGCCAGGAGGTGCGCATACTTATCTCCGTTCTTTTGCCAGATGTCGAAGAAGGCGCCAATGAAGTTCGGACCTGTCGTTACGAGTTCAACAGTGGCGGTGTCATTATAGCCAAGCTGCCGCAAAGTGTTGAGCCAGTCCACATTGGAAATTCTAATTCCTGGTGGGGGAATCAATGGCACAGGAGACAACGTGCGGGCGTAATAGTTTGGAACCAAAGAAGAAACCATCGTTTTCTCCAGGTCAACTGTTTCCGCAAGGCTCACCTCTTTAACGTTATCACGTCCATGTCCGAAGCTTCTTCGCAGGTTTGTAAAGTAGGCCTTGAAGGACATGCCAGATGCTGTGTGCGTCGGCTGTTCTAAGATTCGGTAGAACAGTCTGCCAGGGTTCACCATCAGCGTAGTCATGTTGCCGGACGGCTTTGGCACGACGTGCGCAATGACGTCCCAAGCGAGCTTCAGTGAAGTGAACATCAAGGTCCGCAGAATGTTCGTGTGATCTTGAGCGTACGGCCACGTAATGCCTACCCAGGCCAGAGCTTGCTTGATCTCCGCCAGGTGGTCGGAGTGGCCGCTCAGCACTCGCTCGCAGCTGCTGTACGCAGCGGCCGCACTCTGGACGCTATTCTGGCCCAAAGAGGGCACGCTGATAGTTCGCACACGTCGTGTCATGTGGTCCTGAGCCCTCTGGTAGAGCATCTCGCGAACACTGAGCACTTGCCTGTGCTCCCAGCCGCCGCACACGAAGCGCGTGAAGCTCTGGGACGGGCTGACGGAGGCGTTGATGGAAGACGCCAAGAGGCTGGCGTACTCACGGCACAAAGCCGTCGCACACGCATTTGAAGTGGGCCGGGCCTTGTTGCTGAAGAGGATGATGGCGAGCACGACGCCAGCGACGACAGCGAAGATGTACGTTAGGAGGGCGATTATCCCGACGCGCTTCACTAGACTCCTTCGGCCTGCCTGCGGGTGAAAGGTCGAGATGTTGTTTAGCTTTATACTTGGTGGGCAATAGGATAGTGCCACCGTCATGACTAATAGTCGGATACCATTAAAAAACGAAGAACCTTTTCCCCGTCAGAGGACCGCCTTCCAACCACGGTGTCGGTCGATTCTCATGAGCCTGCTAGCGAGACAATGCAGGTAGGGGCAGATGAAAGGGGACAGTCCCCTCCCTCCTTGGTCAGGGATAATCCCCAACCTGCATTGTCACAGCGCTGCCTGCACTTCCATGCTAGCAGCTACACGGGAATCGGCCGTCGGCATTGGTTGGAAGGCGGTCCTTTGACGGGGAAAAGATGCTTCGTACTTGAGTTTTATCCAACTATAGAGTGTACTACGAATGCCTACATTACTGCATTGTTGCTGGTGGGTGCATCTACACAGGCAAGCAACGTTATCGTCTTTAAAAGGGCTGTGAAAGGTGGTCTCAACAATGATGTAATATGCCTAGGGTGCTAAAGGACGCAGCGTTACAAATATCTTCCAGCAAAAGTTTTTTTGATGCGCTTTGTGGAAGCTGAGTTATTGCTAGTCAAAATTTGAATTTCCGCGTCTTTGCGAATTTCCCTCTCCACTCGTCACTTTTTGCGCGCTGAAATGTCGGTCCGCCGGCTTCACGCGCTCGGCCCCTCCGCCGACCGCCGACGCACAAGAGAATTCCCCTGCGGGCGGAGCCAACGACTTCTAAACTGGTTTGGCGTCGACGGCGCTGGCGCGGCGAACCAATGATGGCATTGCACTGCTGACGCAAAGAGAGCTAAATGAAGCAATGCGCGCGGATTCCGGCGAAAGCTCGGCACCGCTGGTTGCCGCGAGGCGCGGAAGTGGGAGTTCTTAAAATTGTATTGTAAATTATCGGATTGCTTTTGAGGTCTTGTACGCGGCGTGAACGCTCGGTGGGCCTGTGCGCTACATAAAGCGAGCATTTTATAGGCAACCTCCAACACCCTTTTCAGGGACCCTTTTAAGGGACCCTTTTAAGGGGAGAGTTCAGTTGCGAAATATGTGAAATGTATGAAAACTGGAAGGAAGGATACGACGGGACATTACAAACGCGAACTGATAGGCGAGTTGGTTGTGCATGGCATAACTGAAACAGCCCAAGGCCCAAGGCCAAAGAAGGGAGCAGAGGAAAGGAGGAAACGGACAACACTGTTGTTAGTTCAGCACTTGTGTTGTCCGTTTCCTCCTTTCCTCTGCTCTCTTCTTGGGCCTTGGACCTTGCGCTGTTTCAATTGTACGACGGGACATGTGATATCTACAGTGTATTTCACCTAGTTAAATACAAATGAGAAATACAGTTGGTCAGCGGAACGTACTGTCTTAGCGAAACCTTACCAGGCGAATGGTTTCGCTTCACAACCGCACGGTAGGGCCCTTTCGGCGCGCTAAAGAGCAAAAGGTCTCGATATGTGAGGACAAAGGTTCTTCTCACCTTACTTATATTTACAGTTCAGAGGCTACTATAGTACTCTACTACACAGAGATGAAAAAAAAAACACATTTACTTGGCTATTTCGGCAAAGACGGTACGTACTACGGAGAAAGAATACCGGTCTCATGCTGGCAGGTTTCCCCTTTCAGTGTCAAAGAGTCTGTGCCGCATTGCAGCCGGGAGCTGAGTGAACGGATTGAAATGCCGACCACCAACAATCCACTGCGTAGTTGGTTGGAAGTATTAAGTTCGGCCGTTCAACATATCTCTGTCTTCTTTCAAACACGTTAGCTGACAGGATTATTATACGCATGTTCTGGTTCATGCAAACCTTTTGTCAGAAGTGAAAATAAAAATGGGTTTGCTTGAAAGCTATGGAGTGGGACTATTTACGCATCAGCGGTGTTCCACATCAACTGACGATGAGAAGAATTCCCGACACAAGAGCCATCACATCAGAAGAGCCATGCGAAACTGCTCAGAAGCAATCACCTAATAACGTTATATAATAATGTGACTAATTTTGCGTAGCTGCATATCGGGAATTTGAATAGAATCAGTACTGGAATAGATTGGCGAGTGATAGAATGCTATTCCATTTCCTCTGCACCAATGCACTTCACTTCATCAAACTTTTTTCTTTCCTCTTTTCACCTCTGCGTCGCTATAACTCTGTTGTTTTCTAAACTGTTCGCCTGCACTGCTTCTAGCTGCCTGACAGTTCCTGCGCACTAAAGGCCTTTACCGGTTCTTTTCGTAGTCGTTCTGCGTTGTTATATTACTGCTGTTCTCTGCTTCTTGTGTTACTGTTCGCTTTTGCTTCTTCAGGTTTCAGCTGCTACCTCCTGTGCCTAGAGTTCTAAATCTTTTCGTGTTCTGTTTTTTTGTCTTGCTTTTTTTTTGCAGAGGGAACTACATTTTGGCTTCATGGATTTCGGGATCATGTCTTGATTTTTTTTACCGTTTTTTTTCGACATTCCTTTCTTTCCCTCTTGATATTGTGTTTTTTTATTTCGAGCGTTTGGCTCCTTTTCATTTCCCTTTAATTCGTTTTAAGACCAGAAAATCTTCGCTGGTCGAGTTCCTTCTCTCTTTCTTTTATTTTAAAAATAATTGTCTAAGAGAATAAATGAAAGGGTGAAAAAAGTTCCCGTCTTCAGTCCTCTGATCTTATCGAGGTCGGTGCCAGAAACAGCCTTCACGATAAGTAGCCAATCAGCGTGCGTCCCGGCGTGTGCCGCCACTCTGATAAGGCGCCGGCAATAAACAGCTTTGAATTTTACCACAAGAGCACCCTGCAGCAACCGCCAGAGCGCTGCTGCGCTTACCAAACCGAATGAGTGGAACACCCTTCCGCGTAAATTCCCGGATGACCATCCTTGGTATATCAAATAGACACTTCAGGTACAGTACCGCAGCCAAGGGCCGAGCCGCCAGACGACTAAGCCATACAATCGCGCAGGCACTCGCACAGTGCGGACGTTTTCATTCTTAATAGTACCACATATGCCCTTGGCACCCCTTGCCAAGGGCATATGATTTATTTTGATAATGGCTCTAAACATTTTGCGCCCCGAAAAAAATTATGAAGTGCACTTAAGACTACTTATTGCTATGAAGGTGAAAACATTAATTTTTATCTATATTTTGTTTTCCTTTCTAATGGCGCACCTACTTTTCACATACAGTCGTAACGCAACACACACACCATGCACACGTCTAGTCGCAAAATAAGCAACACGGTTTTACGGTCTGTGGGCTGCGTGCTCGGCTCGCAATCGGACGCTTCTTGGTTCAATTGCTCGATCCTTAGGAAGAAACTTTGGTGAATACAAGGGGAAGAAACTTTGTTTACTGATGACATCATTGAGGGTTTCGTGGAACCCCTTTTCTGGACGCCTTAGCCGCCCGGCTTCGTTGCTAATGGGCTCGAGAAGACTTCGAGCTTAAAAAAACGCTTCTTACCCTGACCCTATGCGAATTGCGAGTGCGAAGCGAGACACACAAGGAACACATCAAGCACACTCACGTGTCGAGCTTGCTGAAAGTGTTCACCGGGGGGTGCCTTGAGGCTTGGCTTAGTGCTTTTACGTCCCTCCAGTTGCAGCGGGCCTGGCTCGTGCCCCGAATAAGACCGCTCCGGTATTGCGCTGCTCTGGTGTCCCAGGGTGCCCTGGTGACTTGCCTCGCCGATTATGTCACTGGCGATCGGAGGCTGCGGTATGCCTTGGCCTGGAGTGGCTTCAGCTGGAAGGCGGCCGTGTAGACAAAACAGTAATTATGCTCTTGCAACAATAGAATTAGGCATCGTTGAGTTATGCACAAGGAATGGACATGCGCAAAGTCTCTCCGCTTTTTCATTACTTATTACCGCAGTTCAGGAGAGCAAGCTGCCGGGCTAGTTGTGAAGTTGAACTTAGAAAAGCGCAATAAAAAGACAGGGACAAGAAGAAGAAGAAGCACGCAGGACAAACGCTTGACATCAACTAGTTCTTTACTCGGGAAAAAACACATATATACAGATACATAGAGGGCGGAAACAAATTATTAACCAAACAATGAATCGGCTTTATCACAAGTGTGTTTAGCGTGAACAGGTATCAAGGTAAGCAATTTCCTTGCGTGATAAGGTCAGGGAAGGAGTGCTGATACAATTTTCAGCTTTCTTTACAATACGATAGGCCTCTATAATTTCTCTGTGAAGCCTCTCTTTTCCTTTACCGCACGTGCGTGTGGCATTGTGTGAAGGAGTCAGCGCAAAAAAATTTGCAGAGGCTTAGCTTGGTGAAGCCCGGTAGGTTGCGAAAACTTGTTGTTTCTTCCCGGCTTCACACTGGCGGGCTGTCTTCTTCTGTTTGGCAGTAGACGGCATGGCAAACTATCTTTGTACACAGTGAGAAATATCCACCGTGACTACCAGCCGCCCTCCACCGAAGGATCGAGCTGGAGGCCCTTTTTTATGCAGCTGGTATGACGTCACCTCGACTGTAGCGCCACTCGTGAGAGGAGCGCGAATCTCACCGCCGTGACTACCGCCGCCCTCCGCGGACGGATCGAGCTGGGGGCCCTTTTTTTCGCAGCTGCTATGACGTCACCTCGACTGTAGCGCCACTGGTGAGAGGAGCGCGAGGCTCACCGCCGTGACTACCGGCGCCCTCAGCGGACGGATCGAGCTGGGGGCCCTTTTTTTCGCAGCTGCTATGACGTCACCTCGACTGTAGCGCCACTGGTGAGAGGAGCGCGAGGCTCACCGCCGTGACTACCGCCGCCCTCCGCGGAGGGATCGAGCTGGGGGCCCTTTTCACTCCGCGAAAGGTCAACCGTAACTACCGCCGCGCCACGCTGAAGGCTCAAAACCTAGCGTAGTATGGCTTTCGCAATAAAACGGACGAGGGACAGAAGAGAGGGCACATAAAAGGCTAACACATAAGCGGTCGTGAACGTCTTACGTGTCCTCTCTTCTGTTCCTGGCCCGTTGTTTGCGTTGACTTCTTCACACTATTATTACCGCAGTTTCCTGTAGAATAACGGAAGGCATTATTTTAGATTTCACATCCCTGCTAAGCGGCCAACATGTGTGGGCATGTGCAGCGTCCTCAGTGATCCGCGATTATGGAAACACTGCGCGAGTGCTGCGTCCAGCAACATTCCGCAGCCCGCCCTTCGAGCTCAGCCACTGCGTCGTGGGCGAGGCCTTCAGGAGTTTGACAAGCCGTGTTACATTGTATTTTCTCTTCAAACCACAATCCGGTTACATCCTCCGATGCTCTCGCCATACCCTACTCCTCCTTGCAGGGAAACTGCTGTACGGCTGGTTTCTCTGACAGCCAATCACCGGTAGCATTCCTATTAATGCGAACGCACTAGAATAGTTGTCACACCAAAACGCCGCTGACGTCCGAGACGTTTGGCCGATAGAGGTAACACGACCTAATGACGTCATCACAACTTGGCCACCGCGGCAGGTGGAAATAAAATTATCAATAGTCGAGAGAGGTCACGTGACCTTGTGACATCAGCAAAACCATCCCACTTAGCTGTGAGCAACCCGGTTCCTAAACAGCAACCTATAGATAGAGAATCTAAATAAAAAATCGGAAAAAATGTGATATATTCAAATGCCGGAAATGTCAAACCACAGAGGATATCTGCTACTGCAGCCAACAGTACGGATATGGCGATTGATGCATCGACAATTGCGAAGAAACTGATGCGAACAAGCACGGAAGTTCCAATAGAAGCCGCGACAAACGGGAAATGTAGAGCTCGCTTAGAGGACTTAAGCTTCCGCTCAGATTTTGCTTGTTTGAGCTCTAAATTTCTCTCTCTGAATATTACATGCATGAAGTAACACTTTTATTCATTGGCTAATAGGTTCTTGATTTTATAAATAAGTGGGCGCTTAATAGACGTAGACAGAGGCTTAGAATGAACAAAGACGACGGGAGAAGGGCCCAACTTCTAACTTCAATAACGACACCAGAATGGAGGCGTGCAGGATTGAACACACGCCTGGCGTCATGAGCCGTTGTTAAAGTTGGAAGCTGAGCTTTCATATTAAAAAACTACTGAACAAAAGCATTTTGAACCAGAAAAGGTTTATGAACGCCGTATTTTTTTCATATATTGTGATATTTCACTATAACAATCAATATATCCGCAAATCTTCCGTCGGCAGGCTTGTATTTCGTTTTTGCGATCGTAAAAAGCGTTCCGCAACAATTTTCTGGGGCAGCCTTGACTGTTCGATGCGATCAATGAAAACACTACAAAAATTTTGCTGCATGTCGGAAGAATGGACCATTATCTTCAATATTTCAATATTAAGTTACAGTTTTCAAATATTCACAATTTTTGTCCAAGGATGTTGAACATGTCCCTTCCTCTCTGTTCTTTATATGTCACTGTCTTCTTTTATTTATCTCAAACTTTTGTTGAAGGGTTATATGCATGCATTTTTTGAGTGCGTCCGTTCCTGGGATTTCATTGGCAGGCGTTAATGCGTTTTTAAACCGTCAAGGAGTCCGCAGCTTGTACATAGTTCGCGTTACTGACCACAGGTTTTGCAACAGTCGGGCAACCTTTGAGTTATGATCTGGTAAAGACGTCGGACGTCAGACACATGGTCTCCATGGGAAGTTTCACGATTCGTATCAAGAAAGAGATGTGGCACGCGTGGGCTGAAATGTGCCGCATTTTCTTAAACAACTGTTTAAAAACTAAAACACTACGCAATCAGAGGCAACATACTCCGTGTCCAATGAAACATCCATAAATGTTCAAAAAAAAACTACGTAGTTGCTCATTGTTGAAGTGGCTATGCAACTTCTTTGACATCTATGCTGCTTAGACGCCATGAATGATTGTTCGAGTACTGGCGTGTCTCCTAGTTCCTCCTCCTAGACGGTAGCACGGCCTGCAGTGTGGGAGGCTGTGGGACAAAAGATGGAGCTGCCGAATGTAGCCGCGTTCAGGTAGCGCCGCATCTCACTATTTTCGAGGCTGACCCAGTGACACTTTGCGGTGCAGCTGAACGGCACATCCCTTTGCAATCTCCAGCCAATGGGTGAGCGCTTTTAAAGACAAGCTATAATTATGGGCTCCGCATGTTTTGCAGGCACGCTTAGTTGTTGCGCAGCAATTATTTGTGTGAGTGATATCGCATTAAAATATGCTGCCTTCGTGAGATGAGTACACACGGTGATTTATTTAATGTTTGCACATTTTCACTTGTTTTAGCAGGGCGGCCATTTTGTTCCAGATGGAGATAAGTAACTTGATAATTAGCAGCCTAAAATGATCTAATTAAGTTTTTATTTCAGATTTTAGGGGGCAAGGTAATAGTGCGAAATTTAAGGCCATCAGCATTGAAGGGGATGCCAGTTAGTAAACCTTATTATCGGCAGTGTGTTACGAGCTATCCAACCTAAAATAAAATACGCATTTCGAAGCTTGTAGAGTTGGCTTTTCTGCCTTTCCCATTTATAAAATGGTTTACTTGTGCGTGTACTCAACGCCGAAATCATGCTAACTGCTTCTACGCGATGAAATACACAAACGGCACCTGCATCAGCTGCATTTGAAATGCAACCGATGTCAATTTATAAATGTACAGCGTGAGGGAGCCAACTAAACCAGCTTTCAAATCGGTAGTTTATACATGCGATATTTGTAACCACACTGACGATTAGGCGAATGTTAAAAGAAGCCGCACCTACGATGTACACCCTTAAATTTAGCGAAATGATATTGCCCCTAAAACTAAAAAGCAAAAAGTTTATTTGTTAATGATATCAAACAATCGGATAATTTGAGCTCTTTCACGTGCATGATGCCCCATTTGCTGTCCAACCCAGCTTAACAGACTACACTGTCGTATCTCTCACAGTTTATAAAACGAAGATCTGTAAACGTTAAGAAAGCACACCAGGTATATTGATTTTAGTAAGCAGGGGTGGAAAGGGCGTCACAACACTGCTCGCTGGACTACTGTGATTGGTTGGCGCAAGCACGGGGGAATGGGCAGCGTAAGTTCTTTGCACCAGTTCACAGCAGTCCAAATGGCAGGTGTTTTGACATCCACATGCATCGTGCGCAAAAGTTGCTACGTGAACGGAAGGAGAACGTTTTTAAGGATATAAGTCAAATATCTACTCTTGAAGCTGTCCAGCCAAGGACCGCGTGTTTCATCTGCAACAGACATCGGCGCACCGACTCGCCGACGCAGATGCTGATGATGATTCTAGAGGCCCGTGTACTGTGCGATGCCAGTGCACGTTAAAGAACCCCAGGTGGTCGAATTTCCGGAGCCCTCCACTACGGCGTCTCTCATAGCCTTAGTCGCTTTGGGACGTTAAACCCCATAAACCAAACCAAACCAAACCAAACCAAACCAAACCAGATGCTGACCGAGATCGGGCTTCATATATTGACCAGTCGTGCGATGTTACAGCGTCCGAAATTTTTGTCTTATACTGCGCAACAGATTCGCTTTCTGGTTTATTGGTGTTTAACATCTCAAAGCAACTCAGGCTATGAGCGACGCTGTAGTGAAGGGCTCCGGAAACCACCTGGGGCTGCATAACAGATTAAAGAAAATTCTGACACCTACATTTCCAGAGAAACCCGCAGAAGCATCGATTCACATTTCAAGAACGTTTTTGCGCTAATAATAGATATGGTTTTTCGTTTTTTCCCGAGAGCTGGGCGCGACTCGAACTCTTCAGACCAGAATGTGATCTCGCAGTGCAGTGTCGACAAATATATTGAACTTGCTGGCAAATCTGTACTGTCAACAACGAGGAAGTGGTGTCATCATTAATCTGTCTGCTTTTACTTTCGATGTATAATGTAAGCATGTGACGGTGTCAACCTGTGAATGACGGAATCTTTTGTTTTATCTCATGTGCTCGCCTCCTTTTTGTTGTAATAGAATTCGGTTACCTTTGTGTACATATGTGTGAATGCCTCTATGAGCAAATGTATATGCGCCCTCATAACCCATTCCTGTAAAAATCCCTAATTGGATTGCAGCATCTCAAAATAAATAAATAAATAAATAAATAAATAAATAAATAAATAAATAAATAAATAAATAAATAAATAAATAAATAAGTAAATAAATAAATAAATAAATAAGTATTGATTACACCTTTCGACATGGCAGAGCATCGAGTCCTCACCACAACTATTGTGGAATGCAGTGAGGTTTAAAATGGAGCGTTGCACCTACTGCGTTCTGCAGGTGTCTGACCTTGGCTGTGGGCATCCGTGGCGCTGCCCGAAGCGTAGGCCGCTTTAGTCTCAACCGAGGGGACTCCGTGCGAACCTCTCGAACCTCTGGAATAAGCACGTTCCTGCTTCTCGTCAGAGTGTCGGCTTCCGGAGCTCTGGGATGACGAGTCGGCCGCTCTTCAAGCAGCGTGGCCCTGAAGAAAAGCTTGCCCTCGTATAAAAACTTCCCTGGGAAAAGTAGACTTGCTTAAACCACAGCTGCGGCAATGAAATCTATGTTGAACTGCGCCAGTTCTTTTGCGATGGAAGCTTTAATCTATGGATTGGTTGCAGTAATTTGCAAAGGGTTCAGCTTAAGTTAAGGACAACGCAGCCAGCTATGGATAGAAAGCTGATAGATGTAACGTTAAGAGATCGGTAGCGGGTAGAGTGGGTGAGGGAACAAAGTTGTTTTAATGAAATCCTAATCGAAATCAAGAGGAAGAAATGAACTGTGGCAGGGCATGTAGTACAGAGGCAAGATAACTTCTGGCCCTTAGGGGTAACGGAGGGAATTCCAAGAGAAGGCAGGTGTAGCGGGGGTGGCAAAAAGTTAGTTAGGCTGATGAGATTAAGAAGTTTGCGGGGATACGGTGGCCGCAGCTGTCAAAGCACAGGGTTAAGTGCTGAGAGATAGGAGAGGGCTTTGCCCTGCAGTGGACGTAGTCAGGCTGATGATGATGAACATTAGAAAAGGTTGCAAATTACTGGAAGTCTTCAGCTATAGACCACTTTGCCCCTCATGGCTGCTGACCGGAACCACATTATCACCAGTCGTCAGGCTGATGATTATCAACATTAGTAAAGGTGGAAAATTACTGAAAGACTTCAGCTATCGACCACTTTGCCCCTCATGGCTGCTTACCGGAACCACATTATCACTAGTCGTCAGGCTGATGATTACAAACATTAGTAAAGGTGGCAAATTACTGAAAGACTTCAGCTATCGACCACTTTGCCCCTCATGACTGCTGACCGGAACCACAGTATCACTAGCCGTCAGGCTGATGGTTATGAACATTAGTAAAGGTGTCAAATTACTTAAAGACTCCAGCTATCGACCACTTTGCCCCTCATGGCTGCTGACCGGAACCACATTATCACTAGTGTTCAGGTGAACGTTAAAGGTACGTCGGCAAAGCCGGCATTGGGCAACACTAGAAGGTCATGAGTGTCATGGGTCCTGGTTATAAATTACTGAAAGTCTTCAGCTATTGGCCCCTACGACCCGCATGGTCGCTTACCGTGCCACATTATCACCAGTCGTCAGGTGAGCATTAAAGGTACATTGGCAAAGCCGGCATTGGGCAACACTAGAAGGTCATGAGTGTCATGAGTCCTGGTTATAAATTACTGAAAGTCTTCAGCTATTGGCCCCTACGATCCGCATGCTGTTGACCGGGACCACATAATCACTAGTCGTCAGGTCAGGTGAGAATAAAATGTATGTTTGCAAAGCCGGCATTGAGAAACATTAGGAAGTCATGAAAGTCATGAGTCCTGGTAGAGCTGGTGCAATGAAAAACGGATGGATGAAGTTTTGAGTATCGTGATTTCAGTTATTGTCGGCCCTTTCGAAGCTACGTTTTTTAAGCGAACGAGAACCACGAGTGACTGATTTATAATACTGGCTAATTCTATGAGCTCTGTGAGATCGAGAGATACTCGATAGGAGAAAGCACTTTGTTTCGTGAAGCACGAAGCGCTGCTAAGTGGAATAATCACCTGGTCGAATTGGCGGCTGTGTTCCAACGGCTCCGAGCCGGCACCCGTGGGCATCCCAGTCTTCAAGGAAGAGCGTCGCCTGGTCGGGACGCTGCTGGGAACGGACCTCCCGATAAAGTCCTCCGCCTGTGCCTCTCCTCCTCTCCGTCCCTTTGGCGCTCGGGATTCTGTGAAAATGAATCCATGATGTGAAAGCGTCTCGTTGTCTTGTTGTTGTTGTTGTTGTTGTTCACCTCATGGGATGGCGCATACCCACAGAGGGGGATCGGCCAAGAAGAGGGGTGCATAGAGAGTTTTTGAGATTTTTTGCTTGTTTGTTTAGTTTTGTTTTCTGGGGAAAAATAAATAGATAAATTAAGTAATAAATAGAAATAGCAGAATGCTGGGGAAAAGAATCTTTATGAGGAAGCAGAAAGACTAAAAAGAAACAGGGCAAGCATAACGCACGCAGGAGCTGGACTCAGCAAGATCTCTAGCAGAGGGAGTTGATTAAGTAATAAATGAATGAAAATAATAATAATAATAGTAACGGTGGATAGAAAAAAAAAATGTAATGATGTGTAAAAAATTAAATAAATAAATAAAAAATAAAATATTAGCAAGGTAACCGTTTAGATTCCAGTAAACAATTTTGAATGGCGGTAAAAACAGACCTGTGACTGTAACCGAGAATGGTGGCCCCAAATGACAATATGATCGGGCTGCTCAAACTAAGGCCAAGCTGTTGCAGTGGTTGCTCTAAATATCGACGTCTCATCATGGTGAAGCGTCGACAAAACAACAAAAAATGGTCTATTGATTCTTGTTCACCACAGAATGCGCAGACGGGAGAAAGCGCCAAACCAGACATGTGCAAATAAAAATTTAAGGGGGGGATCCGGCCGAGCGAACGGGCGCCTATCAGATTTATTCTTCCTCTTCTTCGTCGCTATACTTGAAAGGCCGAGATTTACACAAGTAGCACAGCTTTTTTAGGATAACAAAACGAGTATGTTAAGCTGAATCATGCGGTTGTTGCGCCATTGAACGCAAAAACATAACATAACACAATGATGCTTGAAGCCATGGCGAGGTTAATGGAAATGAGAGCAGGTATCTATAAGGGCCGAAAGGTGTTGGAATGGGAACTAAGTTCAGTTCAGTTGAGTTTTTTTCCTTAAATGCCCCCTTTCAGGGGTGTTACATAAGGGGTGGGAATACAATTAAAAGTGTGAAAAAACAGCAATGATTAATTAACATTGATCATGATCTGTTGCACGCGCTTGAAAAACAGATGGCGAAGCTATGGCGACGATGTCATAGGGACGGCTGTTCCAGTGGTTCCAGTCTGAAGCTATTCGAGAAAACAGCGAAGCAGAAAAAGTAGTAGTGTGCGATGGTGGGCGTGCAACTTGCAATGAGTGCACCTTTAGGGCGGACCATAAAACATTCAACTGCTTGTCGTATTGAAAATAACAAAGAGTTAAAGGCAGAGATGTATTTTAGGAACAAATTCAGTTTCGTCACACGAATGAGGAACACGGGTAATAGAAATCATGTTGCGAACAAGGAAAAAAGATTTATGACTATGGTTTTGAGGTTAACGATGGAAGCGGAGCTCGGTCAAAGAGTGCCCTGACTAACGCGATTTAGTTTGTACCTCATCGGGTCAAGGAATGCTGCACTGGAGTTCGAACCGCGCACCTACCGCATCCGAAGATATGGGGGTTTACTAGGCCACCGCTTCGATCGAACAAAAAATAACTGACGCATTTATTTATTTGGATTCTTATAGATCTGTAAACTAGGTTCAGCCAGGCTGAACCCCAGGCAATTTTTTTTTGCGATATCCGGAATCTGTGAATTGTGTTCCGCCATACTATTTATGTAAGAGTGAAACAGTGCATTCCAGAATAAAAGTTTAACCCTTGGTTGTACGTCAAGGCAACCATGCGAGACAGATTTGACATAACTCAGTACACGGGTCTCTGACAGGCCATATTTTCGCTAAAGAAGACTCTAAATATTTTAAACGTGTTTACTATTTATACTTTAGGTTATTCAGCTCAATGTCTCTGTGAAAGGTAATTATTTCGTTCTTCGAACGGTAAGAGCACAGCCTGTGTTTTATTATTTACTTATTTATTTATTTGCACTGGTAACCCTCTGATGGGGGTCATTACAGGGAGGGAAACATATATATACAAGTACAGTTAGAAATACAACTCTAATTGGAAAACAACATTCACAGAAACAGAATTACAAATTTCCACCCCTTTCCCGCAAAAACGCCTCAACACGTGACAAAATTTTCAACATAAGTTTGTTAAACATCATTTGGCAACTGATTCCACATTTCAATCACAACCGCAAAAACTGAATACCGGTTCAAATCGGTACGTGCAGTCATGGGTTGTATTGCTCTACTGTGGTTTTTACCTGGGCAACGTTTCAGAGGCGATCTCGTATAGTATTCCCTATTTATTTTTAATTTGTCTTGCACTATCTGAAAAAAAAAGTTTAATCTGTGCTTTTGTCTTCTCAATCCTAATAATTCTCACATTCTTTTAACATTTCTGTGATTCAGTCAGTGCGGCGATATTTAGAACATATAAAACGCGCTGCAATCCGTTGTATTTTTTCCAGTTTCCGTTGTAAACCCTTTTGATGTGGGCTCCACACAGCATTCGATTATTCTATAATTGGCCTTATAAATGTCTTTTAGGCAATCAACTTAATTTCTGTGGCCGCATTTTTTCCACCTTTTTTCTCCGCCATAAAAAACTGGAATTCAATACCACCAGCAATAAAATCCTCACGTTCGCAGCACGCTTTCTACACTGTGCTAAAAAAACATCTCTTATCAACCCATTCAGCTTCGTGTCATATACAAGGATGCCTTAATCTTATTTTGTGTTCCCCACTCTAACAGCAAACGGTGATATTGTTACTCACCTGGAACATCTTTTTTTCCTCCGCTTCTGTTTTATAATCTCTGCATTCATTCAATGCGATTGTTATCTGATGTCTTTTGTGCTTTTTCTCTTGCTCTTATGCTTTGCTGTTTTATGCCTTTTTTTGTTAAATTATGCCCGCTAACTACTGTATAACTTATTCATTGCCGCAAATTGCACTCATAGGTTTTAACTTGACTGTATAATTTTGTTCCCGCTCCTCTGCCAAACTTGTGCACTTTTCTCATGTATTCCTGATGGGAGGTCCCCCAGACAGTTTTCACTTTGGCGCCTCCTACTGTACTACCTTTATTATCAAACTTTCAACTCATTTGTACTTCGTGTTAATGAACCTTCAAACCTTCTCCTGAGAAAGCAAAACTTCTGGTAAGCTTTTGAATATATTGTAACGTGGCGGCCAGCCGAAGAATGGGGCGTGGTGAACGATGGCTATGAGATGATTTTAATGGCCGCTGGCCTAGCACGGGCGCTCCGTCCCGCGCCACTGCCAGCTTCGTCTTCGTCACACTACCCGGGGCCTCCGAGCGATCGTCCCGATCGGTGACGAACAGACGGCGAAATGGCGATGGTCTTGAGTGAAGGATCGAACAATATGTAGAAGATGGTGCAGTGCTGGCCGCCACGATGAGAAAGATGACAGAATGAGTCCCGGTCAACGAAGCATCCGGGCCGTAGGGTGCCAGGAGCTGACGGCCGAGGTCTCTGGACGCACCGAACGGCAGAGGCAGGGGGACGGTGTCTTCACGTTTGGGTCAGTGGGGTCTTGGGTCGGTGGGGTCTTGGGTCCGTCGGGTCTTGGGTCCGTCGTGTCTTGGGTCGTCGTGTAGTGTGGTCCGGGCGGGGGACGGGGCTGGGGTGAGCGTCGAGGTCGGTTCAGGTCGGGCGGGCTGGGGCACCGCCGTGCGGCGCTGACTAGGTACTCACGGCCGACGTCCATGGCAGGCCCAGGACGCCGAAGCTCCGTGACCAGGATGGCGATGAAGGGACCCCAGCACCTCACACCAAATGTAACGTGGCGGCCAGCCGAAGAATGAGGCGTGGTGAACGATGGCTATGAGATGATTTTAATGGCCGCTGGCCTAGCACGGGCGCTCCGTCCCGCGCCACTGCCAGCTTCGTCTTCGTCACAATATATTTTCAATGTGGCTGCGCCAGTCAAGATAATAAGTCAGTGTTACTCCCATGTACCTGGAACTGTGAACCTCATCTAATTAATTCTTACTTATATTGTAGCGAAGCTTCATAGCACCCCCCTTTCTTGTTACATACGTACATGGATTTTTTGTAGTTTATTTCCATGCACCATTTAACTCACCATCAGTTTCTTGGCTGAAGACACCTATTTATTTTAACCTGATCTTCCGGGCAACCTACGGGGCAATAAACTAAACAAACATCGCCAAAAAGTCTGATCTGAATAGGCGGTTCAACAATAGCAGGAATATCATTTATGTACAAGAAAAACAAAAGTAGGCCTAAAACAGAGCCCTGTGGCACCACTGGCCGCACTTCACGCTTTTATGATATGCTCTTTCTTATTGTGACAAATTGATGACGATTTTCTAGATATGCCTTAATCCACAGTACGATAGTATCACGAATACCTAGTCTGCGCAGTTTGAGAAGAAGTTTAGCATGCGGAACTTTGTCAAAAGCTTTCGTTAAGGCTACACATAGAACATGTACCTGCTCACGTTCATCTATGACCTTAAAGGGAAACTGCATAGGTTTTAGAAATCAACGAGCTTAAGAGGGTCGAATGTGTGAAACTTACAGGTAAAAAAAAGCATGGGAAGCATGTTGTTCGGGGAGACGGGGCCAGTCAAGCTTGCCCATGACGCAGCTTTTATCCCGTCACCCTCGCCACACCTCGTACATGCCGTGTACTTGTTGTGGGAAATAAACTGAAACTGAAGTCTTTTTGGGCTAGCACTTGAAATAGCGAAGTAATCACCAATTAAAAACCGGACGCCCTTCAAGCTTCTCCGCAGCTCACAACGCCAAGTGGCGGGGGTGCATGATGACGTCATCGAAGGTATCGGTACATTTCCAACGCACAAACGCCTACATTGAAGGAACCAATGCAACACCACCGAAGGCGAACCCTGCCGAGAGTTGTTTGGCAGCGTCTAACGCGTCAGGGCAGGGTGTGGCTGACAACAGCGGTAATTTGAAATCATACCTTCCGTGACGTCACGCTGAGTTTTCCTGCACTCCTTCGGTGCACTGAGCAGAAGCGTAAAATTCAACAGTCGATTACGTCACTATTTTAAATGCTAGTGCAAAAACACTTGGCATGCTTTACCTACGGCCTACATAGATTTGAATCCTTGAATATCGCGAAATTCTCAAAAGTGTACTGCAGTTGCCCTTTAAGAAAGTCATGAACGGTTCGACCAACTCTGTCACTGTCGAAGGACCCGATCGGAAACCATGCTGTGATGGAGACAAGCAAATGTTTTCTTCCAAAAAATGAATGTGCAATATGTTTTGATATTATATGTTGAAAGACCTTGCAACATACGGGACTGAGAGAGACCGGTCTATAGTTATTTACAAGTAGTCGATTACCGCCTTAAGAAAAAAAAACGGAATAACAATAACACTGCAAAAGTCTTGAGGTAAGGAATACTCACGCAGAGACTTCGCAAATAGAACTTGCGAATAATATGACATTCAGCATACCGCTTAAGGAATTCTGTCGGTATTTCATCGGGGCCGCAAGGTTTCTTCGGGTCCAGGTTTAGCAGCTGCTGAAAAACGCCCTCCCTATTTATGCGAAGCTCTTGCATTGGATACGGCAAGGTAGAAACTAAATATTCACTCTCATTGTCCATCTTATCCCTGCTGAATACCGATTGGAAAAAATGATTAAACATGTTCGCAATATCAGTTTATTTAGCCACGGCTTCTTCCCGATCCTTGATCTGTTTGATTGTGTTCTTATTTGAAAAAAAAAGCTGCCAGAACTTTTGGGGTGCGCATTTGAGAAAGTTGGTCAGCGTTTTGTTGAAGAAAGTTTTTTCAACTCTCCTAACTCAGTTTTGAGCCTCTTCTTGACATTTGACAGATCTGCCACCTTATTTTGTTTCTTTCGTAATCTCTTTATCTTGCGCTTTAAGTGAATGATGTCTCTTGTAATCCAGGGATTGCGCTGGTTTGGTTTCTTTGAGTGAGCAAAAATAAATTTATCCATACAATATTTTAATGTACCTTTAAATCGTTGCCACAATTCAATTCCTCGACACTTCCATGCTTTGATTAAGTTTCAAAGTCATAACATTTTGTTTTTAAATAATATAAATTAACCGTGTGACCTGCCCGGCTCTAATCTTTGACAAGTACTAAAACAGGGTTTTTTACGGACTTGTGTGTTGCACAGTACATTGAAGCAAACTATATTGTAATCGGATAATCCCGTCTCGACAGATACAGTGTAGTCTGCTACCTTCCTGGATATGAAAACCAAGCCAAATAGTCACAGTGACTGCGACCTTGGTGTAACCCTTGTGAAGCAGTTAACTATTTGCTTAAGGGTCTGTGAAAACATAATCTCCATCATCTTAGCACTGCTTATTTCTACATTGCCATTTGACAAAGTTTTCTGATTAATATGTGGCAAATCGAAGTCGCCAGCCGTTATTAGTGTGGTGTTTTCATTTACATGAGAATGCAGGAGCGAATTCAATCGATCCAGAAATTCAAATGAAGTGGAAGGTGGCCTGTACACAACGCCCATTAAGTGCACCTATTTTGCATGGCTAATCTTAAACTACAACAATTCAGGAAGGCTGAAATCAACAGGAATTGCAGATAAGGTGCTTTTCATGACCACAACCCGACCCCTCTGCCTCCTATAGAATCCCTATACCACCTGAACGCCTTGTAGACTGAGGAGAAAGTGCCATTTTCGCTAATTACTTCATGTAACCAAGTCTCAGTAGTAAACAATATGTCTGGGTTCTAAGAAATTAATAAGTGCTACAATGCAGTTGTTTTGTTTCCTACACTACGGTCATTCAACAGAAGAACAGGGAGATAAGATTGCGCTGATTCGCTCTGTGTATCAGAAGCGTCACTTGAACTGACCGATCGTAGCGATTTGCGACTAGCAGCTTCATCAGCCACTTTGGGTCGACCTATCTTATCGTGGCGCGTCGGGTACAGACAGCTTTCATTCCTTTCATGATCCCAGTCGTAAATAGTATTGTTAACCTTCACCTTTTCATGTAGCAATTTTACCTTTGAGCAATTTGCTCTGTCTGTTTCCCTGCATTGCCATAGCTTCTAACATCTGCTGTTTCCTTCGTGCAGTCTTGGCTTATGCTTATCGAGCCTCCTTTCAGCTTTCCGCAGTTCCGAAGCACATTATCTTTTTCCCGCAAGTCATAAAAATGCCTAATTACAGGTCTACTCACACGGGTTATTTTCCTGGCCCTACGATGAATTCTGTTCACAGTGTTCACCTGTACGCCTAATGCTCCTTTAAATGTATTCTGAATCACAGTTTTTCTTATATCTGAATCTGATTCGTCCTCAGCCTCAGCGACACCAAAAAACTAAGAGGTTATTACGCCGGCTTCTGTTCTCATACTCAATCAACTTAACCGCCAGATGATGAACAAGGAACTCGAGAGTTTGTTCTCGCTTGTTCAATTGATAATTGACCTCAAGAAACCCTCTCCAGAATTCTAGGTTCTCTGGAATTAACTGCAGAATTTCAGTGGTCTTAGGCCCGAGGTTTTCCCCAACATCTCCTGAGACCAGCAGGGACAATGACATGGACCAAGAGCCAACCAGAAAAGTGAAACAGCTACCAGGGCACGGCAGAGCTAACAAAAAGCGGTTGACACTTCGAAAAGCTCCAATATCAGTCAAGTAACGAACCTGTAACAGCAATATTGGCGACCTAGGCATGTTGTCGACTGGCCAGGTGCCATGTCCTTCTGAAGCTTCGTGCGCCGTTCAGTTCTGTTTGTAGGCGAGCCACTGGTGACGTCGATGTCAGTTTCGGAAAACGCCCCATGGACAGGCTGCTATCGATACCGAGGTCACGATAAGCCATGAAGAAAAGCGGTGTTTCATCGGTACTGCAGGTTGAAGTGGTCTGGGCGAAAATCCACCTGTAATAGCAGTATTGGAGGCTTTGTCATGTTGTCGGCTGGCCAGGTGCCATGCCCTCTCTTATTAACGTTTAATTTGTTTTTTTTTCAGTTCAGCTCTTATGTCTAATTTCACAAACGTTCTATTTGCTCCAATGATGAGCTCATCCGTGCTGCTTGCAGTGAATAACAGCGCCGCCTCGTGAGCGTCAGTGACAAATTTCACCATGGGGTCGAAGCTAACGATGTCACTCAGATAGAAGTTCCGCGGAAGCCGTACAATTCATTTTGATCAGGGTGGAGTGATTTAATTTAGCCAAAGCTCTGAAAACTGCGGGAAGCGATGGTATATGTGCGGCGGTGGGGCGCTGAGCGTTGGTCTGCCAGGAACTTAGGGATAGGGAGGCCGCATGTCGGTGCACCCTGGAGGTTCTCTGCGTCTACATGTGATGGCGATGAGAATACTACTTTCCTTGCCAACATGTCCGTGTCACTTTGGAGCTTATTTGAGAGAGAGAAAACTTTATTTCAAAAGGAATTCGGGGCACGCCCCAGGGTCCCCGCACGACCCCCCTGCATTCAAGTTTTTATGTTCCTGAGGTCCATAACACTGGCAGCTCGGCCGGTGGCGATGGTCTGCACGGCCGGGTCCTCCGAGCGCAGCAGGGTCTCCCAGTCCTCCCAGGTCTTGAGGTTCTCTAGGTCCCGCGGGGGAGGGTCCGCCTGGCAGAGGGAAAGGATGTGGAGGGAAGAAGCGAAGGGTTCTGGGCATAGGGCACATGCGGGAGTGGGAAAGGATGGATGATAGTGGGCTAGGTTAAGGGGTGAGGGGAGAGTTTGTGTCTGTAGGGCCGACTAGTCGTGATGGCGATGAGAAGACTACTTTTTCCTACCAACATGTCCGTGACACTGTGGAGGTTCTCTGTGCAGACAATGGTACACACAGAGACGTTTATTGTGTACCGTCAGAGCGCCCCACCCCCTCCCCCACACTTGGAAGGGGTTGATACAAAAGCACTGATAAAAACGACAATGTTGTTTAGAAAAAAGTTTATTTACATATGTACACATGCCAAGGTTACCAGATACATTCACATTTACAAGAACACATGACATTAAGCATGTAAGGCGAGCCAATTAAAGAGGTACCATAAACATTTCTAAGTAACTAACAGGAATGGGCGATGTAAAATAGGAATGTATGTATACCGATTGACAGAAGAGCGAAAAGGCAATAATTAGACATTGAAACATTGAAAAGGAAACCTTAGCGCCAGTTTGGCCTAAGAACCAAGACAAGACCACCGTTATTTACAGAAATAAATGGGCATGACCATTGTCGGAGAAACTCTTCCTCACCGAAGAAAAAGAGTTCCTCGGACAAAAAACTGATCGGCTCCCGTCGGAGACGGCTGAGAATTGGCCACACAGCGTGGCGTCGAAAGCCACTAGCGACCGCAGCGCATCGACTGCGCCATAAAATAAAAAGACCTGCAACAATTAACAGGCGAGCAAAACGGCCGCTGGGGAAGCGGCCGCGGGAGACGAAGCATGAAATGCCCTGCCCACGAAATCCCGCGCGCCAAAAGACACGCGCTACAACACAGGTGTCTGTAGCGTGGCGATTAGATTCCCGGAGCGGGCAATTCGGACAGGTACTGGAGCGTAATACACCCCACCGCTCTAACCGATCACAAGTAGGGAGCGCTGCCCAGCCAAGTTTCCAGACAAAGTCACGTAGATGATCTGGGAGAGGTGTCGACACTAAACGCGCCCACTGAACGCGGCGCATAGGTGAGCGGCGAGAAGCCGGCACAACAGGTAACAACAGCGAGCCCATAATGTCCACCACACGGTCTGCAACAATGTTGACAGCAGGTGCTACTGCTCTTACATGCCTGTAAAATGCCACTGATGAAGCGTAGAAAGCGGTAGGTTGCTCTGACTGGGGTCCATGATTAACAAGGGCCGCCGGATCCAAAAAGCGTAAAGAAGGGCCCAAAAAGTACCGAGCCAGGATTCGCGCCGGAGACGCGTTTCCTAGCAGGATACACAAAATACTCTTCAACGCTAACAGCGAGGACGTGACGGACAAATTTGGAAAGGCAAACCCTCCTCTCTCCCGTGGTTGTCCAAGAACAGCACGGGCCACAAGCTCGGTTCCGCCTGACCAAAAGAACAAAGAAACTGTAGTCTGCACTCGCCTTATGACACGGAGGGGTGGTTATACAGTGTAGCAGAGGTACCAGAAGGCACCGAGCATGACGGACTGAACCAGGTAGCGCCTCTCAAGCAGAGGAAAGTCGAATGTCTGCGCCCTTCGCAGACGAGCTGTAATGTCTTCGACGACCGAAGACCACACACCATTCTATAGTCCAGCACAGTCGTAGGTCACACCTAAAATGCGCATCTGCGCGCACCACTGCAAAGGTATTGAAGATGTAATGCGAGTCTGGGTAGACCCCACAAAAAAGTAACAACTCTTCGAGTAATTAAGAGCAGCCCCAGACAAGGAGGCGTACTCACGGAAAACATTCAAAATTTCAAGCAGGCTGTGTTCATCAGCTAAGTACAGAGTGATGTCGTCTGCATAAGCAGTGACGCGTACCGTTTCGCTGCCTGGCAAAGCCAGACCTCTAATAAAGGAGTGGCGATTGACTGCCAAGAGGAAAGGCTCTAATGCTAAGACAAACAAAAGTGGGGAGAGCGGACTACCTTGATGGATGCCGCGGCGAACATCAAATGCGGTACTTTCCCGGCCATCGAGGAACAGAGTGCTTGAAATATCTCTGTACATCTCTTTAATGAGAAGCACGAAAGAAGGTGGGAAGCCGAAAGCATCCAGCATCCCGTAAATGTACTCGTGCTGTAAGAAGTCGGACGCCTTTTCCTGATCAAGGGAAACAAGAAGACCCTTTGCGCGCCGTCGTAAAGTATACGCTAGGATGTCTCGCGTTACAGAAGATAAACTATGTATTTCGCGGCCTGGGATGGAGCAAACCTGGTGGCAGGAAATAAGTGACGGGAGGAGAGCTCGTATACGACGAATGAGTAATTTTGCTAATACTTTGTAATCTGAATTTAGCAGGGTGATACGGCGCCAATCTGCCGGACATGTCGACATAGGACACTTTTATGCGAAGCATACTACTTTAGCTACCACTTCAGCCCTTCACCGTGGTTATGCGCCTCCAAATCACGTGATACATGACGTCACACCACGTGACACGATGACGTCACGACAGTGGAGTAACGGGGGCCCACCTCGCGCCGTCGCTTTGGTTGTGCGCCTCCAAATTACGCGACACGATGATGCTTCGCATTCTCCAGGCTTAACCAAGTTAAGCCTCAGCCATTTTTTTAGGAATAAGGACAATGGGGCCTCTTTTGAATGATTCAGGAAATACGTGCTGAGTAACGCATATTTTTAATACTTGCGAGAAAATAGGGCCCACAATATCCCGATTGTAAATAGAACTCCACAGGAAGGCCGTCTGGACCAGGCGCTGAGCCTCGTTTCGTCTGTGGTGCGGAAACGAAACTTGTTGCAGACCGCCGTCACCTTGTGCGCTCTTGCGTGGATGAAATCCTACCGAGCGCCAGTAAGCTGCCCTATTTTAGAGAAAATTCGGCCCATAAATCTTCGCACAATGCTTCTCAGCAATGTAATTTCTTTTCAGTTGCATTCGTTTGAATAGACCACGTAAGGCTTTTATACCAGTTCCACATTTTGAGTGATCGCAAGACAAAATGGGACATATCGCATCAAGGCAAACACAAAGCGACAGGGAAACGCAGAGTGGGACAGGCCTTTCCTTCTAACCTCGCTTTCTTGAAGACTGGTGCGTCCACTGCGGCAACTTTTTCTGTTTCACTCTATGCTTGAGACCTTCCCTCACGGTGCGATTCAGGGGCGCACCAGACCACACGAGATCTTATAAATTGTAAATTGGTTTTTTGAGGAAAGGAAATGGCGCAGTATCTGTCTCACATATATCGGCGGACACCTGAACCGCGCCGTAAGGGAAGGGAGGAAGGTAGGAGTGAAAGAAGAAAGAGAGAAAGAGGTGCCGTAGTGGAGGTCTCCGGAATAATTTCGACCACCTGGGAATCTTTAACGTGCACTGACATCGCACAGCACACCGGCGCCTCTTGCGTTTCGCCTCCATCGAAACGCGGCCGCCGCGGTCGGGTTCGAACCCGGGTACTCCGGCTCGGTAGACGAGCGCCTTACCACTGAGCCACCGCGGCGCTCTCCGAGTTTCGCGGCTTCGCCGTCGCCATTGCCGTCGCCGTTTTAACCAGCAATGGACACTTTAGTCGCGCTTTAAGCTGCGGAACCAATGGAGCTGGATCTTGGAAAGCAGAGGGTAAAAATTGGTAAATTGGTTTTTGAGAAAAGGCGCAGTATCTCTCTCTCACACATCTCGGCGGACACCTGAACCAGCGGGAAGGCGCGTAACTGCCCTCTAGGAGCAGTGGACACCTCAATCGTGCTTTAAGCTACGTGGCGGTAGTAAGAAATGTGCGCTGCATGCGTTGGCATTAACAACGTTGTGCCAGAAACGTGGCGCTGAAGCCATAGGCATCGGCGTTCGTTGTCTTCTTTGGCGTTGGCGTTGAGAACGTTTTACGCTACGACCATTTTAAGAAAAGGAAGTGCGCATAACTGGCTTCCCCGGTCAGTGGACGCCCTAATACGAGGGTTATGAGATAGAATGTGGGCTGCATGTGCTGGCGCTGACAACGGTGAGCGAACTCTCGCGGCAAGCCATTAACTACCACCTGCCAGGGTGGCAGGGTGTATGCCAACTTTAATGTAGATATAAAGACGAAAAGGAATTTCTTACCACTTATGCGGGAGAACATCCGATTCCTCTCGCTCGTAACGCCTGTCACGGCTGTGACAACCTCGCGAATTACTTTCCTAGACCTCGTCTTTGGGAACCAGGTATTGGTGCAGCAAGCCGAGCATATATCCATCGATTTCTCCTATCAGAAAGCTTCCTTCATGACAGCCAAGGACTAGGTTTTACACCGTCCTGCAGGATCACCTCCACCGGATGGTGAACGCCTTCGTCAGGGACGGCGAGAGGCCGGAGTCTTTTCGAGAGAGCCGCGTAGTGCTCATCCTGAAGCCCGGCGGGTGTCGATCTGATCCGAAGGCGTGGCGCCCGATCACTCTGCTAAACGCAGACTACACGATCGTGGCGTCACTGCTGGCTAAAAGGTTGAGTAAGGTTTTATCGGTGCTCGTAAGCCCTGCGCAGACTTGCAGCCTGCCTGGACGCTCGGTGTTCTCGTCTCTCGCACTAACGCGTGACTTGTTCACGTTCACCTCGAGAACAGGAATTCCGGGTTGTTTTGTCTCTCTCGATCAGGCTAAAGCCTTCGATCGGGTCGAGCACCGATACCTTTTTGGAGTTCTCGGGGCTTTCGGCTTTCCGCCGGAGTTCGTAGAGCGGTTGGAGCGGTTGTACTACGATCTTACAGCTTGCTTGCTCTTCAACGGGGCGTTGACCGCACGTTTCGGGGAGAGCGCGGTATTCGCCAGGGTTGTCCCCTGTCACCTATGCTCTTCGTGTTATGTTTAGACCCGCTCTTGCGTCGCGTAGCAGAGTCTCCATCGATTCGCGGTTTCCCTTTGCCTGGCCAGGGCCAGGTGAAGGTGTCAGCGTACGTTGACGACGTGTCCTTGTTTCTGAGGGACGCGGACAGCTTCGTAGCGTTTGTACGGCTTTTTTCCAGTTACAGCGAGCTGTCCGGCGCCCTCCTCAACAGGGGCAAGAGCAAGGCTCTGCGTTTCGGGGCCTTCGCATCGGACCTGCTGGGCGAGGTGGAGTGGGTCCCGGCTTGTAAGGTGCTAGGAGTCGTGTTCCTCTCCTCGGGGGAGGTAGCCCGCGACTCGTGGACCGAGTTGAGAGCGACCGCTGAGCGACGCCTGACAGTAGCAGCGCGTTTCCGCCTGTCGATGTCGGAACGCGCGTTTATCATCAGGTCATCGGTGTGCGCGCCGTTCTATTATATAGCTCGCGTCGCTTGTCCGCCGCGCACCTTTACGCGCCGCTTGGCCACTCTCTGTGGCAGTTTTTTCTGGGCGGGAAAAACGGAGACCGTCGCTCGCGCGCTCCTCCGTCTTCCCACGCGCATGGGCGGGTTCAGCCTGCCCAACCTGCGCACAATGTGCAGCGTGCTTGCTGTTCGAGGCGTCCGCGACCTGGTCGACTCCACCGACTACCCGGGAAGAGGGCTCCTCGCCTACCTTCTCGGGACTTCGCGGCGCGTCTTTTTTGGTGAACTGGTAGGTCCGTCAGCCGAACGGCAGCCGGCGTTCTTCCGGTATGTCTGTCGGACGGCCGAGTCTCTCACCGCCACCCTGCCCGAGGTCGACGTCTCTCCGACGCAGGCCTCCCGCGTTTGCGAGCTCCTTGCCATCCAGGAGGCTGCACCTGAACAGCTAGCGGAGCAGGCGGGTACGGTGGCGAGACTTGACGTCGCACTGGGTACCACCAGACGTCCGCGACTTCGGCGGGCTGCGAGGCTGGAGAGTCCTCCCAGCGGGGGTCCGCATCGCCGCGTGGGGCATCGCTCCTTCTTCTCGTTGTCCCCAGTGCGGTGGGACAGAGACCCTCGAACACGCGCTTTTTGAGTGCGTCGTAGCGCGCACTTTTTGGAAGCTGATGTCGCGCATGTTTTTTGTTAGCCTCGACTCGCACGCCAGGCCGCGCAACGCATTTGTGCGGCTCTTGCTGTGTGTCGGGGCCTTTGTTTTGTGGCGCCAGAGAGGCGTCGCTTCCTTGCAGGGCCGGCCTCAACGCGCCATGTTCCCCATGCTTCAGAGGGTTCGGGCGCGCCTGTTTCAAAAGGCGTGTTTAGATCATGTGACCCTCCCAGAAGACGAGTTCCTGCGGCGGTGGAGCACCCGCTTCATCGCCGCCAGCGGGGGCCGCGTGACGGTGCGGCTCCTGCCGTATTGAGTGTGTGGTGCGCGGTGTCGGTGCGCGTTCATCGTATTTAGTGAGCGTGCTTCCCCCCGCGATGCCTGGACATTATGGACCCTTTGAACATTCTGTGCTGTGAATGATTTTGTGTGAATGGCGACAGCAGTCGCCGTCGTGTTCTTGTTTCATAGCTTGTTTGTACCGAGCGACACTAGTCGCTGCCTTGTTGGTTTTGTCTTTGTGAGGGACTATGGTCCCTTTGTATGAATAATCAGTCCAATAAACTTCTCTTCAAGGGACTGTTAGTAGAGTGTTTCTTGAAGATGAAATATGTGTGAAAAATAACAAGTCTGTAATTGTGCATACATGTCTTGCTCGAATTCTTTGCCTCAATCTATCGAAAAGCTGAAACAGCTGATGAGCTGCGCTCAAATTTCGCATTAGGAAGTAACGTAATCGTCGGCAATTTTTTTTCTGAGAAAAGGAAATGCACATAGCAGGGTCATTCTGTCGACGGACCCCTCAAGCACACCCCGCACGTGTACTTGGTAACTTGGTAAAAGCATGGTAACTCAATACGGTAGTTGGCGTTCGTGGCACTCTTGAGGTGTCCACTGACAAGGTGAACCAGCTACGCAGATTTCCTTCTCTCAAAACCGAGAGAGGCTTTGGACCGCAAATAGTCACGTGGTTTTCCTGCGCTCCGGGCCTCAAGGTCAAACGCGCATCAAGACTGACTTTGGGAGACATGTGGTAACCAAGCTTTCGCTCTAAAAACTAATACACAGAGTTGGCTCCAAACTAGAGCGCCTAGGAGTGTTCCAGAGAGGAGACGACAAAAGGCAAGCGCGTAAGAAGCGCAGGAGAGAGGGGAATCTGTCCTTAAAACCGGTGCCATCGATTCGGTAAATTGGCTCAGTGGTTACGGCGCTCGCCTGCTGACCTTCGATCCCGGTCGCGGTGGCTTAATTTCGATGAAGGCGAAATTCTATAGGCCCGCGTACTGTGCGATGTCAGTGCACGATGAAGAACCCCAGGTGGTCGAAATTTTCGGAGCCCATCACTACAGCGTCCCTCATAGCCTTAGTCCCTTTTTTACGTTAAACCCTAATAAACGAAACCAAACCAAACCAATTTGGTTTCTTGGGAAAAGGAAATGGCGCAGTATCTGTGTCGCATATCTCGGTGGACACCTGAACCGCGCCGTAAGGTAAAGGATAAATGGTTTGGTTTATTGGGGTTTAACGTCCCAAAGCAGCTCAGTCTAAGATCGACGCCGTATTATAGGGCTCCTGAAAGTTCGACCACCGGGGGTTCTTTAACGTGCACTGACACCGCACAATGCACGCGCCTCTAGAATTTCGCCTCCATCGAAATTCGGCCGAGGGACTGAGGGAAGAAAGGACGGAACAGGTGCCGTAGTGGAGGGCTGCGGAATAATTTCGACCACCTGGGGATCTTTCGTGCACTGACATCGCACAGCACACGGGTGCCTTTTGCGTTTCGCCTCCATCGAAACGCTGCCGCCACGGTCGGGTTCGAACCTGGGTTCTCCGGCTTAGTAGTCAAGCGCTCTAACCCCTGAGCCACCGCCGCGGGTAACCATCGATTCGGCGGACGCGGTTTTGCGGCGAGCGCCTTTAAATCTTTCCGCTCAGGTCTCTTTCAACTATCCTCTGTCTGCATAGGGGTGGTGGTAACATTTATTTGGAAGGGACAGGAAAGGCTGATCCAAGAACTTTTGAGGGCTGGTTTTAGTGGAATTAAAAGAATAAATTGGCTTTGCGGCTGTGTTGCAGTTCAAGAGCATTGCCGAGCTGTCAACGTGGATGCTGTTTCCGAAGGGTGGTGCCCGCGTGCTCGTCTCGTTACTACTCTAGCACACACAGCCGCCGTCTGGGCGGTAGACTGGAAACCTGCAAGGAAATCTCTGGTGTTTGTGCTCAGCTGCTTCTCAAGACCAATTCCTTGCCCAGTTCTGAGGTTTTCGGAGAACACTGGTATCGGCGCACTCTGGGCGCAGCAAACTGAGGGCTTTGCGCAACTCCGGGGATGCCCACAGGCTGTCTTTAGTTGCACACCGAGTTGTGTGGCCAGCGCAGAACAGGTAGTCAGGGCTGCGACTGTAAGAACGGCTGCTGAGGCATGGCTAGGCGAGTGCCGGTCGTGGTCGTCTCAGAACTGACCTTGCGGTCGTATTCAAACGCGGTGGTCGTATCAGCGATAAAGTCACCGTAGTATTCACTCTTGAAAGTGTGGTCATGTAGCTCCGTCAGGTTGCGGTGAGTCTTCTTGACGAGGTCCACGTACGTCTATAGGAAGCCGTGGGTGTGGCCGGATACTCCAGGACCGCTTCTAGAGAGGCCACTACCTTTGGGATGAGGGTGCACAGGATCCTCGTCAAAATCTTAGTTGTTCCATGAGTATGGACGGGGGGCGGAAGGGGGGGGGCGGGGGGGGGGGCGGAGGGGACAGATGCTGAGTTCCGCTGGGTTCCGCGCCGAAAGACATGCCGTCACTCCTGAAAGCCAACCGGCTCTAGCCCGTGCGCGTTGGCACTGGCTGCAGACAAGGTGACCTTTCCTCATTTTTTCAACACATACCTTACCGTATGATAATGTACCGCACCAGATATCACACCGAAATAGCCGTTTACATGAAAGGCATCTCTAGTCCCTAACGTCACAGGACGAAGCCGTCATCCGCACCTGTTGTACTAGAGCCCTTTGAGACTCCAGCCCCTAGCATTGGGATAGGGCCGCCACCGATGCCTCTCTACTTTGGAAAGGGGAATGGGGAGGGAAAGGTGCTTCTGAAGTGTCCAAGCCATGTGGAAGTTATCGCAATCTTCCCCATCGTGTGGACACCACCCGTCGAATTGAGGATCAAACTGTTTGGCGACTGCGGGACACATTAGGGTATTGGCCTGCAATCTTCTCAATATTCGTTCCTTAGCCTTACTCAGCTGCCTTGCGCGAACCGGGAGCAAGCGGTGACGCTCGTATTGGTTAAAAATTTCTCGGGACCGCAGTAGCGGTTGCCTAACATGCTCTGGTCCAGAAGAGTTGGGGTGAGGTGCCCGGTGGGTAAGCGCTCTGGCGGTCGCGTCAGCGGCTTCTTTATCTCTCAGACCCTGGTGACCTGGAGCCCAGATGATCCGTTTTGGGGTGTGGTCGGCATCAGCGGCTGCTCACTTTAAAAGGTGGTAGGGCAGGGTTGATACCTCGACTTCCAGATACCTCAGACAGGTGTGACGGGAATCTGTAATGATTACCCTAAAGTTAGGATCTGCAGCGGCTAGTGCAATGGCTGCCTCCTATGCGTGTGCGGAATGGAAAGCCCAAAGGAAAGCCTGTTAACCTGTGTTCTCTTGTGAACTAAAGCAGCCGTGTAAAACTCCCGGGGCGACGGTCCTCCTATATCTACGTAGTATGCCCCTTTACAGGTGAAGTCCCGGGATGGTAGTCAGATGGGCCACGATGGAACGGGCGAAAGGATAGGCGGTGGACTAGAAGGCTGTGTGGCACTGTGTAAGGCAGTGTTCTAAATATGCGTATGTGTGTGAATAGTTTAAGCACTGAGGTACGTAACAGGTACAAATAAAGTTTGGCTGGCGTATGAAGCAGATTAAACTGTATTCGGCCAAGGATGCCAGCTTCACGGATCGATAAGGTTGGCTGTGGCAGTCTTGAATAAGCTATTTTAATTTTTGCTGTGTGTAGTATTCGTCGACAGTGAGTTTGTAAGCCCTGAACGCCTGCGCCGTCGGCAGGCTCATCCATGGAATCCCCGGCGCCCGGTGTATAGTGCCGCAGGCAAGCTGGTGAGCCAGCTCATTGCTTAGAATGCCCATGTGACCAGGGATCCACCGAAGGGTCACCGGTTGTAGGCTCAATGCTATCAGTGCGGCATCTAAGGCCGACTAAGTAGGGAAGGGTAGGGCTTTTTCATTAAAAGCCGGCAGAGCTGCCTGCGAATCTGTGTAGGCTTTCAGGCGGAAGGTAGAGTGGTAAAGTGTTTGATGACATCGGAGATTACGTGTACTTCTACGGCGAGAGTGGTGCGTGTGGAGGTGATGAAAGCCGGAAGTGACGTGATGGCTTGCTTAGAGCGGCGCTTATATATACACGTATTCGTGTGGTCTTTCCTAAAGACCTTCGACGGAAATGCCTTTGAGATACTTGTACTAGTTATGAACTAGTAAACAAATATATTTAACGAGTGGCTCACGGTGACACAAATGCTTTTGCATTCGCAGCAGGTCAGTGTTCTTAAGTGCCCTTCATAATTTTTTTTCGAATTTGCAGCGGAATGCAGTGACCGAGCAGGACGAACTGTGGCCCGGAGGCATCGTTCCTTACGTCATTACCAATAGCATCCGTAAGTACACGCGAAACGCTTAGATAGACGTCAAGCAGGCAATAAACAACAAAAATTCCCTTAACTCATTTGTTAGCCTGTCAACATGATTTTTGAGCCCAGTCCGGGTGCCACTATTTGAGGGCGTGATGTTTTATTGGAATGTACTCATGCGCTTATTTATTTATTGGAGCATACTGCAGGCCCATTGAAGGACCCTGGAAGAAGGGGCACCATAAACACAAAAACTGTACAAAGCAAGACATGAAGCAAACCAACAACTCAATAATGGCCTGTTCTAAAGTATCACTGTCAGCTGCTGATGGTGATGGTAGCTGATTTCACTCGGTAATGAAGCAGGGAAAAAACACGGCTGCAAGGAGCAGACAGATAACGGAGAAAACAAAAATGGTTAAAGTGGTCTCTTAAAAAGCCTCAATATAACGTTGTATTATTATATATACACTAAATATTAGTTGTAAAGCCTTTGTGTAAAGTGTCCAGACCACAGTGCTCGCTGTCATGGAGTGCACAGGGATATCTACGGAACCCGGCTGGATTAGTGCGGACAAGAAGTTTTGTCACTCCCTAGGGATCTACAGCCACAGTGATGCTGTAAGTGCCTTGCAACATGGCTCTACAGGTAACCAAGTGGCCGGGCACCTTTGAAAAAGGCTGTACGAAACTAGGAGCTGTACTTTTCGATACGTGGGCGGCACAACATTTTGCGATATTTTCTTCGTTTTTGCAACGCCCTTTATGTTCCGAACGTGCGCGAATCTCTCTGGTGGTCATTGGGTGCTTTCTTTAAAAGACCGGTTAGAAGAGACCGGCAGAGACCACACCCTCCACCGCGCGTCACTGTTCCACTGAATGACTCTGTGGCCGCTGTCCAATATGGCGGTGCGAACATTATTGGACGCGTGGTGGTCGGACCACCTGCAGATGCCATCTGGGCCTGCTAAACGGTGGTGATGAAGCGTACTCGCTTCCTTTCCCTTTTGTTCCAGGTCGCTCCACGAAGAAGATTCGGCAGGCCATGAACGAGATCGAGTCCCACACTTGCCTTCGCTTTGTGCCCCGGAAAAAGCATCCTAACTACATTTCCATTATGCGTGGAGACGGGTGAGTCTTCTGAAGAAGACTACGTGCCATGCACTCCAGAATTCAAGAGCGTACGCTGTAAATTACCATGTTGAGGAAAACCTTCTAGACTTCACCATTCTGTAGTGTCCAGAAGCCACCATGATGTACAAAACATGATGAATCTGAGCACTGTCCCGATCAGGGTATCGTTTCTCAAACCCACGCTTACCGCGTGGCCAGGGGTAGAAAATCATAAAAGGGGCTCACTTCCCTACTTCCTAGCTCAATTGTCTTGTTCGCGTTTAATAGTAAATATAGCCTTCTCCTTTTTATATCAATCAAATAGTAAGCCGATAACATGCGCCTCAAGCGAGTCAAATGGAACGTCTAAACCACGCGAAATGTGCTTTTATTTGCGGCGCAATAAAGATGCCAGCTGAGCAACAAACAGAACGAAACACTGATCACGCCAGGTTGCTGAAATTACGCGTGTTGCCTGACACTCCATACACAACCCAACCCAGTGGCAGGAATTTCAGTGCGTTTTATAACCATTTCAGGAGTATTGCTCAGTCGCTCCTTCTACTTGATCGCAATGTAGTTTCCGCAAACCCATTTTTAGCAGGCTTGCCTCAGGTTTCCACTGAACTCCATGACGGCCTTATGGCTCTGCCAACAACAAGGGAAATCAAGGAGGTGTTGGACTCCATGAAACGAGGCTCAGCACCTGGACCAGACGGCCTTCCTGTGGAGTTCTATTTACAATTCTGGGATATTGTAGGCCCCATTTTCTCGGAAGTGCTAAAATTATGCTTCACTCAGCAAGTTTTCCCTGAATCATTCAAAAGAGGCCGCATTGTCCTAATTCCTAAAAAGTCTCCTTTCTCGACATGTCCAGCAGATTGGCGCCCTATCACCCTACTAAATTCAGATTACAAAGTACTAGCAAAATTACTCGTTCGTCGTCTGCGGTCTCTCCTCCCGTTGCTTATTTCCTGCCACCAGGTTTGCTCCATCCCAGGCCGTGAAATACATAGTTTATCTTCTGTAACGCGAGACATCCTAACGTATACTTTACGGCGGCGCGCACAGGGTCTTCTTGTTTCCCTTGATCAAGAGAAGGCGTTCGACTTTTTAGAGCACGAGTATATTTACGGGACGCTGGATGCTTTCGGTTTCCCAGCTTCTTTCGTGCTTCTCATTAAAGAGATGTACAGAGATATTTCAAGCACTCTGTTCCTCGATGGCCGGGAAAGTACCGCGTTTGATGTTCGCCGTGGCGTCCGTCAAGGTTGTCCGCTCTCCCCCCTTTTGCTTGTCTTAGCATTAGAGCCTTTCCTCTTGGCAGTGAATCGCCACTCCCTTATTAGAGGTCTGGCTTTGCCAGGGAGCGAAGCGGTACGCGTCACTGCTTATGCAGATGACATCACTCTGTACTTAGCTGATGAACGCAGCCTGCTTGAAACTCTAAATGTTTTTCGTGAGTACGCCTCCTTGTCTGGAGCTGCTCTTAATTACTCGAAGAGTTGTTACTTTTTTGTGGGGTCTACCCAGACTCGTATTTCATCTGCAATACCTTTGCAGTGGTGCGCGCAGATGCGCATTTTAGGTGTGACCTACGACTGTTCTGGCATATGGGATGGTGTGTGGTCTTCGGTCGTCAACGACATTACAGCTCGTGTGCGAAGGGCGCAGACATTCGACCTGCCTCTGCTTGAGAGGCGCTACCTGGTTCAGTCAGTCATTCTCGGTGCCTTCTGGTACCTTTGCTATACTGTTAAACCACCCCTCCGTGTCATAAGGCGGGTGCAGACTACAGTTTTTTCTTTTTTTTGGTCAGGCGGTACCGAGCTTGTGGCTCGTGCCGTTCTTGGACAACCACGGGAGAGAGGAGGTTTTGCCTTTCCAAATTTGTCTGTTACGTCCTCGCTGTTAGCTTTAAAGGGTATTTTGCGTATCCTGCTAGGAAACGCGTCTCCGGCGCGAACCCTGACTCGGTACTTTTTGGGCCCTTCTTTGCGCTTTTTGGATCCCGCGGCCCCTGTTAATCATGGACCTCAGTCAGAGCAACCTTCCGCTTTCTATGCCTCGTCAGTGGCCTTTTACAGGCATGTAACAGCAGTAGCACCTGATGTCAACATCGTCGCAGACCGTGTGGTGGACATTATGGGCTCGCTATTGTTGCCTGTTGTGCCGGCGGCTCGCCGCTCACCTATGTGCCGCGTTCAGTGGGCGCGCTTAGCGTCGACACCTCTCCCAGACCATCTACGCGACTTTGTCTGGAAACTTGGCTGGGCAGTGCTCCCTACTTGTGATCGGTTAGAGCGATGGGGTGTTTTACGCTCCAGTATCTGTCCGAATTGCCCACTCCCGGAATCTAATCGCCACGCTACAGTCACCTGCGTGGTAGCGCGTGTCTTTTGGCGCGCGGTTCATGCGGGATTCCGTGGGCAGGGCATTTCGTACTTCGTCTCCCGCGGCCGATTCCCCAGCGGCCGTTTTGCTCGCCTGTTAATTGTTGCGGGTCTTTTTAGTTTATGGCGCAGTCGATGCGCCGCGGTCGCTGGTGGCTTTCGACGCCGCGCTGTGTGGCCGATTCTCGGCCGTCTCCGACGGGAGCTCATCAGTTTTTTGTCCGAGGAACTCTTTTTCTTGGGTGAGGAAGAGTTCCTCCGGCAATGGTCATGCCCATTCATTTCTGTGAATAATAGTCGTCTTGTCCTGGTTTTTAGGCCAAACTGGCGCTAAGGTGTCTTTTTAAATATTTCAATGTCAAATTATTGCCTTTCCACCCTTGTGTCAATAGGTATTCTATTCTGTTTTACATCGCCCACGAGCAATTCATATTAGTTAGAGATGTTTATGGTAGCTGTTTAATTGGCTCGCCTTACATGCTTATTGTCATGTGTTCTTGAAAATGTCACTGTACCTGGTAACCTTGGCATGTGTACATATGTAAATAAAATTTTTTCTAAACTCTGATGTCTTACTCAGCTCGCAAGCCTGTCTGGTCTTTACCGAGTTCAGCTCAAATTATTAAGGCGAAAGCCTTCAATGGCTCATACTAGCGGTGTCCGTCCGTGCTCGCAGCGTCCGTCCGTGCACTGGAATCGTGCCAACTGTGGCCGCTCCTCCGCGCAGCGGCGCAACATCCTCCGTAATTTCTTTTCCTCAAATTCATTTTCTCCTCTACGGGGCCTCTTCCAGTTCCTAATTCTTTCACTCCCACTTCCTCCCTTTCTCTGCAAACGGATGACGAGTGTCCACCGAGAGAAGCGTGACAGTTACTGCGTAATTTCCTTTCCTCAAATAGACTTTCCATTTTATTCACTACGGCCCCTCTTGGACTTTCTTCTTTCTCCCTTCTTGTGCGGTGCGGTTCGGGTGTCCACCGCGACGGTTGCTACGCAACGGCTCTTGCAGAGCCGCAACAACAACAAAATTCTGGGACACCATCAACCCAAAACACAAAGGCGATATCAGTGTCACAAATGAAGCAGGAGACGTGCTTAGTCATGCAGAGTGTGCTCATATGTTCAATGTTGCATTTCAATCAGTGTTCACTAATGAATATGATGCCCCCTTTTCTGTGCCAAACACTTTTATTGATAATGTTATGTCACCTGTTGAATTTAACGCATCGGGAATTCTGTCACTAATCGATAAAATGAAACTTTCATCTTCGGCCGGTTTCGATAATGTCAACGCCAAATTTCTTAAGAATACGAAACTCACCAGTGCCAGTTACTTATGTTTGCTATTCCAGCAGTCACTCTCTTCTGGCCAACTTCCTCGTGACTGGAAAAATGGGAAGGTCATTCCAGTCTTCAAATCCGGTAACACAAATTCTCCATTAAATTATCGCCCCATTTCTTTAACAAGCGTGCCTTGCAAGCTAATGGAACACATCATATTCTCCCATGTCATTGCCTTCTTGGATTCGAACAATTTTTTTCATCCTGCGCAGCACGGGTTCCGGAAAGGCTTTTCTTGCGACACTCAACTAGCTCTTTTTATTCATGACTTGCATGCCAACCTAGATCTTAACCTGCAAACTGACGCTATATTTCTTGATTTTAAAAAAGCCTTCGATAAAGTTCCCCACAAACGCCTGTTGTACAAGTTATCTAACCTTAATATCGATCCTAATGTTGTTGCATGGATTAAAGAATTCCTAACTAACCGCACTCAGTCCGTCTTTGTAAATGAACACACTTCCAGCTTCCTTCCTGTAACATCTGGCGTCCCTCAAGGTTCCGTACTAGGTCCCCTTTTGTTTTTAATATACATAAATGATTTGCCCTCGCATGTGTCTTGTAAAATTCGCATGTTTGCTGACGATTGTGTTATTTATGAAGCAGTTAATAACAATTCTGATCAATTATCTCTCCAAAACAACCTTAACAAGATTCGGGATTGGTGTAAAATTTGGCTAATGGAGCTTAACCCTCACAAATGCAACGTACTCTCTTTTCATCGCCGCCGTAACCCGCTCGTGCCCTTCTATCACATAGACTCCGTTCCCGTGCTGCCAGTAGAATCATACAAATATTTAGGCGTAACTTTGTGCGCTGACCTCTCCTGGAAAACGCATATAACTAACATCATTTCTTCAGCTAACAAATCCCTTGGTTTTCTAAAACGTCATCTACACGATGCGCCCATGCATGTTAGGTTATTAGCTTACGAAACACTTGTGAAATCGAAATTAGAATACGCATCACCCATTTGGCATCCACATCAAGCTTATCTAACCAACGCATTAGAAATTTTGCAAAACCGCGCAGTCAGATTTATTCATTCTTCATATCATTACAGCACGAGTGTTACATATCTGAAATCGCTTTCAGGCATACAGCCACTCGAGCTGCGCCGCCGCACAGCCAGTCTTTTATTATTTCACAAGTTTTTTTACAGCCATCTACGAACTGCACCCTACATGGTCCCTCCGGCACGCATATCTCACCGCACTCTCCATCAACTCCAGATCAGCCGTCCACGTGCACGCACAGTCACCTTCGCAGCTTCATTTTTTTCACGCACCGCCGCGGACTGGAATGGCCTTCCCGCTGACATTGCAACAATAACCTGTCCCGCGAACTTCGCACGCAGAGCTAACACCTTTTTGTCATCATCATAACGCATGATTACTTTGTCGCACCAAACGTTGTACCCACCCCTTATGTAATGCCCCTGAAAAGGGGTCTTTAAGGAAATAAAATTGATTGATTGATTGATTGAAAAGCACGATTTAGGCGTCCACTGACCCAGGGAGCCAGTTATGAGCGCTTCTTTTCCTTAAAATGATCGGAGTGTAAAACGTGAACGCTAGCGCCAAAGAACACAATGAACGCCGAACGGACAACGGCGACGGCGACGCCGCGAAACGGGCGCCAAAGAGCTGCGCTCTAAAACACTGCAATCAAAATAGAGACCGCAGTGACCAAATACAATAAAAAGCGCACATGCAGGAATCCCGCCACGCGCCAAGCGGTTCGGGGAAGCGGCAGTGGGTTGACTACAAGGCTTTCGCCAAGCGCACTTTTGAATATCCAAAGTGAATTGGGTAATTTTTTAATTTTCTGCCATTAGTCTCGAAGACCTCTTGAGCTAAAAGCGGAAAATTGGAGCCAGATAAGGCTAAGAACAAAGACTACAAAGCAAAAGTTTGACTTATTTAATAATAAAACACCCCATAATTCGACCATTACATGAACCTTGCCTTTCCATCATGCTTTCATTATGACTTAGCTGTTACTCCCACATCGGCCTCCAGGCCGGTGCTCAGAACGTATCCCTTGGCTTCGGCTGCCTCTACCGGGGCACCATACTCCACGAGCTGATGCACGCTATAGGGTTCGACCACGAGCACTCGCGCTCCGACAGGGATGAGTACATCGACGTCTTCCCGGAGAACGCCGAACCAGGTGAGGAAAGCCTCAGTTGGATTGGGGACTTTTGCTGCGAGGTTCTGCTTTGGGCTCGTGCAGGTGCGCAGGGCCTCACAAACAACCTAACTGAAGCGGATATGCTCCAGTGTGTTTAGAGTATTTTCTTACGACACTGTTCTTCGTCCATAGTTTTGATTTCGGTAGGCTTTGAGCGTACGCGAATCCGGAGGTGTTGGGGTTAGTAGCTACGAAACTCAGCCCCTGGGGAGGACCAAATCAGAAATGTCATGCTCAGAAATCTAGATGACCGTTCGATTTCCCTTCTCACCGACTACTTCAATGAGTGCTGGGAAATGGGGGCGCTACCTGCTCAATGGAAGCACGGGAAAATAATTTTCATTCCTAAACCAAATAAGCCATTAACGCCCAAAACCTCCGCCCCATTTCGCTGACTTCGTGCTTGGGCAAACTGTTTGAACATGTCATCCTCACCCGTCTCACGCAAGACATGGAATCCCCATACTATGGTAGGATTTCGAGCCCACCTCTCAGCACAGGACGCCCTACTGCAGATTTCACACGCTATCCTCAATGACATGTTACATCACACCAGAGCAATCCTGGCAGTCGACCTCACCAAAGCATTGGACAAAGTTACGCACAGCGCCATCCTGCAGGGCATCCAAGAGCTGCAGTTGGGGCCTAAGACCTACAACTATATCCGGGCCTTCTTGAACGGTCGCACAGCCTCAGTGCATATAGATGATATACAGCCCCCCCCCCCCCCCCCTTTCACACTTGGTAATGTTGGTACCCCGCAAGGGGCGGTGTTATCTCCCTTCCTCTTCAACCTCACCCTCATCCCCCTGGCCAAGGCTCTCAGCCGCATTCCGCACTTAGGACACACAGTTTACGCGGATGATGTAACGGTTTGGACCACATACGGCTCGGATGGCGACATAGAATCGACCCTTCAGGAAGCCGCCACAACTATAGCTACCCACGCGGCAAACATTGGGCTTGAATGCTCCCCCACAAAGTCAGCACTTCTCATAATCCGCCCGCGGCGCGTCCCTACCTCCCCCATCACGACCTATCTGCATGACACTCCCATACCGCAAACACCTACCATCCGCATTCTTGGCCTGCATTTACAGGACACGGGGAAAAACAGCCTTACCCTGAAAACACTAAAACAGTCCACTTACTCCGTCATACATCTTCTTAGAAGGGTTTCACATTCACGAGCCGGTCTAGACGAAGCAGACAATCTCAAGGTGCTGCATGCCTTTGTGCTCAGCCGCATTCTTTACGCCACTCATTACCTGAACCTCTCTTGTGCGGATAAAGACAAGATCAATGCTCTAATCCGCATGGCTACCAAAGCAGCGCTAAACCTACCAAAGAGCACTAGCACGGACAGGCTCTTCAAATTAGGAATGCACAGCACTATACAAGAACTTATAGATGCACATCGCTACACACAGTACCTTCGTCTGGCTGTCACGGAAACCGGACGATATATACTGGATTCTCTGGGAATTCGCATACTGGCACACACGACAGACTTCATCTCTCTCCCCCGCGCCATACACGCCGCGTTTATCCTGAGACCCCTTCCTAAGAATGTCCACCCTGAATACCACCAATCCCGCCGAGTCGCGCGAGCCAAAGCTCTCCATAAAGAATATGGCACTTCAGAGGATGTGCGCTGGGTGGACGCCGCGTGTGGTCCAGACCGTTCAGTAGCTGGGGCTTATCATCCAGCAGCCCCCCCCCTCCCCCCATTTGCCCATTTCATAGACTCCCCTTGTACCCCGGAAGAAGCAGAGGAAGCAGCTATCTATAGCAATAGCCATTGCTCAAACCAATGCGGCTTATATACTCAGCGATTCCAAAACCGCCATTCTTAACTTCGCCGGCGGATGCGTCCATCCCCCAGCGTGGCAGATATTGAGAATGTGCCCCCTAAATCCAGATAGGCGTATTGAGCTCGTGTGGGTGCCGGCTCACACTGGCAATCCCGGAAATGAGGCCGCCGATAACATAGCCCGAGGACTTATTTGCCGGGCAAATGGCGACCCCAGCCGGGGTTTCTCGAGGGAGCGGGCACACACGTTCTCAGAACAAACTCAACAAGCACGCCCTCCTGTCGACTCTATCCCCCTCCCACCCCCGCCTATCCCACTCACAACAAATCCTCTGGAGGTGACTCCAGACCCATGTTTCCCCCGAGTGCACTCTCTACGGAGAATCGCACGCCACCCTGGACCACATCCTCTTCGGGTGCCCTGCCGATCCTCCCCCGCAGGGACACCCGCCATCGGTACATCGGAGGAATGGCAAGCCCTCCTTGCGTCGCAGGACCCGGACAAGCAACTTCGCTGTGTGAACCGGGGTGCCAGTGCCATGGCCCTACGTGGCCTGGACACATGCGCGTAATGTGAGGGCTGTGCGGTGGCCCTGAGACCTTGCACGGTCCAAACTCGCTTGCTTAATAATGTTTTCCATCCATCCATTGCAGGAGATGCAGCAAGTGACTGTGTCACTGTTCATCACAGCACAGTACTTTTCGCTGTTCTGTGTGCCCACTATACTGACGTTACTGCACACTGCAAGCGAAAGCATACGTGAGGAAAAGATTGGTGTGGTTTAGCTCTGGTTAAACCGGGTTGGTTGCGAAAGCAATATAATGCAGAAGCAGTAGAGCAACTAGATTCAGATATAGACTCTTCGTCGGTGACCTCCATGGCGAGACTCCTCGACGAGCGCGGCACGACCGGCTCCTTCTGGCTGCGGGGGAGAGAGTAAGGTGACGTCACGCGTCATTATAGCATCTGAGAGGCTGACGTCACACCATCTGTTAGGCGCGGCGGTGGCTCCTCGAGGAGCAGGGTTGTCCACGGACCACGCGACGAGCGGTTAGAACTGGCGAAGTATTGCTTTCGCAATAAAAGAGTGTATATAAGTTATTCAAAGCGCTCTGTTGTATATCGCTCCAGTTTCATTGTTCGTAAGGCAATGAGCGCCGTTATGGGGAAGAGAAGAAACAGAACCAGAAAGTTTGGTGCCTCTAATCGTTATAAAATAGGTCTCTAGTCGTCCCTAGCTGCGATGTCCAAGGAGTGGGCTGTTGAAGAAATGCCGTGACTGACGTGCAGCTTCCGTGCATGTGAAGCTTGCAGAACAGGACTAGCCTCTCAATTATGACTGGCGAGTATTTCAGTGAATGTGTCAATGAATTCGCCCACGGCTGTGAGATTGTGTGGAATATGCGCAGCTGCTTAAGAGATCACGCGCTAAAAACACCAGCTGAGTGGTTGTGTACGTAGCCCCGTTTTATTTTGTGAATGTTGTCCCTCAAAGAGCACAACGTACCGAAAAGAACGATTGGTTTAATAGATGTTTCTTTTTCACCGCCTGGAATTCGACGGTGTCGTGAAATGAGCAGCTCACTGGTGCACGTCGAGAATAAAAAAATGTAATAGCTGTACCCTGGCAGTATTCACATGCTGGGCTAGAACATACCCAACAATTCTGGACAAAAGAATTTTTAAACAAAACCTGTTTATGAACGCAGTTTTTTCATATATTGTAAGATTTCACTATAACAGTCAATATACCTGCAGATCTCCCGCCGGCAGGCTTCCATTTTTTTGTTATTAACGTTTTTGTTATCGTCAAAAGCGTTCCCCATTGGTTTTATATGGCAGTCTTAACTGTTCGATGCGAGCGATGAAAAAACAATTTAAAAAGGATTTCGCTACACATCGGAAGAATGGACTATTATCTTCAATATTTCCACAACAGTGCCTCACAGTTTTCCAATGTTCAAAATTTTTTCTATGAATGTTGGACATAGCTGGATGTCGACGATAGGACAGAGCAGGTTGCTGTGCAAAATGACTGAGAGATTTCAAGTTCGCAACACAAATTACAGTGAAATCCAAAATTTAATGATGTATACACAGCTGTAAGTGAGAGGACCAAATTAACAAGGAGAAAGCGTGGAGTAGTTTCAATAAAGTGTTGACGGTGGTGGATTGAAGCACTTACTGCATGGAAGTCACGTCATAATTTTTTAGCGCGATGCATTAAGGTTCCCGCACAGGTGGAAACTAGGCGTCAGCGTGAACGAAGCATACTCAGAGAAGCAGGTGGCACTCGTGTCACATAGGCCGCGTGAGCTCGTGACGTTATCACAACCTGCACACCGTGACGGGTGGAAGTTAAATTAATGACTGGTGGCTGGAGGTTGTTTGGGAAGAGCAAAATAGGTTTCACAAGCCCCGCCAGTGGCTGTGTTTTAAAGAGCCATCTGCCGCGATGGTGGCACATAGCTTAAAAGCGCTGCGCCGATGTTCCAGGAGTCGCATGATGACTCCCAGCGATCTATGAATGTAAAGTAGAGAATAAAGTTACTGAATTAGAATTCCGCAAATATGGGCCTTTATCCATTCACGATAACGCCTCATGCCCTCATTGAGGAGATTTAGTGTCCACGCCAGTTTTTCTTCGTCAAGTGACTGTCAGAACGTTTGTTTATTTAAGTAGCCTAAGGGCCCGGCTGGGCATTACATAGGGAGGTAGGGCAGACAGCAAAGTTACTCAAGGGTTCACTTCATAATTAATACAAATATAGGAAAGACAGTAATAAAAGAACAAAGCGTGAATTATCAAACTGGATTGGAGTTATACATCGTGGGCATAGTGCAGTGTGCAGTAAAAAAAATATGTACACGCACAAGGCAAACCAGATGTACAAGGCGGCAAGTTCAAACAGACTGCAATGCTGCGCGCCTGATTCAAGAAATGTTAGTAACGACGAACGGAAATATGATGATTAATAGCCACAATGCAACCAGGTAAACCATTCCACTGCCTTATAGCCAATACTAATGGAGAATTCTGAATATTCTTTGCGCGGGCGAAAATTGTTTGAATTTTATACGCATGGTGGGAACGCGATGACATGTGATGTGCTGCTCTGATGTGCCTGTGTGCGAAAGTTGAATGGTTGTAGTAGAGGGAGTGGAACAACGATAGACGAAAGAATTTCCGTCGTATATGGAGGTCCAGAAGATTTAGAGATTGCTTGATTATTACTATTAAAGAGCGGATAGAACTGCTGAAACCACATGCTGCAGTGTCTGAATGGTTTTGTGCTCGTCGCTAACCATATACTTCTCTCTTCTTCCCTCCCCCAGAAAACAGAGAACAGTTCGACAAGCTGGAACCCTGGGAGAATCGTCTGCTGGTGCCTTTTGACAAGAACTGGGTCATGCTTTACGGCTCGAAGACCTTTGCTCGTAAGCCAAAGCTGAACACTATGCTTGACAAGAACGGCAAGCAACTGAAAGAGGTCTACGACAAGCCGGGAATGAGCCGCAGCGATATTCGCAGGATAAAATTACTCTACCGCTGCACAAAATAAACCACCACTCATACACGACAAAATAACAAATGTTTGCTGTTTTCAAACAAACTTGTAGCCCCACAACAGAGACGGGGGAATAATTTCTTGTGCTGAGCTGGCACTACGATATCGAACGAAGAATAGAAGCAAAGCAAGTTGGACAAAACGACAAGGTTAAGAAGATGAGGGTTTGTTAAAACATAAGCTTAAGTACGAAAGAAACCACCAGTCATTGGGGTTAAGGTAACCAGAGAGAAATAGAATTCTGCACAAATGCGATCGCAGTACAGCCTGGGACCGTGCATGTATGAAAATATGGTGAGTTTATCTCATTGTTAACGAAGAAAACATTAAAATTTTAAAGCAAATGCTTAGAGGGAGGTAAAAAAGAATAAAGAATGGTAAAACTAGATCAAAAATGGTAAACTGCATTTTTTCGCAGCAATTGAAGATTTCTGAATTTATCGTGAACCCGCCCGGAGTGTAGAATAAGCATTTAACAGTGTAGTTCATTGAACTCGCTCCCATTGCATGGGGAAATTTAGGTTTCAGCAATCAGTTACCACGCAGTACAAAGTCGCTGAGCATCACGAGGTGGCGGGCAAGGGGACTGAATTGCCCTTGATGTTACATTTAAGCTAACAGCGCAGTTTAATAACTAAAATAAAACAGCACGTCGCATTAGATCGTTGGATGCGTGCCCACACTTCGAACTGAGCTAGAAGGCGATCATAGCACGTCGCACTGTTCAGTAGGGTTCAGGGGCGGGCCAGGCGCGCACCTAAATGTCCGTGCAAACTCCTTCACTTGCCTCATCGCCAGATCACAGACCCCACCCGAGTTTCCTGACTCGCTTCCACCGCAGCTGACGAAGCAGAGCGCCATGAAGAGCAGCTGCTTTCCGCTGTAGGAGCCTAGGGGCGGGAAGGGCCTGTGCTTCGGCGACGCGTCGGCCTCGTAAGCTTCGACGAGGGCGTCCGCTGCGACAGCTCGGCTCAGAGGACGGTCGATGTAAAAGCCTTGTGAGGCGTCTTCTTCGACGCAAGCACTCAGGTTGGCAATGATGCCGGTGGTCCTCGAGTCAAGGGCGTATGCCGTGGTAAGCAGCCAGGCCAGCGCAGAGGCCACTTGCCCGCCGAGGCCTCCGTAGTTGAACGCAGAGGGGAGCCGGACGTCAAACATGGGGAACGACACAGACACCGGAGTCATCCGGAAGGTTCTTTCGTTGGCAAACGCCACCGACAGGCTTAGGGAGCTAATGGAGCGAGCGACTTCGTCGTCCACTGCATTCCCTGCAACCTGCGACAACATGCGCCAGTTTGCCACTAGCGACTGGGTCATATCGAGCGCTTCGTAACTGTTTGTAGGGAGTCTTCTATCACTAAACGGAATTACTGAACTGTATAGCTCAGCCCAGTTGCCGACGACGGTGATGTTCTTTTTGAAGTGCGACCACCGGGACAAGCGACGCCGGAAAGTGTCCGCGATGGCTCGAGTCACACGCTCGGCGCTTGCGCGCGTGTTGCTGCTGTCGAATCCGCTCTCATGCAGGCCAAAGAGAGCATAGGGCAAGAGGAGGTAAGCCATGCTCAGGCAGAAGGCGCCGTAGCGGGCAGACGCCACCTTCTCATTGCCGCCATAGTAGTTGATGATTAAGCCTTTGTTCGCAAAGAGCGGTGGTGGTGGTGAAAACATTTATTTCGAATGAACTGGAGGTATGTTTGGATCAGCCCGTAAGGGACCGATCCTTACAAACACTAGGTGGAGGTCCCTAGTATGGGACCCCAGTGGCGGTTGCCGCCGCCCGGGCGCGCCCGACTAAGGCTTGTTGGGCCTGTAAGTCGTGGCAGCCGGGCAGGGTCGCCTCCCAGTCCTCCCGGGTTGGGTTGGGGATGGGGGGAATAGCGGGGTTGGAGGGGCAGGTCCACACCATGTGATAAGTGTCAGAAGACACTGCACTACAGTGTGGGCAGCGGCCGCTAAAGGAGGGGTCAAAATGTTTTAGCGCTGCCAGGCACAGCAAAGTATTGGTGAGAAGGCGGAGAAGGAGCCGCTCATCCGCCTTCTTCAGGCCTTTACATGGGCTAGGGTAAAGGCGATGACAATTTTGATAATATGTTGTAATATCTTTGAATGTATAGACCGGATTAAAATCGGGTTCCTGATCGGATGGGGAGGAGAAAACAGCCCGGTGAGAGAGCGCGCGGGCGGCTGCGTCTGCTGCCTCGTTTCCTGCCAACCCCTGATGAGCAGGGGCCCATATGAGGTAACGGTGTGCGGGGTCCGTATCCCGTATGCAATTTTGATATATTTGATAGGCTAGGAAGGGAGTGCAGCCTTGTTCGACGTTCCGACAGGCCCCTCGCGAGTCGGTGATTATGTATTTTGAATTGGAATGTGAGGCCGCGAGAGCAATCGCGACCGTGCTCCAGGATGCCAGGAGGTGCGCATACTTATCTCCGTTCTTTTGCCAGATGTCGAAGAAGGCTCCAATGAAGTTCGGACCTGTCGTTACAAGTTCGACAGCAGCGGTGTCATTATAGCCAAGCTGACGCAATGTGTTGAGCCAGTCCACATTGGAAATTCTAATTCCTGGTGGGGGAATCAATGGCACAGGAGACAACGTGCGGGCGTAATAGTTTGGAACCAAAGAAGAAACCATCGTTTTCTCCAGGTCAACTGTTTCCGCAAGGCTCACCTCTTTAACGTTACCACGTCCATGTCCGAAGCTTCTTCGCAGGTTTGTAAAGTAGGCCTTGAAGGACATGCCAGATGCTGTGTGCGTCGGCTGTTCTAAGATTCGGTAGAACAGTCTGCCGGGGTTCACCATCAGCGTAGTCCTGTTGCCGGACGGCTTTGGCACGACGTGCGCTATGACGTCCCAAACGAGCTTCAGTGAAGTGAACATCAAGGTGCGCAGAATGTTCGTGTGATCTTGAGCGTACGGCCACGTAATGCCTACCCAGGCCAGAGCTTGCTTGATCTCCGCCAGGTGGTCGGAGTGGCCGCTCAGCACTCGCTCGCAGCTGCTGTAGGCAGCGGCCGCACTCTGGACGCTATTCTGGCCCAAAGAGGGCACGCTGATAGTTCGCACACGTCGTGTCATGTGGTCCTGAGCCCTCTGGTAGAGCATCTCGCGAACACTGAGCACTTGCCTGTGCTCCCAGCCGCCGCACACGAAACGCGTGAAGCTCTGGCACGGGCTGACGGAGGCGTTGATGGAAGACGCCAAGAGGCTGGCGTACTCACGGCACAAAGCCGTCGCACACGCATTTGAAGTGGGCCGGGCCTTGTTGCTGAAGAGGATGATGGCGAGCACGACGGCAGCGATGACAGCGAAGATGTACGTTAGGAGGGCGGTGATCCCGACGCGCTTCACTAGACTCCTTCGGCCTGCCTGCGGGTGAAAGGTCGAGATGTTGTTTAGCTTTTTACTTGGTGGGCAATAGGATAGTGCCACCGTCATGACTAATAGTCGGATACAATTAAAAAACGAAGCACCTTTTCCCCGTCAAAGGACCGCCTTCCAACCACTGGCGTCGGCCGATTCTCATGAGCCTGCTAGCGAGACAATGCAGGTAGGGGCAGATGAAAGGGGACAGTCCCCTCCCGCCTTGGTCAGGGATAATCCCCAACCTGCATTGTCACAGCGCTGCCTGCACTTCCATGCTAGCAGGTCCACGGGAATCGGCCGTCGGCATTGGTTGTAGGGCGGTCCTTTGACGGGGAAAAGATGCTTCGTACTTGAGTTTTATCCGACTGTAGAGTGTACTACGAATGCCTACATTACTGCATTGTTGCTGGTGGGTGCATCTACACAGGCAAGCAACGTTATCGTCTTTAAAAGGGCTGAGAAAGGGGGTCTCAACAATGGTGTAATATGCCTAGGGTGCTAAAGGACGCAGCGTTACAAATATCTTCCAGCAAAAGTTTTTTGATGCGCTTTGTGGAAGCTTAGTTATTTGTAGTCAAAATTTGAATTTCCGCGTCTTTGCGAATTTCCCTCTCCACTCGTCACTTTTTGCGCGCTGAAATGTCGGTCCGCCGGATTCACGCGCTCGGCCCCTCCGCCGACCGCCGACGCACAAGAGAATTCCCCTGTGGGCGGAGCCAACGACTTCTAAACTGGTTTGGCGTCGACGGCGCTGGCGCGGCGAACCAATGATGGCATTGCACTGCTGACGCAAAGAGCGCTAAATGAAGCAATGCGCGCGGATTCCGGCGAAAGCTCGGCACCGCTGGTTGCCGCGAGGCGCGGAAGCGGGAGTTCTTAAAATGTATTGTAAATTATCGGATTGCTTTTGAGGTCTTGTACGCGGCGTGAACGCTCGGTGGGCCTGTGCGCTACATAAAGCGGGCATTTTATAGGCAACCTCCAACACCCTTTTCAGGGACCCTTTTAAGGGACCCTTTTAAGGGGAGAGTTCAGTTGCGAAATATGTGAAATGTATGAAAACTGGAAGGAAGGATACGACGGGACATTACAAACGCGAACTGATAGGCGAGTTGTTTGTGCATGGCATAACTGAAACAGCCCAAGGCCCAAGGCCAAAGAAGGGAGCAGAGGAAAGGAGGAAACGGACAACACTGTTGTTAGTTCAGCACTTGTGTTGTCCGTTTCCTCCTTTCCTCTGCTCTCTTCTTGGGCCTTGGACCTTGCGCTCTTTCAATTATACGACGGGACATGTGATATCTACAGTGTATTTCACCTAGTTAAATACAAATGAGAAATACAGTTGGTCAGCGGAACGTACTGTCTTAGCGAAACCTTACCAGGCGAATGGTTTCGCTTCACAACCGCACGGTAGGGCCCTTTCGGCGCGCTAAAGAGCAAAAGGTCTCGATATGTGAGGACAAAGGTTCTCCTCACCTTACTTATATTTACAGTTTAGAGGCTGCTATAGTACTCTACTACACAGAGATAAAAAAAAAACACATTTACTTGGTTATTTCGGCAAAGACGGTACGTACTACGGAGAAAGAATACCGGTCTCATGCTGGCAGGTTTCCCCTTTCAATGTCAAAGAGTCTGTGCCGCATTGCAGCCGGGAGCTGAGTGAACGGATTGAAATGCCGACCACCAACAATCCACTGCTTAGTTGGTTGGAGGTATTAAGTTCGGCCGTTCAACATATCTCTTTGTCTTCTCTCAAACACGTGAGCTGACAGGATTATTATGCGCATGTTCTGGTGCATGCAAACCTTTTGTCAGAAGTGAAAAGAAAAATGGGTTTGCTTGAAAGCTATGGAGTGGGACTATTTACGCATCAGCGGTGTTCCACATCAATTGACGATGAGAAGAATTCCCGACACAAGAGCCATCACATCAGAAGAGCCATGCGAAACTGCTCAGAAGCAATCAGCTAATAACGTTATATAATAATGTGACTAATTTTGCGTAGCTGCATATCGGGAATTTGAATAGAATCAGTACTGGAATAGATTGGCGAGTGAAAGAATGCTATTCCATTTCCTCCGCACCAATCCACTTCACCTCCGCCAAATTTTTTTTTTCCACTTTTCACCTCTGCATCACTCTTTCTCTCTGTCGTCTTCGTAATTGTTCTCCTGCACTGTTTCTAGATGCCTCACAGTTCCAGCGCACTAAAGCTCTTTACCAGTTCTTTTCGTACTCGCTCTGCGTTGTTATATTACTGCTGTTTTCTGCTTCTTGTGTTGCTGTTCTCTTTTGCTCCTTCAGGTTTCAGCTGCTACCTCCTGGACGTCTTTTTTCCATCTTATTCACCTTGCCTAGAGTTCTACGTCTTTGCGTGTTCCGTGTTCTTGCTTACTTTTTTTTTCGCACCGGCATTCACTTTATGGCTTCATGAATTTTGGGATCATTTCTTGCTTTACATTCCTTTTTTTCCTCTGGAAATTGTATTTTTTTATTTTGAGCGTTTATCTCCGTTTCATTTCTCTTGAATTGGTTTTAAGACCGGCTAAGCTTTGTTGGTCGAGCTCTTTCTGTCTTTCTGTTATTTTTTAAAAATAATTGTCTAAGAGAATAAATGAAAGGGTGAAAAAAGTTCCCGTCTTCAGTCCTCTGATCTTCTTATCGAGGTCGGTGCCAGAAACAGCCTTCACGATAAGTAGCCAATCAGCGTGCGTCCCGGCGTGTGCCGCCACTCTGATAAGGCGCCGGGAATAAACCACTTTGAATTTCACAACAAGAGCACCCTGCAGCAACTGCCAGAGCGCTGCTGCGCTTACCAAACCGAATGAGTGGAACAGCCTTCCGTGTACATTCCCGGGCGACCATCCTTGATATATCAAATGGACACTTCATGTATACAGTACCACAGCCAAAGGCCGAGCCGCCAGACGACTAAGCCATACAATCGTGCAGGCGCTCGCGGATTGTGGACATTTTTATTCTAAATAGCACCACATATGCTCTTGGCGCCCCTTGTGTACTCAATAATTTGATAATGGCTCTAGCCAGTTCGCGCCCCCCCCCCCCCCCCCCCCCGAAAATAAAATTATGGAGGGCACTTAAGACTACTTATTGCTATGAAGGGGAAAACATTAATTTTTATTCATATTTTGCTTTCCTTTCTAATGGCGCACCTACTTATTCACATACAGTCGTAAAGGAACGCACACACCAGATTCACGTTTATTCGTACATAAGCAACGCGGTTTTATGGCATGTGGGCTGCGTGCTCGGCTCGCAATGTGACGGTCCTTCTTTGTTCAATTGCTCGCTCCTTAGGAAGAAATATTTTATTTACTGATGACATCATTGAGGATTTTCTGGACCCCTTCTAATAGACACCTAAGCAGTCGGGTTTCGTTGCTAATCGGCTTCGAGCTTAAAAAAACGCTCTTACGTAATCTGATCCTATGGAAATTGCGAGTGCAAAGTAAAACACACAAGGAACACACCAAGCACACTCACGTGTCGAGCTTGCTGAAAGTGTTCACCGCGGGGTGCCTTGAGGCTTGGCTTAGTGCTTCTGCGTTCCTCCGACTGAAGCGGCCCTGGCTCGTGCCCCGAATGAGACCGCTCCGGTACTGCGCTGCTCTGGTATCCCAGTGTTGCGTGGTGACTTGCCTCTCCGATGTCGATGGCGATCGGAGGACGCGGTATGCCTTGGCCTGGAGTGGCTTCAGCTGGAAGGCGGCCGTGCAGACAACACAGCAATTATGCTCTTGCAACCGTAGAATTAGGCATCGTTGAGTTATGCGCAAGGAATGGACATGCGCAAAGTCTCTCCGCTTTTTCATTACTTATCACCGCAGTTCAGGAGAGCAAGCGGCCAGGCTTGTTGGTGGGCTAGTTGGGCTAATTGTGAAGAAGTCAGCGCAAAAAAAAAAAAATCGGATTAGGGACCGTAGAGAGGACACATAAGAGGCTAAGACATAAGCGCTCGTGAACGTCTTACGTGTCCTGCCTTCTGTCCCTGGTCCGTTTTTTGCGCTGACTTCTTCAGAACATTATTACCGCAGTTTCCTGTAGAATAATAGAAGGCATTATTTTGGATTTCACATCACTGCTAAACGGCCAACATGTGTGGGCATGTGCAGCGTCCTCAGTGATCCGCGATGGGTGGAGATACCGTGCGAGGAATGCGTCTGGCAACATTAAGTAGCCCCCCCCCCCCTCCCCCCTTAGGACTCAGCCACTGCGCCCTGGGAGAGGCCTTCTTATTTTGAAAAGCCATGCTGCATTCTATTTTCCCTCTAAACCACCCTCCGGTTACATCTTCCGACGCTTTCGCCATACCCTACTCATCCTTGCAGGGTAACTGCCGTCCGGCTGGTTTCAGTGACAGCCAACCACCAGTTGCGTCATTATAATGCGGTAGTGTTAGAGTAGTTGTCACACAAAAACTCCGCTGGTGTCTGAGAACCTGTCCACCGCGGCAGGTAGAAATAAAATTATGAATGGTCAAGAGAGGTCACGTGATCTTGTGACATCATAAAAACCTTCCCACCTGGTTGTGACCAACCTGGTTTCTTGACAGCAACCTCGATAGAGAATTGAGATAAAAAAACAGAAAAAAATGTGATATATACAAATGCCGGCACTCTCACAGCATAGAGGGCATCTGCTACTGCAGCCAACAGTACGGATATGGTGATTGATGCATCGACAATTGCGAAGAAACTGATGCGAACAAGCACGGAAGTTCCAATGGAAGCTGCGACAAAGGGGAAATATAATGCTCTCTTAGAGCTAGGACTTAAGCTTCCGCTCAGATTTTGCTTGTTTTAACTCTAAATTTATCTCTCTGAATATTACATGCATGAAGTAACACTTTTATTCAGTGGTTAGTAGGTTCTTGATTTTTTAAATAAGTGGTCGCTTAATAGATGTAGATAGAGGCTTAAAAGGAACAAAGACGACGGGAGAAGGGCCCAACTTCTAACTTTAATAACGACACCAGAATGGAGGCGTGCAGGATTGAACACACGCCTGGCGTCATGAGCCGTTGTTAAGGTTGGAAGCTGAGCCTTCGTATACGAAAAATACTGAACAAAAGCATTTTTGAACCAGAAAAGGTTTATGAACGCCATATGTTTTTCATATATTGTGATATTTCACTATAACAATCAATATATCCGCAAATCTTCCGTCGGCAGGCTTGTATTTCGTTTTTGCGATCGTAAAAAGCGTTCCGCAACAATTTTTTGTGGCAGCCTTGACTGTTCGATGCGATCTGAAAACACTACAAAAATTTTGCTGCTAGTCGGAAGAATCGACCATTATCTTCAATATTTCAATAGTAAGTTACAGTTTTCAAATATTCAAAATTTTTGTCCAAGGATGTTGAACATGTACCTTCCTCTCTGTTCCTTATATGTCACTGTCTTCTTTTATTAAGCTCACACTTTTTTTGAAGGGTTATATGCATGTATTTTTTGAGTGCGTCTGTTTCTGGGATTTCATTGGCAGGCGTTAATGCGTTTTTAAACCGTCAAGGAGTCCGCAGCTTATACATAGTTCACGTTACTGACCACAGGTTTTGCAACAGTCGGGCAACCTTCGAGTTATGATCTGGTCAGGACGTAGGACGTCAGACACATGGTCTCCATGGGAAGTTTCACGAGTCGTATGAAGAAAAACCTGGGGCACGCGTGGGTTGAAATGTGCCGCATTTTCTTAAACAACTGTTTAAAAACTAAAGCACTACGCAATCAGAGGCAACATACTCTGTGTCCAGTGAAACAGACTGGTTTTTCGTTTTTTGCCGAGATCTGGGCGCGACTCGAACTCTTCAGACCAGAATGTGATCTCGCAGTGCAGTGTCGACAAATATATTGAACTTGCTGGCAAATCTGTACTGTCAACAACGAGGAAGTGGTGTCATCATTAATCTGTCTGCTTTTACTTTCGATGTATAATGTAAGCATGTGACGGTGTCAACCTGTGAATGACGGAATCTTTTGTTTTATCTCATGTGCTCACCTCCTTTTTGGTGTAATAGAATTCGGTTACCTTTGTGTACATATGTGTGAATGCCTCTATGAGCAAATGTATACGCGCCCTCATAACCCATTCCTGTAAAAAACCCTAATTGGATTGCCGCATCTCAAAATAAATAAATAAATAAATAAATAAATAAATAAATAAATAAATAAATAAATAAATAAATAAATAAATAAATAAATAAATAAATAAATAAATAAATAAATAAATAAATAAATAAATAAATAAATAAATAAATATTGATTACACCTTTCGACATGGCAGAGCATCGAGTCCTCACCACAACTATTGTGGAATGCCAGTGAGGTTTAAAATGGAGCGTTGCACCTACTGCGTTCTGCAGGTGTCTGACCTTGGCTGTGGGCATCCGTGGCGCTGCCCGAAGCGTAGGCCGCTTTAGTCTCAACCGAGGGGACTCCGTGCGAACCTCTCGAACCTCTGGAAGAAGCACGTTCCTGCTTCTCGTCAGAGTGTCGGCTTCCGGAGCTCTGGGATGACGAGTCGGCCGCTCTTCTAGCAGCGTGGCCCTGAAGAAAAGCTTGCCCTCGTATAAAAACTTCCCTGGGGAAAGTAGACTTGGTTAAACCACAGCTGCGGCAATGAAATCTATGTTGAACTGCGCCAGTTCTTTTGCGATGGAAGCTTTAATCTATGGATTGGTTGCAGTAATTTGCAAAGGGTTCAGCTTAAGTTAAGGACAACGCAGCCAGCTATGGAAAGAAAGCTGATAGATGTAACGTTAAGAGATCGGTAACGGGCAGAGTGGGTGAGGGAACAAAGTTGTTTTAATGAAATCCTAATCGAAATCAAGAGGAAGAAATGAGCTGTGGCAGGGCATGTAATACAGAGGCAAGATAACTTCTGGCCCTTAGGGGTAACGGAGGGAATTCCAAGAGAAGGCAGGTGTAGCGGGGGTGGCAATAAGTTAGTTAGGCTGATGAGATTAAGAAGTTTGCAGGGATACGGTGGCCGCAGCTGTCAAAGCACAGGGTTAAGTGTTGAGAGATAGGAGAGGGCTTTGCCCTGCAGTGGACGTAGTCAGGCTGATGATTATGAACATTAGAAAAGGTTGCAAATTACTGAAAGTCTTCAGCTATCGACCACTTTGCCCCTTATGGCTTCTGACCGGAACAACATTATCACTGGTCGTCAGGTGAGCATTAAAGGTACGTTGGCAAAGCCGGCATTGGGAAACACTAGAAGGTCATGAGTGTCATGAGTCCTGGTTATAAATTACTGAAAGTCTTCAGCTATTGGCCCGTACGACCCGCATGCTGTTGACCGGGACCACATTATCACTAGTCGTCAGGTCAGGTGAGAATTAAATGTATGTTTGCAAAGCCGGCATTGAGAAACATTAGGAAGTCATGAGAGTCATGAGTCCTGGTTGAGCTGGTGCAATGAAAAACGGATGGATCAAGTTTTGAGTGTCGTGATTTCAGTTATTGTCGGTCCTTTCGAAGCTACGTTTTTTAAGCGAACGAGAACCACGAGTGACTGATTTATAATATTGGTAATTCTATGAGCTCCGTGAGATCGAGAGATACTCGATGGGAGAAAAAACTTTGTTTCGTGAAGCACGAAGCGCTGCTGAGTGGAATAAGCACCTGGTCGGATTGGCGGCTGTGTTCCAACGGCTCCGAGCCGGCACCCGTGGGCATCCCAGTCTTCAACGAAGAGCGCCGCCTGGTCGGGACGGTGCTGGGAACGGACCTTCCGAGGAAGGTCCTCCGCCTGTGCTTCTCCTCGTCCCCGTCCCTTTGGCGCTCGGGATTCTGCGAAAATGTATCCATGATGTGAAAACGTCTCCTTGTCTTGGAAAGAGCCGCCGGGCGAACGGGCGCCTATCGGACTGATTCTTCCTCTTCTTCGTCGCAATACTTAAAAGGCCGAGATTTCCACAAGTAGCACAGCTTGTCGAGGATAACAAAAGGGATGTGTTAAGCTGAATTATGCGGTTGTTGCACCACTGAATGCAAAAACATAACATAACACAAAGGTGCCTAAATGGAAGTGAGAGCCGGTATTTATAAGGACTGAAAGGTGTTGGAATGGCAACTAAATGGGTGCACCTTTAGGGCAGACTATGAAAAATTCAACTGCTTCTCGTTTTAAGGATAAAAACGGTTTAAAGACAGGCGTTTATTTTAGGAACAATATTCAATTTCGTCACCCGAACGACGAACACAGGTACTAGAAATCATGTCGTGAACAAGGAAAAAAAAGATTTATGACCATGGTTTTCAGGTTAACTATGGAAGCGAAGCTCGGCCATATAGCGCCTTGAGTAACGCGATTTAGTTCGCACCACACGGGGTCAAGGACTGCTGCACGTTTTAGAACCCCATACCTACCGATCCCGAGGAAATGCGGATTTACTAGGCCACCGTTGCGGTCGAACAAAAATAACTGACGCATTTATTTGTTTCGATTCTTATGGAATTTACTGTTAAAATAGTAAGGAGATGCAACAATGAGCCTGCAGGGAATTACTAAACGCGGTCATATAATCGCTTCTTATTGCTAAGTTTCATTTACGTCTCTAGTGAATCAATACATAAAAAAAATTAAGCGAGGACCTCAGATGGGAAGATAGGCACCTTTTGATAGGCACCGAAGATAGGCACCTTTTGAACCGGCTGCTCAGTTTTGGCGAAACTTCCGGTGAATTGTGCAACCGTCGCCTCAGGACTTTGGACCCTGGACTGCGCCTCCGTCTTCCGTGTAATGTAGCGCGTCGTGAAGCAACACTACTGTGTCGTCTATGGCTCGGTGTTGCCTTCACGAATAAGTATGCTTTCCGGATCGCGATGGTCGACAGCCCTTCTTGTGTGAACTGCGCCTGTGATGAGACAATCACCCATATCTTGTGTGAGTGCCCTGCCTTTGTAGCCGAAAGACATAAGCTGCGATGTGCTCTGGACCGCCTGGACCCTCACCCTTTCACAGAGGCCAAGATCCTCGGTCCGTGGCCACAACAGTCAACTGCCATCAAGGCTTACAAGGCACTCTTTCGCTTTTTGAGAGCGAATGCCTTAATTGACAGACTGTGATTATTTCCCTTTACTTCTCTCTTGCCTGTTTAATTCCCCTCATTCCCTTCCCCTGTGCAGGGTAGCCAACCGGAATCCTTTCTGGTTAACATCCCTGACTTTCCCTCTCTCTCTCTCTCTCTCTCTCTCTCCGGGTGTACAATTACTTCACTTCCTGAAGACCATGTGTCTTATTTGACCGTTATTATTATTATTATTACGTTAAAAGTTATCTACTTCGGAAGATGGAAGTTTCTGCGATTATTTAGGAAAGCTATCGTTCTGCAGTGAATGATGAACCTCTACTTGTTCTGTCTTGTATGTATTTAGGCGAAAGCCTTTATTGGCTCATTCTCCCGTCCTTCCGTCCGGCGTTACATCCAGCGCCTGGGGTGACTCAATGACGAGCGCAGCTGCCAAAAGGTGAGAGGTGGTGACGAATCGCGGCTACAGCCGCTTACCTGTTTTTTCAGCCAGCGTCCGTTTCGGCGGACGCAGTTGCTGCTACGCGCGTCTTTTCTCTTCTTTTTCTCTTTCCTGTGATCTTTTAACTCTCCTCCATCTGCACGTGGCAGCGGTGGTGGCTCGGCTGGAGGCAGTTGGCAGGCCCGTGCAATTTCCTCTTCATCCTTCTCTCAGTCGCAACAACAACAACAACAAAAGGTGATGACATCTTCGTCTATAGGTGGAGCTGTCGGCGCGGCGACGTCGAGCGCTGCTCCGTCGTCTGTCGGTGTGCGGCAGCTAGTGGAGGAGGATGGCTCCCAAGCGGTGCAGCCGTATGAAACATAGGCAGTCACTGGCAAACGAAGTGGCGCGACAAAGGCTTTCGCCTAGCGCACTTTAAGCTGCCAAAGCGCCACCATGGTTATTAGAGGTGCTCACAGGAGGGACCTATGCAGTTGGTTTTGGAGCCTTTGCATTTTTGTTTTGTGGAAAGAGCATCATGCGGGTATGAACGACGCTCTGTTTGCGCAGAATGGGCGCTGGAAATAAAAAATTTCCTTCTACCGCCAGTGCGCACGCGTTGGTTGGTCACGCGCCGCTGCCGGATACCTTGCGCCATATGGTGCCTTCTAGACGATCTTCGCATGCGAAATGACGGCGTTGGGATCCCGGATTAACGGTGCTACAATAACGGTTAAGGTAACACGTTACACGCTATGCTAAATGTGTCTAATGCTTCCTATAGTAGTATACAACTTAAGAAACAGCAGTTTTTAACATGTACCACGGTCTGCGGAGTCCTGCATTAATCCGCTGCTCATTCACAATACGCGGGAAAAACTTTTTTTCTTGTGATTAGCTTCGTGTTTAGGTAACAGGAGAAGTTTCAACAATGGACTACTTTTTGTAGTGGAGGAATTCTGTGCGGTGGTCCTGAATGTGGGCGGAGCTTCGCTGCAGACTACCGCTGCATCCTACTAAATACCTCGAAAACACCCTTTGTGACCACAAGCACCTTCGACAGTACTTCTATATACTGCGGAATGCTGGAGAGGGGGCGTATAATGAAGCCTATACCTCAATGTCAAGCATGTCTATTATTCTGCGTTCCGCTTTAGGACTGCCTAATAAATGCATGCCATGAAGGCATCAAACACTTCATTGTTAACATTGTACAAAAGGTGATCAAACAGTCTGCCTTTGGAGGTGGTTCCAGGCTGGCGGAGTCGGCAGATTTGTTTTTCCTCACGCACTGTGCACAGTATTTCTGGCTCTTGAAAAGCTGCCGGGCAACTGCACAATATAAAATGCCTTCGAAAAACCCGTTACTGAGAAGGCAGTGATGCGACTTTCCTCACACAGTGGAATGGTTTCGTCATTTATTTCGCTGATTTATCTCCCGCTTCGAGGCACTTCTCGAAGTCTGCAGCGGACTTGTAATGATCCCCGAAGAACGTGATGATCCGCCTCAGCGCCCGGAGCAAAGCGAAACTCGCTTCACCGCAGGTGCCCCTGACGTCAGCATACTCGACGTTGCCAACCGCTATTCCGTACTGCACGGAGGTCAGGTTCTTTTTACCAGCGCATACCTGCGAGAAGAGACAGACGGTAAAACCAAGGTATTAAGTCACCATGTCTGCAACGGTATCCGCGCAGAGTTAACGGATGAGAGACTCATGCGGGTCTTGCTGATCTCAGCACATTTTGTTGTAGCGAAAGATGCATTGGCCGCGAACTTGCGATTTCGCTGTGCCGGTGCTCCGAGGAGGCACGGAGAGCGACCTTGAGCCGTTGCCTAGCAAGCCCTGCAGCTGGCGGACGCCGCGTGCTTGCCGCGCCATCTGGCACGACGTCACACCGCGTGCCTCGCCGCGGAGCTGCCACTGTCGTCACACCGCTTGCCTCGTCGTTGCGGTCGCTTTCGCTACGCATATCCTGGTATAGCCGAGCTAAGCCACTGCCAACTTTTGTTTATTCTTTGAACTGTCAGACTACGACAGTGATATAACATTGGCATACATACGGGAGGAGCTCTACCACTCCCACTCACTGCTTCGCTAAAACTGGGAAAAGTGCCGAAGCCGGAAAGTTGAAGGGAGGCAAAGCACAACTACATTCAATTCTAGTTCCAAGTAAAAATATATTTCGTGGCTATGTCTGGCTGTGCTGATGTTTGAGCGGCGGCAAAGGTCTCATTGGTTATGGAGAAAATTAGAATAAAAAAATGGAACATATTTTTGCGACACTCGATTCAAACTCGTGACGTCAAAGAAAGAAAGAAACTTCGTCATTGCCGCGTGGAGGTGAAAAAAACTGCCTGAAGTCGCCGCAGCTTGTCTGGGAAAGCAGCACATGGTGGCAATAGCCGTATTTTATTTTTTGGTGATAGAAGCTCCGTTTTAAGAGAAAGCACCGTATTTGGCGTTAGAATGTAATCTCCGTAAGCTCTCGATACAGGCCAACTGCGATTGGTGCTATGTGTCCCTTAAGTGGCATTGGACACTCCGAGTGTTCGAGCATAACATAGGAATCACTCTAAACGTTTGCTAATAATGGAACCTATCTAACCTTTCTTCTGTCAGCCCATTACGTAACTTACGAAAAAATTACGGAGGTCACTTCAGACTACTTACTCGCTTTGAATGCGAAACTATTGTTTTCTATTTCCTTTTTTATTTTCAATTTGCTTTGAATTTTTTTCTCTTCCTTTCTATTTACATACCTACTCATTAGCATACAGCCGTAAAGCAATCCGTATACCAGATTCACTTTCCTTCCTCGAAAATCAACTTGGTTTCGTTCCTTATGGGTTGAGTGCTCGCCTAGCAACCTGAGGGTCCTTGGTTGAATTCCGCTCATCTTTGAAAATTTTTTTTCGTTGCTGATGACGGGGTTGGGGGTTTTGTGGACCACTTTTCCTCGACGCCGACTAAGAAGCCGCCAGGTTTCGTTGCTAATTGGCTCTATAAAACTTTCGTCCTCTCCATACTCTAAACCTACGTGAATTGCTCGTGCAAAGCGAAACCCACAACGAACCAACCACTTTGTTGACGCCTCAGCCCAGAAAAATTATTTTGCCCGGCTGTACTGTGCTGCCCAGCTATCCTTGTGGCACTCCTCAGAGTGCGACTAGCTTCTTCCTTACGGTCTTCCATCCTCTTCAGCATGGTATAAATTGCATCAAACCCCGCCGTGGTGGCTCAGTGCTTACGGCGCTCGGCTGCTGATCCGAAAGACGCCAGTTCGATCCCGGCCGCGGCGGCTGAATTTCGATGGAGGCGAAATTCTAGGGGCCCGTGTGCTGTGCGATGTCAGTGCACGTTAAAGAACCCCAGGGGGTCGAAATTATCCGGAGCCCTTCGCTACGGCGTCCCTCATAGCCTGAGTCACTTTGGAACATTAAACCCTAATAAACCAAACCATTCACACTGCGCGAGCTAGACGCGGCCTATTCAAAGGACTTAAAAATTCTTCACTATTTACAAAATGCGTGTCTACCATTTAAGCGTCGGGAGGTATGAACGCCGCTGTTTTTTGAAGACCCCAATCTGTGACCTGAAAGACGGTGCTAAAAATCGAAGAGTTTCCATAAGCTAGGATTCAATATTTTTTCCTCTTTCACGATATTAAAAGCCCCTGGAATGCAAATGTGCAAAAAGTGGGCATCCGCGGCGAATTTCTTCTATTTTGGGCCTTTAACCATTGTTTAAGCACACATTTGGCACAAGCACATGTAGTTCAGAAGGGTAGCGGATCGGGCTAGTTGGTGCAGATTTGACATTTTTCAAGCGCTAAGACAACAAGGACGAAGAAGGAACAGACAAGGACGAGCGCTTGTCTGTTCCTTCTTCGTCCTTGTTGTCTTAGCGCTTGAAAAATGTCAAAGCACATGTAAGAACGCGCTCGTCTTGTTCCAACGGCCCGGCAAGCTTTTTTACGGCTCGACGCCGGCTCGCTGTGTCGCAGTAGACTGTTTCTAAAAGGCGTGACTAAGCGGATGACTGAAGAAAACTACTACCATACGAGATTCCCTAACATCCGCCGCTTCTTCAAAAATCGACTGGCCCACACGGGAACGGAGAAACACTTCTGATCTTTTACAGTGACTGACGTTGTCCTAATAAAATATATATTCTTGCCTTGACTACTGTCACTGCTTTAACAAAATAACGTACTGACTTATCGTTGCCGCTGTTCGCGCCTCCTATCCTCCTCTGTGGTTGCGGGAATCCTTTAAAATAACGCAGCATAGAGCAGTGTCTAATTACCAAGTGTTTTTTTTTGTCACCGCACAAGCAAACACGGCGCTCTTAACTTTTAAGTGGTTAGCGATAAACTAACCGCAACACACAAATATTGCAGCAATCACCTCAGTGCGAGCGGAGAGAGAGGTAATGGACTGCAGGCTTGCACAAAGGCTTAACCATTACACCTTCCACAGGGGCTACAGTTAAAGTAGTATTTCGCTTGAGAAACGCTCACGGGCGTCCTGTAGAGACTTCTAGATTATTGTTTTGATATATATTATTACGGGGGGTTAGCCCAGCAGCAGACGGGACTGGCCACAGTCAGAAGGCACACCGAGCCAAATCACTCCAGCACAAACTGCCACGTCCTCGTCGTCGTCAACTGCCGGGCGTCCAAAACAACGTTGTCTTCGCCTAGCAATTAGGCACCGTAACAATATGACTTATAGCTGGGCGCGCAGCCAGGTGACGCCTTGACGCAGAAATCACGTACCTTGTAGCTGAGCGTTTTTCGGCTTTCCCCTATGTAGGCCTTGCTGGCATTCCCATCAGCGTAGTATAAGCAGTTGAATTCCTTGCTCTCTCGCGCCTCATCATGTCGGCATATCTGCGGTGTTTGGAATATGAAAAAGTGCCGGTTAGTAATAGATAACAGGCGGAAAATCACACTTTCGTGGTTCCTGTTCGTAGCTGCGAAAATGCCTTGAATGTTTTTCTATAGTATACAGCGAACCTAAACTATGTCCTCATGGAAGGTGTGCGAAATAAAAAAGAAAGTAGAGCTCGTGCTTTAGTATGCATTCTACTGCCATGATAACGTAATGATGCGGATGTGATGTTGCATCCTGGAGTGTTCATGTCGTCTTATAGTTGTTTACGTGGTATTCGCTTGGTGGAACCTTTTACTTCTGGGTGTAGTACAATGTGCATGCTTATCAGTTGCTTTCAAATATGCACATTACGTTTTTGTATCTAAGCCTTCGCTATTATGCGGAAATGCTCTGTGTGTATAGGATAAAAATATTTATTACATAGCTACTCAAGACTGCTTACGAAGGATTCAAACTGGGCCCTCACTTCGCGTTACGAGATTTTTTCTCATGAGAAAGCGTGTGAAATCGGGTAATTTATATTCAGTGAAGTCCGGAGGGAACTCGGAAGCAAACTCGTTTGGTCGCCTTTGTTTTCGGCACATTTGCTTTAGAAACTGAGTACATCCTAACCGAGAACAAATAAGCATAGGAATGGTTTTCTTCATGATGGGTTTTTCAGGTTTAGTTGCAGTGTCATAGAAATTTGCCACAGCAGCAGTAGCAAAACGCCCAAGAAAACCCTAATTAAGCATTGCAACTCGGCAGCACCGGAACCATTTGTTGAATTATACCATTTCAATATAGTGTAAACAACACCATTTGTAAGAAAAAGTTAATGACATTGAAAGCAGCGCTGCTCATACGTTTTTTGACATTGCGCCAGACAGAAAAGAAGAAAAGGTGGCAGAGTATAGCAGTAGAGAACAAGCCTTGGAGAAACGAATAAATGTGGCCAGAAAGATGGAGAAATTACTGCACTGAGAAGAGTAGCAAAAATGCTACAGAACGCAGACGCACAAGGAAAAAAACAAAAGAAAATGCATGCGTATTAAAAAAATTACGCCATGTGTTCCGGAAAAAATAGTTCATGCACTTATTTCTTCAATTTTGTGAGATTCCATTATTTAATAAGTTCGTTATTTTCGGATATCTGTTAAAAGGTCCGGTCTTAGTGACGGCACTCGCCAAGAGTGTAGTTTGTGGGTTGTTATTTTCGGATATTTGTTAAAAAGTCCGGTTTTAGTGACGGAACTCGCAAAGAGTGTAGTTTGTGGGCAATTCGGACCATGGAATTAATATAATTTAGGATATTTGTTAAAAGGTCCGGTCTTAGCGACAGCACACAAAAAGAGTAGTTTGTGGGTAATCCGGACGTGGGAATTAATTTTTCCGTATAGCGCGTATAAAGTTCCAGTGCTACGCGAGCTACCTAACCTGGAGCTGAACAGTTCCCATTATTGGTAAGCGACCTTGCACGCCTCCGACGCCGCTTTCTTCCGTTTTTCTTACAGGCATTTGCTGCTGGTCATAACAAAGATGACAACCACACACTGGGGGAATATGAGGACAAGTAAACACTACAATGAACTACAGGAAAAGAAACTGAGAGGACACTTTGGCAACTAAAGTGTTGAGAGGCGAAAGCCGAGGACACTATGCCGTCGTGACTTCCGGTGGATGCGAGATCACTCCGTTCCCGTGGCTATATCGATACCTAAATTATACATCTTTCGGAGATCTGAAGTGTTAATTACGCTTATTTACCCATTTTGCCATCTGATTTGACACAAATCATGCGTTTTTTCGACCATTCCGTGACAACTTTCACTATGCCGCTGCGACTTCTAGTGGATGTGACGTCACACCATTGCCGTGGCTGCATCGACCTCTGCGTTATTTCGACGCAATTTTGACATTTTTGACTATAATTAATTAACTAATTACTCTACAGTCATCAAACGTGGCTTCAACGTTCATTTTTTTGTGCTCTATCTGTACCAATCATTAGTTTTCTCCTATCTCGTTTAGTTCCCGAGTTAACACGCTGCCAAAGGTGTGACACCCTCTGCTAACGGATGACAGTATGAGCCATTAAAGGCTTTCGCCTTAAAATGGCTCACCTTGGAGACGGAAAAGAGCTGGTGGACATTTCCTACGGGATAGCACGGCTCTCCGGGGGTGAAAATCTGGGTAGATTTCGGATGCGGCTTGGTTACGTAGACGCGTCCGGCGAGTCCCACGGACACGGAGAGCGCAGGTTCATCTCCGGGAAGCAGCTTGCGTACTTCGTGGAGGTGATCAAGCGCCGTCATCTGCAGCGCGCATCAGCGCACAGTCAGTTTATGTGAGAAAGAGATGCGTTCTGCGTTCGCACGTGCGTTCTGTGCTCTCTTCATGCGTCCTGCCTACTGAAAACGACGTAAGGAAGCCTGCAGAGGACGTCTACACTGTTTTGATGGGCACCTCTTAGTGGAGACAAAAGTCAGCAATATTCGACCGGGTTCTACAGGAAGCACACCAGTAGGCAGGTCGCTTAATGGTGTAGACTGCCTCGGGCTCTCCCGGAATAAACTGCGAAAAACAGTTAGGAACGTTACGTTCCTTTCTATGCATGAAAGGGGAATAGATCCGATACAAGGAACGATGTTCAGTGCCTATCGAGTTTAGTAATGAAGATTTTTTCAGGGCAAGATATACAGGGCCTAGCAAAGAAGAACACATAGGACAAACACCAAACTGTAGCTAATGGTTTTCGGACATAAACCAGAAATACATATGCACATACAACAAGACTGATATCTCCAGATCACAAACACTTTCTTCCTAACTTCGCCTGCCCTTACAAAAAATTAAGAAAAGCAGCAGAATTACCTCGAGAATCACCTGCACTGCTGTTGTTTAGGAAACGCTAGTCTTTGGATGTTGAAATATAAAGGCATTGCTAACACATTGTTGGCCTTCAATATGTAGTTCTATGTCCTCGAAAATTTTTCCTCTACTCAGTTGGTTGACGATGAGCAGTAAGCGCGTGCTCCTGAACGCAGGAGAGCATTGTCAGCTGCTAGGGCTTGGGAATCGCCAGCTATGTTCAGCCAGGTAGCCACGCGTTAAAGCGATTCGACTGCGTTGCCGTGATTTCTCAATCTGTCGTTGCAACAGCAACAAGTCGCGAAAATGTAGCTTTCTCCACGCTACAGAGGTATCTTGTAGACGACCCCGTCCTACGGAGGCGAAGCAGGTGTCAAGCTTCTTCTAGCCGGTGTTATTGTCATGTTTTTGACCGATGACTTTAGGGCAAGGCTCCGCCAATTTTTCAGGGACAGAAAACAGAGTTGAAGCCCCGCACTTTCCCGCAACTTTCTTCGGGCGGCGGGAGAATACACGGATATAGGGAACGGGAACAGACATTGCTCACTGGCTTCAGGTTTGGTCTTGACGGCCTCGCTTCCCGTTCATCACTTTCCCCCGTAGTTTGCCGGCTACCACGCCAGAAGTTCGTTCGAGTAGCCAACTGCCTTTAGCTGCTCGAAGTGGCGCCGCACATTGTTGGCCACAAGGTGTTGAACCGACTTTGAGAGAACAGCACGTAGGCAGTTAGCAGCGATTACCCTTTCACCAGCTCTGATAGGCCGAATCGTTCCTCGACAACTTGAGGGGCGCTGACGCTCTACCTCAAGGGCATGAGGCTATAGTGTTAATAGGTCAGTTCATCGGCCTGGAGTTCTTTCTGACTATCACTTACTCCGCAGACATGGACACTGTCCTTTCTTTCATCATTACACAACTCTTAAGGTGGGGGTCCCACTCCGTCTGAGGGAATGCTTCATTTTAGGCTATGTTTGCGCCAGCATTCTGCGCGTTGTTCTTGTTGAAACAGCTCAGTGTAGGCAATGTAGGCGAAATGTAGAGCCAGGGTGCTCTTCCCGGTCAACCTCTGGCGACCAACCATAAATTTCAATGCCGCCTGCACTGGCTGGGAGTTTGCTGGCAATCCGGCGGGAAGGTTGTCACACGCCACTGTCCACAGGTAGCGATTGCGCCACAAGGCGACGTGATCTAAATGGCGGGTGGGCTACCGGCTTTTCTGGACACGTCAACGCCGACGACGTGTTTTGAGCTTAACTGGAGCCTAAACGATACCGCATTAAAACACTTTCTTGACCGTGGCTTGAAACTTCAACACACATGCGTCTCCAGGAAAATTAAGCACGCATCAAGAAACTGGAGAGTGTTCTCTGACAGCTCAGAGGTGAAGCGAGGCCCTTTCGAGCGGTTCTCGAAGTCTTCAACCCCTCTTACCAAGTCATCCCTACCTCGAAACCGGCTTGACTTGACAACTGCTAGGTAACCTACTACATGTGTGCATATCCTAGGTATTTTAGCTGTGTTAATGCACGTGTTAACACGTTTGCCACACTAAGATAAAAAGATTCTGCTTACAACGGGCGCTATACTGGGGCCACATGGGGCCCCAACGTGCGAGCCCTATGCACCCGCCTTCTTAATGAAATGTTTTTCCTTAGAAGCTGCAAATGTGGATGAAGCATAAAATATTGGCTCCATGACGCCATTAACGAAAACCCTGCAGGATTCTTGAAATTAAGAGGACGCGGTTGTTCAATGAAATCTCTAGCATTATTACTCCTACTGAGAGATGAAACAAAACTTGCTCGTACCTGGCGCCGTGGCTGCGCAGTGGAGACAATATTAGCAATACTCTACCGGAGTGAACAGGCCTGAATATGTAGGCAGTACAGGGTTGGTTTCCTAAATATTTTTAACTCGACAGAGTTAAGGACCCCGTATCACAGAAAAACCGGCGTCGCCGTCAGCGTCGGCGCCGTTGATCGTGGGCGAAACATCCACGAAAAATCCTCCGAGAAGCAACTTAGGTAACGTGGCCTGCCATCCAAACCTACCCTCGGGATTGTGAGCAAACTGCCCACCGTGGCAGGTGGTAGTTAAATTGCATGATTGGTTGCGAGAGGGCGCTCGGGAAGAGCCACCCAGATCCCACAAGCCCCACCGGTGGCAGCACCTGCCATTGCAGGGCAGTGGCGCATTGCTTTACCACTTCATCAATGCGCCAGTGAGGACTCACAGGGATCTATGAATGTGAAGTAGAAAATGACCTATTCCGCATATACTGGCAGTAACCCATTAACACTATTCCGTCATACAGTTAAGGCGGAGCTTAACTGTCGCCTTCATTTTTTTGTTTCCTTAGAAAAGGCGAAGTTCTGGGTCAATTGCGTGTGATCTGGCGGTATCACCCTTCTTTCTTGTCCATATAGATATATTACCGGCTTACATCAATGAACCATAGCTTGAAGTTAAGCGTTTGCCCTGCTCGTGTCTTTTTCCTAGGACCTGTGCAATTATGACCGGAAAAATGCATTCCACTTACCAAGACCAACTAGCTGGTCTTTCTGTTTTAACAAGTACTGCGGAGTGTACTCATATGTACGTGCGATTAATGATGTTCGCGATAGGTGAATTTTTAGATTCAATTAGGTGTAGATCAAACGACAGAGGCCCGACCAAAATTTTGACGAATGTTAATTGAGTGTTCAACGGAAATGTGTTCAGGCACAGCGCGATGGCCTTAGAGCCGCAGTACTTCTTGAGCATGGCCGATACGGTGAAAAACTAAGTAGAAGCCGCTATTGTTTTGTTGCTGTCAGCAGCGTGTTGCCACTATAATATGGAAATAAAGGGATAGAGACCTGCTTCGATATGTCCCCAGTTTCCCTTTCAAGAACGGTGCTTGAGCTTTTTACACACTTTACATGCGAACGTTGTGCATGAACTGGGCAGAATTTTTTCATTATATCAACTCCAGCCTATAAGTGTGGGTTGAGAAATTACGCTCTACGAGGACGTGCAAAACCATCTAGGAAGGTGAAAACATTCATCTCTAGGTTTTTGTCTGGCGGGTTGCAGGCTGTGGAAAGCGATGAATCACGGAGTCTGATCTCCAATACCATCGCCGACGCGGGACAGAAAGACCGCAGGACCAAGGCAAAAAAATGGTAAGAGTTGCCTCACTTAAGAGTCTGTCCTCACCAAGTTGACTTAGTACACGTATTCCAAGCCTTCGGGCATATTTGGCCCTTTCAAGAAAGTCGACGGTAGAATTCTGCAGTTCTCGAGGGCGATGTCGGGCTCTGTGAGATGTCCTTTTGAGATGAACAGGTCCGGCATAAGGACAGACCTGATTTAGGAAAAGAAGCACAGGAAAGCAAGCATTTAGTCTCTTAAGCAACCAGACAGCACATAAAGACAGGCAGAAGCAAAGCAAGCAACGAGCGCCTCTTGTAGAAACACGCTCCGCAAGACCGCACTGACGTTTCTCGCACATCTGAAGTGCTGTGAGACTACTGTGAGCTGAACGCTGACTAAATAACAAGGCCTGAGCATGTGTCTGGTGACGTCACGGATTTGTACGATGTAATGCAAACGCTGCGTGGTAATCTTACAACTATGGTTGGTTTGGTTTATTGGGGTTTAACGTCCCAAAGCGACTGAGGCTATGAGAGACGCCGTAGTGAAGGTCTCCGGAAATTTCGACCACCTACAACTATGTTGCAGTTAGTAAATTATATTGACTAGCTCTACTTACAACGTAGGCATTAGTTTCTAGTGATATAATCCATAGCCATTTCTTGAGTGCCTTCAGGCGAGCAGAGGATAAATGCTACTTAATTTTTTTAGCATTATTGAGAGGACGCCTCCTCAGAGGACCCTTTTCTTTCAATAGTAGCTCTCTTTTCTAATAACAGTAGCATTAGTGCTCTTTTCGTTGAGCAATGTGCAATGTTGATGGCGCTAGAAGCCAGAACAGCACACATTTAAAGCACGAATACTAATTGCGATGGGATTCGTAACGATCTAATTACATTTAGGTGGCTGTAAAAGGGCATTTAAAACGCGGACTTCATTTCCGTCTACAAACTTCACTCCAGATTAGAAGGTGAGTATGAAATTCAAACTATGCATTCTTCAGTTCAAAATCCCCATTACGGCCTCCCAAGGACGCCGCGACAAAAAGCTGTGGTTTAACTCTTGGTCCCCAATAGTTCAGTAACGACAACGGCAGCCTGAGCACTTGTGCACTTATTTCTGCCGTCCTTGGTCTCCGCAGAAATTTGGCTGCCGATACCTAAATTGAACCCGCTACATTGTGCTCTGAAACAGCATGCAGTGGCGAACAAGCCACCACTGCGAGTGAGCGCAATAAATGAGGTAACTGAAAAGACAGTTACTTAAATGCCGACACCACGTCCTCAGCCGACACTCGGTCAGTTATGGACCGCCAAGCGGAGGCCAGGAAGGTGTGCGCCCTTTTATCAGCTGGCTTCTCCTCCCCTACGATCAGCTTGAGCGTCTGAAAAGAAGTGGAACGGAACAGCACGCATGTTATACGCCTATCTGATGATGGTGATTACAGATTTTTATGGCGCAAGGGCATCTGTGGCCAAAGAGCGCCATGGCACAAAGTATTTTTCTTTTACTAAAGGTGGGGTCAAGGACCCATTTCCCAAGCATTTCACCCTAAAGACGCCCAGCACAACACCAGGGGAAAGCTTGTGCCCATTGTATCAACGGTGGGTACCCGGCGGCACTGGCGATCGAACCCCGAACCCCGAACCCCGCGCCGTACTGAAGGGCCCCGGATAATTTCGATCACCCGGGACTCTACTCGTATACCATGCACCGACACCGCACAGAACACGGGCCTCTAGCATTACGCCTCCAGCGAAATTCGACCGCCGCTACCGGGATCGAACTCATGTCTTTCGGGTCAGCAGCCGAGCGCCATAACCTCTGAGCCACCGCGGCGGCATTTACAAATAGTCTGAGAACAAAATAATGAAAGCATAGGTTATAACACGAATGCCGTATTTACTCGCATAATGAACGCTCATTTTTATCCCAAAACTTGTGCGAGCTTTTTGGGATGGGTTTATTGCCACGTGGTGGTGGCAATGCCGGGCACGACAGGCGAGCAGACAGGCGTCACAGAAGCGCAGTTTGTGCTGCGCTGCATTTCGGCCACAAAAACTGAATAAATGGACTGCGGCGATAGCCCGAAACGGGCTCGGCGGTTGTCGCGGAACACACACACACACACAAAAAAAAAGAACAGTTGCAAACAACGCAGAAACAGTTGCATGTGGCTGCGATAATTCGATATAAGGCGTCACAAACAAAAATTCAGGGGGGCACTTTGTTGACCTAAAGTGCGGTGAGGCGAAAGCCTTTAGCACGGCGTTGCTGCTTGTGTCACTTATGTGTGGTTAAGATGTTAATTAAGTACGCAATTTTTTGAGAACCTTAAATGCTGGAGACACTGGAGGGCGTTTGGGAGGCAACCGTCTGACTCCACGCGTTTCGGCAAACACTCTCCAGCGTCCTGGACAAGGAGAACTACATATGCGTTGGCAGGAAGTAGCGTAGCCATTAGCACGCTCGGCTGTGGAACTGAAGGATGGTGGTTCGAATCCAATCGTGCAGAAAGAATTTTTTCTGGTCTGACTAGAAAAGCGTGACACCTCTGCTGAAAACCTTCTGCCGACAACGATGAGGCATTTAAAGGCTTTCGCCTTAAAATGATGAAGACGCGTGCCGGCAGCTTTTGCGTTTGAACAAACAGTACAATGCTTCACTGCATTATTTTCTTTTTAAAGAAGCATCGGCTCGATGTTTAAATAAAATAAAAGTAGACAATAAAATTAGGGGAACACTCAGGCTCCGCCTTAAGGGTATGACGCGGCAGCGGCGATGGGCATTTCCTGCTTTCTTAGTACATTTTTCTAATTATATACACTCAATAGCATACATCATTAGGCGTACGAAACCACGTGACACACCCCAAGACACATAAGATCTCCCTTTAACCTAGCCGAACGAAAGTGCCTGTGTGGTCTATGGGCATCGTGTCTGACTAGCTGCCCAAAGGTCATGGGTTCGATTTAAAACTAATTACCTCAATTCCTCTTTTCAGCGGAATCAATTTGTCTTCCATCCTTTTATGTCAGAATGAAATTTCACTGATGCTACGACCGCATAATTACAGTTTAACTCCAGTTTTATTCCTTTTCGTTCCACAGCACAACGTGGGATGTCACAACTATCTCGGCTAGTATTGAGTTTTTGTGACAAAGCGCACGGCTTTTCCACCGCACGCGCGCTGGCAGTGAAGATAAAACAATTCATTGGGCCCTTTGGCTCTCTAAGGTCCTGCCAGACAGTTTGTGCTGTACTAGTGCTTTGTTTGACTACACACTTTGACTACACATTATAACTACACACTTTGACTGCCGACTTTGACTGCTTCTTTAGCACGACTCTTCCTCTGATTCGATGAGTTTGGTTGTATCCATGGTTCTATTCGCAGTAATAAGGTTTGTAATGTGGTCACCTACGGACGCCTTACGCCCCCTGTCGGGGCGGTCGACAACTATTTCATTAGTTGTCGTCTGCTCCAAAAGGAGGCGTCAGGCATTGTGGGTGACCTCATTAGTGCGAATCCGCGCACTCTGACGTCATAACCATTTCGACCAAACGAGAAGCGTGACACTTCTGCTGACAACCTTCTGTGGACAACGATGAGGCTAATTAAAGGCTTTCGCCCTAAAAGTGTCCTTCAGCAGACACAATATGGCTTTAGGTGCCTGACATGTAAATCAGCTGGGCGTGCGCGGTGCCACTCGGACGCTGTTTTTCCCTGGAGAACGACATCGCAGTCAAGGCCTCCGATTCAACGCAGGTCCCTGTACGGGCTGAAGCAGAGACGCGAAAGCTTGTGTAGTCACCGAAAGCGAATGGACGTGCAAAGCCATACACGGTCACTCACGCGAATTATATGTAACGCCAGTTTCTTTTTCTTCACCTACGTAACTGAAAACATGATTTAAAAAAAAAAACTGGCCACATATGGCACAAGGATATGATGAGTGGCTTGCGAATTCCATCAGCGCTCATGAAAATGTAGGAAAAACGTTTCGCCTTGTTACACGTGAAAGACGAGTTTATTCAGTCTTCACAACAGTAATAGTGTGAAAATCAATTCCCATTAGTTAAATCATCTTCATCGCCAGTGAATTGGTATAGAGGGTTCAAAAAGGCCACCAATAATCCTGGTATTTTTGTAGTGATCTTCCTTACCTTGAGTACCTTCAATAACTCCGTCATCTCAGAGGAATTGAAGAGATAGGTGTCTGTGTTGATGTAGCCAAAGTAAGTAATCCTTTTCTCAATCAGGCTTTCCAGGTGCTTCCTTGAGGCAGGATCCGCCAAGACTTCCTTCATCTTTATCCTGGCGCTGGAATAGTGTGTGGACAAGACGCATTTGGATAGAGGTACGGGGTAAGGAACGTTAATGCAATGGAAAGGTGTTTTAAGCAATTATGGGAAACTGAAATGGTCACTGCAGATAAATTAGCGAATGAAACATTGTACACGTAAAATCTGTACACTGTAATATGTACACTGTAAAAACTGTACATTTACAATCAAGCCCACTATCGAATACGGGTCCCGGTATTGATGATTTGAAGCTTTCAGATGGAGGGATTGCAGTCTTACGTCCTTCAAGACCCATCGAAAGAACAGAATCCTCTTGCGGCGGTCCATAGTCGATAACGCGGTAGTAGAGAATGAACATAACAGAATACACGTTTAGCACTGTTCTGTTTACTACATCCGAACGCAACATTTGCCGATGTGTCGTTTAACGGTTAGACGCGTTAAAATGCACCAAATGAAAGAGGCAACCCGAGTTTTGTCGGCTCAGACAGGACTCAAGAGGTATAGTTTCACTTGTACCACTCTCTACATGCCCCAGCACCCATCCACTTTAGCATACGGACACGGGACTTCTGAACAACCGCAAAATGTGAACACAAGTGGGAAAGACTATAGCGCCGATCCTACCGATGCTCGAGCCCCTTGGCCAATGGCCCACCTAAGCATCATTGCATTTACACAGTAAGTGAATGCAGGCGTTTTGGAGAAGACGTACTAGTACGTTGATATCAGTGGCCGTGGCAGTGCCTTTAACATTTACCGCAGGAAAAGTGCCTGACATCAACATCGCAAGATATTTTCGTGCTGGCCTTTTTATGGCTCTGCTAACAATACTAAAGATGGGCGGAAAGTTGGGCATGTTGGTAATAGTTCATGACGGTACAGTAGCGCAGAAAAACAAGACACGCAAGAAAGCCACATACGGCAATCCATTACTAGCAACAGAGGTTAGTACATCTTGAGAAACAGCGTCGCAGACAGGACAGGGCAGACAGACAATACGAGTGCTATAACTCAAGGCAGTTCTTTTTGCATTACGGAAACCGTCGTAATAATACTGACAAGTATATCTCAGTCAGAGTGAGGAAAGTTACACTGTATCCAAGCAATTTGCTCAGCCTACATATCCAGGCTTCCTGAAAGCTGTCCAGTGTTGTATGAAGCACAGGAGTCAAGAAAGCCTGACGTCATCGCACTGCTTACATATTTGTTCAAGATAGTTGTGGCTAGTGCATTGAAGGAACCGTACTCTTTTCAAAAGGTCTAGTGCGAATACTGTTTGTGTCAACATCTCTTTAAGCAACGACGACGACCAGTTGACAGCCGCTGGAATATGCTCCTTGAGCAGCCACGTTTCGCCTGTCCCATATTTGAACTTGCTGGTTGCAGGCGCATTTTGAGCCGCGGAAGAGGAGGTTCACTCTCGACCTAGACACGGAAGTAAACTGGGGTTCAGTCTAACGCGATTTGCGGTTTTTGGCCTGAACATGACCAGTAAAGTTTTTCCCGGTGAGATGGTCACTTACTTTCATATAAAGATGTCATTTCCATTAAGATTAATCCAAGCCCGTAGTTAATCCTGTTTTTCCGTTTACTCTTCTTGGAAAGATAAACTGAACTAGAGCACTATAAGCAATTTAGACTAAGCTAAAAGTGATCGCCTCGAAATCATGTCAGAGTGAACATCATGCTTTCGTAGAGCGGAATTGTGGGAGCTAATGCTAACGCAATAAAATAAGGACAATGAATTCAAATCGTGGGAAAGCCCTCAACAGCTCTGCTTCAAAAAAGCAAGAGGCACGTAGCCAGGAATGTCTGGATAGAGGAATGACTCCCAACCGGACATAATGTATGAATGGGGCCGAACGAATGACCGAAGCGGCAATTTTTATGCGAATAGGATTCACCACTTGAAGTTAAACACCACAATCTGCTGCAACAGCATCCAAATGCTAGTGGCTGTATGCGCTCAGCTAGGTTTTGTGAACGCAAAGCCTATAAAAGCTCAATTTCCTCGCAGCCTTGTTTCCTCGCAGCCTTTCCTCGCATAAAACAGAGCCATGTAACATGCCGAATGACAAAGCAGCAACCTTCTGTGCATCCCTCATTGCTGCCTCCAAGTGCAAGTCCCGTCTCTGCGCTTGTGTGTGTTGCTGTTTTCTTGCTCGTGTCCTTGTTTTTGTTCGCGTAGTTTTAATTATGAATGATTCAAACCAACTAGCCCGCCAGAAGATACTTTTGATCCATTTTGTCAGAGTTCCTCGGATGCATAAACTGATTTACGTTCAGAGACATAGTAAATATTCGTTGGAGTGCGAGGAAAAAGAATTGAAAATAACAGAGGTATGCCCATGCCGCCTTTCTACAACAAGGTAGGCGCAGTCAACAGTGCACTTATTGAGCCAGCTCAAGCTCACCGAAAAGATACGAGGTTCTTAACATAACCTGCATGATTGGCGAACAAGAGAGAAGTGCGCGGACATTGTCGCTGGGGCCTTTACAAAACACAAATAGGGTTTCAAAACTTCAACATATAAAACAATAGAGATTAAGTAGTCGTTTGAAACGCACACGTGCGACCACTTAATCAAGTCTTACGTTATTTTTACTTGCACAGTACGCATACGCTCCGAAAGATGAGTTGGGCACCTTGAGCGACTCCAGTTGTAGTGGTGAAGGAAACAAATCTACTGGAGATAATGAAGGGTAGGTGGTTAGAACAGTCTTCCCCCTACATAGCACCGTTTCTCATCTATCTCTGTGCAGGCTAGAAAATGCTGAGGAGGTATCTCTACTGACCGCTTGTTAATCATCATTATCAGCTTATCTACATCATCTGCAGGGCACAGCCACTCTTATATGCATCGAATTCACCCTCTCCTATTTCGGCTGCGGCTACCTTATCCTCGCAAACTTTCTAATATAATGCGTCCATCTGGTCCTCTTCCACATGGGTGGGGTGGAACTCGCTTTTGTTCCCTCTGCCCTCTCTTAATGTTACACCGATCTTTTTATTTTCTATGCCTCGCTGCGCTATACTCCGCGTAAATTCAAGCATTTTCGGGAACAGAAACAGGGAACTGTTCCGACAGGTCGTTTTCTCCCCACTCCCCTTTCTTCCTTTCTCCTATTCGCTGCTATTCGTACCTGCCGCGTATGTACCGTGAGAGGACAAGACATCATCAAAGCACTAGCTACATACCGCGGGAACTGAGCGAGCCAATTATGTTTTCTTTTTCTTCTCATGGGGCTAGCCTAAAGCACTGGAAAACCACGCTGGGAAGTCGTGGGGTGACCCGAACGACTGGTTCCTGCGTGTGGCGCAAGGCTAAGTAAGTAAACGGTCATAAGGGTCTCGTTGCGAAGCGAGTGGTGTGACTGGTTTTCGAGCAGAGGATGCGCTGGCCGGAGGTGCTACCCTCACTCTATTCATCCCCATCCCAGTGATGGCGATTCCGGCCATGCTAATGCAGCCTGAAGACTGGACCTATGGGGTACGTGCTTTAGTATATCATCATCATGAACCTGACTAGGCCTATTGCGGGACAAATGCCCCTCCCATATCTCTTCAGTTAACCTTGTTCTTTGCCAGCCGCTGCACCTTATCGCCGCAAAGTTCTTTATCTCATCCGGAGACCTAACCTTCTGCCGCCCCCTTTTGACGCTTGCCTCCTTGTGGAATCCAGTGAATTTTCCTACAATGCTGTATTATTTAGGTAAGTTTGATGAAGACTTTGCTGCAACTAAAACTTAGTATGGACCATGAAACTCCAATTCTCGTATTTGCTTCGTCGACTTGCTTAGACGAGTGATTCGTGAACTGCTTCAGATGCGCCTGCATGTGGTAATTTTTCATTGATTGGTATGGTTCGCGAAACACTCTTGCTGTTCAGAGAGAACTACTGGTCTAATATATGAGCATGCAGAGAAGCCCGCATGAGCATGGTGCTAGATAAGGCAGTTGACTGCGGTCAAACTTATGGTTTGAACCCCACAACTTAGCACAGGCTCTCCAGGCATGTTTAGTTTGAGGGTTAACAATGTTTTTAGAGTGATGCAGCGATGACAGTCATATGCTATTCGCTATTCTGGCATGAAGCGTAGCATTTATTTTTCAGTGCAAACCACTCAATTTGATATGACCATAATGTTTAAGGAGTGGATGCATATTGAGTGCCAGTGCTTCATTTATATGCTTTTAAATAATAAACATCCACCTTAACGGCTGCCTCGCAGCAGGTGTAGTTGATTGTGTAAGTGAGGCTTTAGAAATGTGTTTTTGCAAGCCTCTGCACAAGAAGCACAAGGCTCAACATGCATATGCATGCATTAACAACAGCATATATGTTCAACATATATGTCAGTTAAAATGGCATTCGAACGCAGGCAAAAGGTCTTCCAGGGGCAGATTTGTGATGGATGTTTTTAACAAGACATACATAACCGAACTGTAATGAAGCATTTTTAGGGTCCCATTTGCTATTTTGGAAAAACAATATGTTTACGAGGGACTCTCTTCTGCATAGGCTGTAAATGAAAACATCCGCGATAATTAGCGTTGGAAAAAGAGTGTTCCATAAAAAGACATTAAATCTCACGACATCAATTCAGATTCCTGAATATCTCGGTTGACTGGAGGGGGCCAGAAGTCTCTCGAAATTTCCGGAGCCCATCACTACGGCGTCCCTTATAGCCTGAGTTGCTTCGGGAAGTTAAACACCAATAAACGACTAAACCAAGCAGAAATTCATTGCTGCGCGAAAAAGAACGAAAAAAAATGATGGCTAAGTGGGCTCCAACAACTGCAATCACTGATCAATGGAAATGTGCTCTACCACAAGGCGTGCTCTTGCGAATAGTGTGACATCGAAAAATATACTGCAGGCAGTGATTCCGCACTCACTAGCTGTTGAAGGCAACGCCGAACTCTGTGCCTCGGTACCAGTGTGCTTCCTCCAGGAATAGCGTCACGTTGGCCTGGTAAGGGCCTCCGAGATCGGCGGTTTTGTTGACGGGCAGCCAGTCCAGGATGATGTGGCTGCAGAGTCCGTCGCAGGGAAGCACTGTGTCTTTGTTCATGTCGGGGCCCAGCATGCAGATGAGCGTATGCGGTGGCTTCAGTCGCTCGGGCAATGGTGCGAAGGAGGGTGGACAAGGAGGCGGAGCTGCGAGTCAAATTTAAAGCGGTGAGTGTTTATCGCATTCAAACAATTTCTAGGCAGGGACTGCAAAATAAATGCAAACCATGACGTCCAAGGTGAAGAAGGCGTGATACGGGATTATGACAAAATACGCAGTGTAGGCTATAGACAGGAAAAGAGCTAGAGCTCGGAGTAACGCAGTGATCAGGAAATGTTTGGCTTAGTTTATGGGGTTTAGCGTCCCAAAGCGACTGAGGCTATGAGAGACGCCGTAGTGGAGGGCTCCGGAAATTTCGACCACCTGGGGTTCTTTAACGTGCACTGACATCGCACAGTACACGGGCCTCTAGAATTTCTCCTCCAAAGAAATCCGGGACCGAACCCGCGTCTTTCGGCTCAGCAGCCGAGCACCATAACCACTGAGCCACCGCGGCGGCCTTAGTGATCAGGAAAGAAAAGTAAACTGCGTTAAGGAGTGCACAGATAAATGCGGAGCGCCAGTGACCACGGATGCCATTTCGGCGTTTATGAAAGCAGCAAGCACTTTAAACCTTCAGTAATCGCATATTTAGAGTGCAGAGAGCATACATATGCATTTACGTGAACAAATGGAAGAGAAAGCTCTTCACTCAGCTATCTCAAGAGCCCAACCAGAGGGATTTCCGTCGAAGATGTTTTCGCACGAAATATTAGCACCCAAGAGTTAGATAGGAAACAACAAGAACGTTTGAAGCACACTCTACGATGATTCATCTGCTTCTCACAGCGGGCGAGACGCCAATGTGGCCAATCCTTGAACACGGCTCTATATTGTGTTCTACTCACATCGGTATGGAATTCGCTGTGCCCCCGTTCTGTATTGAGTACAGGGAAGCAAATGACGAAACTAGCGGCGTTTTTATTCTTACTCTTGCAGCGGGTAGTTGGCGGAGGGAGGCAGCCTTATTATAATTATCTACTCTTTCCTTCGGGAAAACGGGAGGGAGACGCTTCGGGTGTCCACCGCGAGCGACGTGCTCCGCATGGGCTCCGCAAATTTTGACCAGCCAGGCCTGATCATCTCAACGGACCTCCAAAATTTTAGAGCGCAGCTCTTTGGCGTCCGTTCCTGGGTTTCGCGTCGTCGTCGGCGTCGGCCTCGTAACCAGCTCCGTCCCCAATGTCACGCTTTTCAATTGGTCGAAATGCTCGTGACGTCACAGTGCGCGAATTTCAAATGGGGCCAATTGTACTTTGGCTAGTAACCATGCAACCAATCAAAGGGATCGTATAGTGATGCTGCAACTAAGTTGGACTGAGTTTAGTTAATTGCTTAATTAATCAATTAGCCTAATTAATATAGAGGAGAATGAGGAGGTCAGAAGAAAAGAAAAGAAAAGAAAGACGCGCGCCGCAGCGACAACAGCGTCCGCGGAAGGAGACGCTGCTGAAAAAAAAAACAGATAAGTACGAAGCCGCGTTCCCTCCACCACCACGCACTTCCCCACTCAGTAAGACGTTGCTCGTTTCATATACGTTGTGTCGAACATCCTAGACAGTTCCAACAATTGACAGGTTAATGACAGAACACGATGGATAGAAATACAATAATATAAATATGAAATAGCCTAATTATCCTTTCTAGTTAGACCGCATAAATCAATAAAACCGAGAACGAAATTGGTCGAGTTGGGGAATCGAACCAGGGTCTCCGGAGTGCGATACGAGCACGCTAGCCACTCCGTAATGCCAGCTGAATGGTTTGGAATGAACAAAGGCGCGTCTAGCTAATACGGCGTCTTCGTTCACTCCCATCTTCCCCCTTTCCCTTACGGCGAGGTGCAGGTGTCCACCCAGATATGCGAGACAGATACATTTCCTTTCCTCAAAAAATAAATTTACCGTCCAGCAAGGCGTACAGCCGAATTGGCGATGGCGTTCTGTGGACTCCCTGGCAGCGTTGCAAGACGCTGTCGCGTTCCACTCTTACAGGCGAAGCTTAACATGTTAACCACACATCAGTAACACACGCAGACAGCCAATGGACGCGTCATTCGCTGGCAGCACTTGATTCATCATTCACAACCACATTCTTAACGTACGCTCCCTTGCCGCACATGCCAAGGACGTACACCACGATCACATTCTGCGCCATTCCTCTGCACTTTGCTTTGCTGAAACCTGGATGGATCCCGAAGAGCCTCTCGAAATCATAGATTTCCTATACTGCTGTGGTGCTCGCAGAGACCACAACAGAGCGGCGGGAGTCGCTATCTACTTGCGCACAGGTCTCTCTGCAATACCAGTCGAAATGTTTGGCACGTCACATGAAGTTGGCGAACTGTGCGCCGCAAAGTTGCCCAACGGCTTGCTGGTAGTAGCTGCCTACTTCGCCCCTACCGCACTCACGAAAGACGTCGTGCACTTCCTGCAACTCGCATTAACCGTCCATCGATCCACACCGATGTTAGTAGTGGGGGACTTTAATGTTGACATAAAGACAAACAGCAATTTCCTAACACTTATGCGGGAGAACATCCCGTTCCTCTCGCTCGTAACGCGTCCCACGGCTGTGACAACCTCGCGAGGCACTTGTATAGATCTCGTCTTTGAGAATCAAGCATTGGTGTACCAAGTCGAACATATATCAGTCTATTTCTCCGACCACAAAGCTTCCTTCATGACTGTCAAGAACTGTTAGTGGAGTCTTTGTTAAAGGAATACGTGTGAAAAAAAAAAATTCTGTGATAGCGCATACATGTGTTGCTCGATTTCTTTGCCTCAATCTATCGAAAAGGTGAAACAGCTTATTTGCTGCGCTCAAATTTCGCATTAGGAAGTAACGTAATCGTCGGTAATTTTTTTTGTTGGAGCTTGAAGAGGAACAGAAGCGGACCACTTGGACACCAAATTCGAAGAGGTGGGCCCAATTTTGGGTTTTCTAGCGGACTTTGAATTTGCCGAGCGGCGGGGTGCGAGCTAAGCCTCGTTGGCCTAGCACGACTACGGGCGTTCGAGGACTCTCCGGCCTCGTCACGAGCGACGACGACGATGGCAACGGTCCCCTACCCCGACAACCGACCCAACATCGAGAAGGCACTGGAAAATTCGTCAAAAGATTTCATGGAAACCCAGGAGATGGAAGAAGACTGCCACGCCAGCACTCGGCCAACGGTCGAGGCGGGAAGCGAGGCGGTTTTCGCGCCTCAAGAGGCCGCCATGCTGGGCCCGCAGGGAACGCAGGGCGGAATCGAGCAGGACGACGACCAAAACTGGGAATTAGCCACGTCGAAGCGCAAGAAGAAACCCCGCAAGGAACGGAAAAACCCCGTAGACTTCCCGCCTTCCGCCCAGGTGGATTTTTTCGCGAAAACCCCGGGGAGCGCCTCGACGGCAGCTGGCGCGCCAGCTGCGCCGAAGGAAGACAAGAAGGAAGCGGCGCGTCGGCCGGGCCCGAGATTGTCGCCGCTCCCGAAAGACGATTTCAAGATAATCCTGAGGCCGAGGGGCCTCGTGGTACGATCGCTGCAAACTCATCAAGTTGCCCGAGCCGTAGTCGCGGCGACCAGTGCAAAGTGCAAAAGTGAAGACTTAATCATAAGACTACGAAACGGTTCGAACATCATCATAGTCAGCACGGACAATGAAGATGCAGCCCAGAACGTGAGACGCATTAACCATCTAGCGTTCGGTGACAAAGTGTACGAAGTCAACGCGTACGTGGCAGCCCCCGAAGGCACTCAGCGAGGCGTGATCCACGGCATAGAACCGGGGACATCATCCGCCGAGCTCAAAGCCAACTTAAGGGTGCGGACCCAGGGAGTCAAGATCCACAGCGCCCGAATGCTTGGAAAGTCAAGCTCAGCCGTCATCACGTTCGACGGACCCACCACCCCAAGACAAGTACTATACTACGGAGGGGAGATGTGGTGCTACCCATACCGCCCAACGCGGCAGATTTGCTATATCTGCTGCCAACAAGGACATAGATCGGACGTCTGCCCCAACCCGGAGAGCAAGGCCTGCAGGCTCTGCGGGACGCAGAACCCAATGGAAGGACATTCGTGCACAACCAAGTGCCTGGTCTGCGGAGGCGATCACGCAGCCGGCACGAGAGAGTGCAAGCACCGGCTCAAGACGGCCGAAGAGCTGCGAGGAGGACCCCCACGAGGAGGGCCCTCACAGCGACAAAGCCGGAGCCGGAACCGAAAGGGAGGACGTGGACCAAGGTGGTTCAGCTCGGAGCGGACCGGGAGCCAGGCCCAGGACGAGGCGAGCCAGTCCAGGAGCCAGTCGCGGAGCCAGAGCCGGGGGCAGAGCTGGACCAGAGACGAGTCCTACCCACCCCTGGTAAAGCAAAGCGGAGGCCCGGGACAACAAAAACAACAACAGAAGAAGAGTGGAGTGAAGGTGAGCTGGGGAGCAGGCCCTCCCAAATCACTCTTTCCGCACTCGGGTCAGCAAAATCAGACAAATAATGACAAGAAACTAGCTGATGAGAACAAGGCACTAAAAAAAGAGCTCGAACTTTGTCGCGAGGAAACGCGGAAACTTAAAAAAAGAATAGATGATCTCATAAGGGAGATGCAGCTCCAGAGGCAGGGTTCGCCTCCGCGAACGCCGTGCCCGCCCTTGGAGCAGCATACACAACAACCACAGAGCTTAGAAAGCAAATTAGAGAGCTTTATGAGTATGATGCAAAATCAAATGACGCAACTGCAAACGCAGATGCAAAACCAAATGACACACATACAGCAGAAAGTAGCGCTGCAAGATCAGAACTTCCGAACATACGTCAAAAGCCAAAACACACAAAAAACCACAAATGACGCCAGAGACAGGCTTTTTAATGAAAGAAGATTCGGAGCAGAAAACCAAAGTGGAAAAAGTAGTGACGCAATATGGCAGGACAGAACCAACTAGACATATGGCAGTGGAACTGCAGGGGATACCGGCGCAAGCAGGGACTCCTCCAGCAGTTCATTAACACTAGACACTCAACACCAGACATCATCATGTTACAGGAGACTAACATAACACCCACCCTGAGGGGCTATACATGCCAGGAAAGCGGACGCACCGCCACCCTCATCAGCAACAAGCTGGTCACCATAGCACACAAGGAGATTGAGGGCACACAGATAGAACATGTAATAACAGAGATTATACCCCAAAAAAAACACAAGGCCAAAAGCACTTTCATAGTTAACCTTTACAGCCCCCCCAGACAAAGGGATGGCGATTTTAGCAAGCTTTTTTTGGAGGCGAATAAGCTAGCCAAGACGAACACCTTAATAATCGCGGGTGACTTTAACGCAAGGAGCTCGAGCTGGGGATACCAAAAAACTGAGAAAAAGGGGCAGCAGATATGCGTAGCGGCGGAAAACATAGACTGCGACCTCCTAACGGATGAAAACCAACCAACTAGGCGAGGTAACAGTGTGAGTCCAGATACTTGCCCTGACCTCACCTTTATCAAGGGAGCAAAGCAGGCCGAGTGGGAAAATCTGCTGGAAGACCTTGGCAGTGACCACTACATTCTAAGAACGGCAATCGAAGCAGACAACGTAAAGAAGAAGATCGGAACGGCCCACCTTACCAACTGGGACGCCTTCCGCAAGCACAGCGAACGGCTAAAAGGGGAAATCACTTCCATATAGGAGTGGAGCCAACAGCTGAAACAAATACAAGAACTCTATACAAAGGAAATAGATAGAACAGAACAAGCACCGGAGGTGGACAGGCGGCTACTCGGGCTATGGGAGGCAAGACGCGGGCTCACCAAACGCTGGAAAAAACAAAAGCTAAACAGAAAACTCAAAAAGAAGATTGCGGAAATCACGATGAAGGCAGAGGAGTATGCGACGCAACTGGCCAGGCAGGGGTGGCAGCAGTTCAGCAGCTCACTGAACGGCACGCTCAGCACGGCCAAGACGTGGCGCATACTCAAGGCCCTCATAGACCCAACCAAGACAAAAGCAGAAAGTGGCAAGGCGATTCAGAAATTGGCCTACCAGTACGAAGGATCGGACGAAGAACTGCTAGAAGCAGTCCGCATCAAATGCTACGGCAAGGACAACCCCCAGGGCTACAACGGGGAGTACCAAGGAGCAGACAATCCCGCAATGGACAGGCCGATCACAAGAAAGGAAGTCCAGGCGGCGATAAGCGCGACAACAAGAAATACAGCAGCCGGCGCAGACAAGATCAAGAACGCCTTGACCCGCAACCTCAGCGACGAGGCGATCGACCAGCTCACGGCGTACCTCAACACGCTGTGGGCAGAGGGAGGGGTGCCGAAGGAGTGGAAGCACGCTGTCGTGGTTATGATACCCAAACCCGGCAAGAAGCTTCAGATTGAGAACCTGAGACCCATTTCCCTCACGTCGTGCCTTGGCAAATTGTACGAGAGAATCGTTACCAGGCGAATTCAACAATACCTGGAAGACGAAGAACAGTACCCGCACAGCATGTTCGGCTTCCGGGCGAACCTGTCGACGCAAGACGTCCTGCTGCAGATCAAGGAAGAGATCATAGACACGGCACCTAGAACTGGCGAAAACATTATCATGGCCCTGGACATCAAAGGGGCCTTCGACAATGTTAGCCACGAGGCCATTATGGAAGGCCTAAACAACGCCAACTGCGGAAGAAGAACCCACGACTACGTAAGATCCTTCCTGTCAGAACGCACTGCGACAGTGGGATTGGGAGACCTGCGAAGCGACACCTTTACCACCCCACGTAAGGGCACGCCGCAAGGATCCGTAATCTCACCAGTGCTTTTCAACATTGCAATGATCGGACTGGCCAGAAGACTCAGCAAGATCGATGGCATCCAGCACGCGATGTACGCCGACGACATTACGGTCTGGGTGAATCGAGGCTCGCTAGGACAAAAGGAAGAGAGACTGCAAGAAGCAGCAACGTGTGTAGAAGAGTACGTGAGGGAAAGGGGCCTAGCCTGCTCCACAGAAAAGTCGGAACTTCTTAGGGTAGGGTCCAACCCTACCAAGGAGGAACTGACAGTAAAGTTAGAAGGCCAAAATATACCAGAAAGGGATATGATACGCATCCTGGGCATGGGGATCCAAGGAAGCAGGAGATGTACCTACACAATTAGCCTACTCAAGAAGTCAACAGAACAAATAAGCCGCATGATAAAGAGGGTATCACAGAACATAAGCGGGATGAAAGAAAGCGACACGATCAAGCTCGTCAGAAGCCTGATAGTCAGCAGAGTCACGTACTCGTTGCCATACCACCGCATGACCAAGAAAGACAAAGAACAGACGGAGGCGCTGCTAAGAATGGCGTACAAGACGGCACTCCACCTGCCAAGAAACACATCAAATGAAAAGCTGCTACAAATGGGCTTAAACAACACATTCGAAGAACTAACGGAAGCCCAGCTAAGTGCCCAAATAGCCAGGCTCCAGTAGACAGCCACCGGCCGCAAGCTCCTAAACAGATTAGGGCACAATGTAGAAGGGATCGCAGATAGAACAGCTAGCATTCCAGACGAGGTCCGCCAGACACTGGACATCAGCCCTCTGCCGAGAAACATGGATCCCAACCTCCATGCCGCTAGAAGGCAGGCCAGGGCAGACTATGTGAAGCGGAACCTAGCCACAATGGAAAACACAGTATACACAGACGCGGCCCTCTATCCATGGGACCACAGGACCAGAAAGTTCCGAGTCGCGGCAGCAGTGGTAGATTACATGGGGGAACCAATTAGCAGCGCGACATTAAGAAACTGCACGGTAACGGAGGGGGAAGAAGCTGCCGTAGCTCTAGCGGCGGCCGAAGGTTACCGTAGGAACAAGTCTTTGATAATCCTAACAGACTCCAAAGCAGCATGCAGGAACTACATACAGGGCAAAATAAGCAAGGAAGCGCTGAGCATCCTCCTCGAAGCAAAGCTTCCAAATAAGACCTTAAGACACAGGATTTTCTGGATACCGGCACACACCGGGATAGAGGGTAACTCGAGGGTAGACAGCCTAGTTCGCGAGATCACGAGCCGAGCAGGGCAGTCAGAAACCCTGGAGGACCCCATGACGGTGGAACCAACGTATGCAGAAATATTAAACTACTACAGAGGGCGGAGATTCAAATACCCACCACCCCACACATCATTAACACAGCACGAGGCGGTCTGCTGGCGGAGACTGCAAGCAGGGACTTTCCACAATTTATACATACTACATAAGATGTTCCCTACACAATACAGGGACACATGTCCGTGGTGCGGAGCAACCCCCACTCTCTATCACATCACATGGGAATGCGAACGTAACAAAGCATTTGACAAGCTAAATGACCCGAATGCGGAACAATGGGAGGGCCTGCTGACCAGCAGCGAGCTCACGGCCCAAAGGGCACTGGTGCAGCACGCCTGCGAAGCAGCAAGACTCAGCGGTGCCCTGGAATAGGGGCGCCGACCTTGTGAAGAGGCCGAAGACATGACGACATCGGCCCACCGCTAAAACCTGATTTTTGGAGCAATAAATGTTTTTCACTCACTCGGGAAAACGGGGTTCAGCATGAAGTTGTCCCGTAAAAACTCAGGGGGGCACTTTGTTTACCTAAAGTGTGGTGAGGCGGAAGCCTTAAGCGCGGTGTTGTTGCTTGTGTCACTGATGCGTGGCTGACATGTTAAGCTTCGCCTCTAAGAGTGGAACGCGACAGCATCTTGCAACGCTGCCAGGGAGTCCACAGAACGCCATCGCCCGTTCGGCTCTACGCCTTGCTCGTCGGCAAATTGGTTTTTGAGGCAAGAAAATGTGTCTGTCTCGCATATCTGATTGGACACCTAAACCTCGCCGTAACGAGAAGGGAGGAAGATGGGTGTGAACGAAGACATCGTATTGACTAGACGCGCCTTTGTTCATTCCAAGCCATCGAGCTGGCATGGCGGAGTGGTTAGCATGCTCGTTTCGCACTTCGAAGACCGGCGTTCGATTCCCGAACTCGAGCAATTTCGTACTCCGCTTTCTTTATTTATCTGGCCTGACTAGAAGGGTTAATTAGGCTAACTTGGTAATTAAGCAACTAACTAATCTCAGTCCCACTTACTTAAAGCATCACTATACGATCAATTTAACTGGTTGCATGGTTACTGGCCGAAGTACAATTGGCCCCGTTCGAAATTCGCGCACCTTGACGTCACGACCGTTTCGACCAATTGAAAAGCGTGACATTTCTGTCGACAACTCTTGCTTACAACGATGAGGCATTAAATGCTTCCGCCTTAAAATCTTTCGCTTGATTCCGGCCTCGCGTTGGATGGACGTCAGGGCGAAATGGCGCATGCTTTCCTTCTTGCGAACGACGTTCATGAAGCGAGCTATTGAGATTACACTGCAGAAGGCAATGCTGCGAAACCATCCAAAGTGTTTTCTATTTCGCTCCTTTTAGCTGACAGCCGAAAAAGGTGCCATTGAAAAGGCAACTTGTCCTAGAGAGCAGTTGGAATTGTTTTTTGTGTGTAGAAGATATTTAATCAGTTTTCCCCCAAATAAATAGGTAGAAATTCGCGTATTTTGCCTCGAAAATATTGTACTCGCAACGTGAAAAATCAGCTTTTCTCGTTTTATTACAATAAAAGCGACGGAATATCGCCGGCATCAAAGTATGATTCTCATGGTAACATTGTTGCACCTCCTCCTTTCGCATTTTTTAAAACTGGCCGCGTAAGTACAAAAATCTTGAAAAAAAATTGCGGGGACACGTTGGCAACTAAATTGTTGAAAGGCGAAAGCCGAGGGCACTATGCCGTGACGACTTCCGGTGAATGGGACGTCACACCGTTCCCGTGGCTATATCGATACCCAAATTGTACACCTTTCGGGCATTTTAAGTGTTAATTACGCTTAATTTCTCCACCTAATTTGACACAAATCCGACGTTTTTCCGACCATTCCGTGACAATTTTCACTATGCCGTGACGACTTCCGGTGGATGTGACATCACACCGTTCCCGTGGCTATATCGACGTCCGCGCTATTTCGACGCAATTTCAACATTTTTGCCTATAATTAATTAACTAATTAACCTACAGTTTTAAAACTTGGCTTCTAGGTTCATTTTTTCCTCCTCTATTTGAAGCAACTATTTGTTTTCTTCTAACGTTTTTGGTGCCCGAGTTAAACGCGTGTGACACCCTCTGCTAACGGACGACAGTGTGAGCCATTAAAGGCTTTCGCCTTAATATTGGCAAATGAAAGTTGCGCATCTTGCATCTCTAAGCGTGCGAACGTACACCACCGTCAAATGTATACAGCCGAAGGGGCTTTCTTGCGAGGCCTTCAGCGTGCCTGGTTATGCATACTCAGCGACCGCAGTTTCTCGAGCGAAAAATGGCTTCGAGTGCTCAATTCCTCCCTAAGGTTTGGATTGCTAGATGTTGTAGGGGTCCCCGAATAACAGCTTAAAAGCGAACCACTTGGGCTGTATACTTCTGACAAGGGCTATACCAGCCGTAATTGTAATCGTGGGCTTGGGGCGGAGAGACCCATAATAGGTTAATAATGAAATATAAAACGGACTAATACAGCTGACAACAGATGTTTTAGTATATTTTAGTTGTTGGGTTTACTGGCGCACACGCATCATGCGCTATCATGCGCCAAACTCAAGGTACTGAGGGATTGGTTGGTTCAGAGTCCTAAAACAAAGAGTATAAAAACAATGGTATAAAGAGCCTAAACGTTATTTTTACTACCTAGTTGATAAAAGAGAAACTTTTTTAGAAATGTGTGATGAATCTGCACATAATTCCAACTTTTTTTTCTGAGAAAAAAATCTGTGGCGTCTATTCATAGTGCCCTAGATGCCATTTTTATTATTTCCGTTCAATGTAAATTCTATGAAGGCCACCGAAGAACACAAAATCGCTTGTTTCAAAAGAATATTTACGATTGTTTAAAGCCTTTGTTTTTGTGAACAGAATAGGGAGAAGAATAGGGAAGTATTGAAAAACATCAGAACTTGAATGCTGCTTGTCCCAAAAGCTGCTCCGGTCACAGCTCTGCACACAGGGCATAGTGGTTCTCACAGAGAGTCGCAAATAAACAGGCTAACAGAAACATCGACACAGATGTCAGAAATACAGCTCCCCTATATTTTTTAAATCTCACAGCCAGTTGCGAAACTGGCCGTACGAAGGTGGCCAAAATTTGGGTGTTGACGGATTGCTGTGCCACTCGCGGTCACTAACTCTTAAACTGTGTTAAAATTGCGAATTGCGAAATCGTTGTCAAATACAAAAGAGCCTGACATCAAAATCAGTGAAACGGATGCATTATAAAAACCGGTATATATAACGGTCCGAGAAATAAATTAAGAGGTAAATAAGCAAGAAAAGAAATGCGTTTCAGAAGACAAATGTGACACTAGGCGAGCACCTTTAGTGACTGCTTCAAGATGGCGCAGACATCTGCAAGCACCAGGAAAGCGGCTACTTGGACTAGTCTCATTTTGAAGTGGATTTTTAATCCAAACGACTCCCGCCTTCACATCGACGCTGCCCCTCGTCACACAAAGCACGAGTCAGAAGCCCCCCACCGTCAGGCCCGTCTTCGCAGCCTCCGTAGGCTGTACGGCTAAGACACCACGGCCGTGTAAATGGATGTGGCTTTGTATGTATAGCCCCGTAGATAAGCCTGCGCTGCTGTCAATCACGCCAACATCCCATCTCTCGGAGCGCCCTTCACAGCACCGGACCAAGACGCCGCAGAAGCCGTCTCTTAGCCGTCACCATCGAAATTAGCGACGCCCAACGCTACAGCTGTCAAATTTTTACAGGCTCCCAAGCCACCTGCAGAGCCTATACGGTGTCCTGGGCCCGACTCTTCGCGTTCTGGGAGGGCATCTGCAACATGCTGACGTCATCATCTTGGTCACAGGACATGCAGGTCTCGAAGGCAAAAGTTGGGCCGATGCCCTAGCTCGAGATTATACTTAGCGAGCAGCGCACACTGACTCTATCCTCTACCCCTCTCGACGCATTTTAAGGCAATTGTGTTAAAGACCCCGGTACGGCGAAAATCGTGCGTCGGCGTTGTTCGCGTCTGCTTTGTGAGGGAAAAATCATGGGCACGGCTCTTGCAGGCGGTCCCCAGAGATCAACCTATAGGAGGCAGGTCGGTCACCTACGTCACTTGACCTTGCGGCGTCATCACAACCTGCCAAGCGAATAGTGAGCAAACTGCCCACCGCTGCACGTGGCAGTTACATCAGTGATTGGTCGCTCGGAAAGTGCAACCTGTCCAGCACAAACCCCACCGCTGTGCGCACCTGCCATCTCAGGGCATGGGCGCATGGCTTAACTGCAGAACAACAGCGACAGAAGGGGTATGAGGACTACTAGGAATTTATGAATGTAAAGAATGGCCTGTATGTGTGGGCATTAACCCATTACGCTATCGCGTCATACAATTAATACGGAGGTTAAGTGTCTCCATTTTTTTCCACCCTCTAGACACCCTACGCGTAAATCGGCCTCTCTACTCCCCGCCACGTAAGCAACTTTCCCCGGCGGACTTCTACCCCCTAAGACGCATCCCAACACTCATTTTCCCGAATCTCCACCAACTGCACTGCATTCATCTAACATTATAGGCAGATGCATGTCCCTAGTACAGTGATATTTCTACATTCACACACATTGCACAGATAAACCCTAACACTTAAAGCCTCACAACGTGCCGATGGAGCAGCGGAAGGTGACCCTGGCCCGCGGCACCCTGGAAGACCAGGAGACGCTAGTCGCCATCGCCAAAGCGTCGTAGGCATCTACTGGAGTCCTGTACTGAGGATCCCCCCCCCCCCCCCCCCCCGTCTCCATTTACACAAAAAACGTTTATTCTCTTTTTATGCTATCCAGAGCCCTCAAAATGTGCTTTCGCGGCGGTCGACCACTTCTTCTGCCCATAGCTTTGAGGTCTCTTGCTCTGGAGCGGCGCAGGCTATTGCTATCGCACTCACCACCAAATTCCAGGACAAACAAATGCGGAGCCCCCACATTATCACGGGCGCCACTCTCCATCAAGATCATGTCATCACCTGGGCCACCGGGCAGGAAGGCCTACAAGGCGATGCCTGGAATGACACCCTAGATCGTGATTACACCAAGCGAGCGGGGACACACGGCCGAGACATGTACACCCTGTCGACCTACTACTTTACGAATCTTGGGGCCTTACGACTCACAGGATGCATCTATCTCCCTCCTCAAAAACACCTTTCTTCTCAAGATGGGTACATGCTCCGCCGATTCCAGATTCTTACTTTCCCCAGCCTTCCAAAATCTACACCGCCTCAGCCTAACGCAGTTTTAATGTTTCTTGCATGAGCTCGCTAATGCTCCGGCTCCCGCCGCCAGGAGTACATCACTCTTGTCCTCGATAGTACATGCACCCTCAAACCATACCACCTATAGCCACCCAATGCGGCCTTGAAGCAGTGGGAGGCGCGGCTGACCAGCGCCACCCTGGAACACCTGGAACGCCAGGTCTTGGACTGGACTCCACCCGCTTTCTTTCAACAACCTTCTTTTTCCGCCTCAATAAATATTTATTCCTTCCTTCTCAACTGGTGTGACGTAAGAGCTCTCACAACGGCAGCGTCGGCAAGGCGCTCGTTGAAGGATCGCAGTGGAGAAAGAGCCCATAGTACGCGCATGCGCACAGAGGTCTTGCAAGTTGTGTAACGTCTGCGCAGGATTTCTGATGATAGAAAACAACGCGCCCGCTACTCGTCTGCTGAAAGTCGTGGGGTGACGGCAAGCGCGTAGTAGGATTGCATTTTTCATATTTCTCTGGTTTTGCTCGGAGCCTCAAAAGATAAATACAAATTTGAATCGTAGGCGAAAACTTACAGGTTTTCTAAGGCCGCGCTAAAAATTTGTAAATCGGTTTGTGGCCCAGGTACTGGTAGAAATTCGCACATTTTACTTGTGAAAAATCTAAGAACCACGCAAAAATTTAGGACACTTGCATCAAAATGCCATCGGCGACATCAATGTAAGATACTCATGGTTGTCTCCCACCACCGTGACCTTCGCTTCTTTAAGAGCTTAATGCCATAAAATCAGAACGCAGAAAAAGAAATTTGGGTAAACGAAAGTTAAGCATGTCTAAGTGTGCGAACATACCTGTCGTCGTTGTAATCTTAGCCTCTGGAAAGAGAAAAAATCATAACACCGTAATATCAAAAAATGTAGCGTAGTTAAAAGCTGACGCTACGCGTTCTATATATCTTGGTGATGGCGCCTTAGTTGCTTGCTTTTTTTTAATTGAGTTCCAAGCCTGCTAACTTTACGGATAGTCAGATGCAGAATAATTATTTCTGATTTATTGTTCCAGCTTCACCTCTCTGACTACAGATATAGAAACAGGCCACTTCAAAATGTTAGCCACGCAACTTCGACTGCACGAAAAAAAGAAGAGTAGAATTGATGGTCATTACTATGATTATAATTATCACAATCAAGTTCTGCTTAAACAGAGCATATTGTAAGGACTACAGCTTTACATCTTTTGTTCTTTGTTCATATGATGAAGCTTTGGAAAGGAGGCAGCCAGCTCTAAATTTGTTCAATTTAAACGTACCGCCCCCATTTTTGCGAAAATGGCCGGATAGAGATCTAGCCTAGCGTACATCTAGCGCAAGAGGAGGCGGTAGGACAGCCGCAAAGTTAACAACAGCCTCTCCCGATTCATTTGTGTGGACGCCTATGGATAGAGGCGAGCCTACATTTAAACAGAATTAGCAGCTGAACTGAAAGGAATAAAAAGCGTAAGGCAGCAGATACGCAGCATGGAACCGATATGACTGGTTGTTGTTGTGAAGGTGGTCTTGCTCGCGACAGTATGAATGGATTTCTTTCTGCATGCACTTGAGAATAATGAGGTGCTATGACATTTGTGCATCAAATTTGTTTTTGTATCGGACCTTCCATAGCAGTTTATATGGCAATTTTTAATGCGATTACATTAGATTTGGCGCACCAAATCCCCGCCAATTCTTTGACTAATAAAGCAAGGTCACGTGACACCGTTACGTCATCACATCCTCTCTTTATGGGCTGCCGGGATTGGTCGAGATCGGTCACGTGATCCGTCAGCCCCACATGCACAATGTGGTAGGTGGCAACCTACCAGACTGTGAGCAACTGCCCAACTGCCCTAGGTGGCAATTAAATTCATGATTGTTCCAGAGAGGTCACGTTACCCTGTGACGTCATCACAACCTAACCACCGGGTTGTAAGCGACCTAGTTTCTAGATAGCAACCTAGGTAAAGAATGGAAGGAGAAATGAGAAAATAATTGGCATACACGCAAAAGCCGACAGCCGTCCCAGCAGAGCGGATTACTACTACTGCAGCAAACAGCCCGAATATGGCGGGTGATGGACCGAAAATTGCAAGGAAACTGACGAAAGCAGAAGTTGCAAGAGAAGTTGCGACAAATATGAAATCTAATGATACGCACTCAACGTTTAAGATCACTTAAGCATCCCTTTAGTGTGTTATTACAGCGATTTTCAAAACATTCCATGGAGGTAAAAGAAAACGATTGAAACTCCATTTTCTAAAAATTGTTTTAAAGCTTTGGGAGCAATGAACTCACGTCCATCGCTTTCCGTAGTTGCTGAAAGTTGGTACAAAACTGAGAAAATATTGACGCTTGCGATGTTTTGCTGAAAACATTCAAAGGCTTGGGACGATGGTCACGTTGGTGAAATCAAGTGTGCACTGTTATTACAGGACTAATTATCTCGTTTATCGGCTAAAATTTCTCAAGCAGCTTTTGAATTTCCAGTGAGTGATCACCTGGAAAGATATACACATCTCGTTCAGAGCTGTTATGAACCACTGTCTTAAAAAAAATTGCGACGCCACTTTGGCAACTAAAGTATTGAGAGGCGGAAGCCAAGGATACTATGCAGTGACGACTTTCGGCGGATGTGACGTTACACCGTTCCCGTGGCTATCTAGACATCCGCACTATATCGACGCAATTTCGATATTTTTAATATATTAAATAACTAATTCACCTACAGTAATCAAACTTGGCTTCTAGGTTCATTTTTTCCTCCTCTAGGTGATTGGTTTGCTTCTATCTTTTTTAGTCCCCGAGTTAAACGCGTGTGACACGCTTTGCTAACAGACGACAGTATGAGCCATTAAAGGCCTTCGCCTTAGTAACGACAGCCGTCAGGAACGGCTTCTGTACGACTCATTTTCCTTGCAAATCATTGCGAATGTTGGCAAAAGAAAGAAGAAAAAATATAGCGAAATCTTAAGCGCCACGTTAAGCGTCTGACGAGATAGCTTCAGTGGGTTAATGCCCATACATGTGGAATTGGTCATTCTCGACTTTATATTCATAGATCCCTCAGAGTGCTCATATCACTCCTGGAACAGCGAGTAGAGCGGTTAAGCGATGCGGCACCACTACCCTGAGAGGGTAGGTGCTGCCACCTGTGGGGCTTGTGTTACCCAAGTTGCTCTACCTGAAAAACCTCTCGCGACCGGTCACTAACTTCACTGCCACCTGCCACGGTGGTCAGTTTGCTAACAATCTCGTGGGCAGGCTGTGATGAAACCACAAGGTCGCATGATTTAGATAGGTTGCTTTTCAGGGAATTTTCCGTTCACAACGCCGGCGACGACGACGCCGGATTTTCCGCATAGCGTGAGTCTTAGAGCTATCGGGTTAAAATAGCTTGGCTTAATCATAGAGAGGGCGTTTCTGCACTTATCAGTGATCATAGAATTTCTTCAGTATTGAGCCCGTACTTAATTTCTTTTTTTGAAGACACAAAGGGTAACTTTATTTTTAGAAAAAAAAATGCATTGTATAGGTAGTCTAGATATGTTGGCGCATATTCAGCCGCCAAAGGACGATTGCATGCTGAGAAAAGGAGATTTGAGAAAGCAGTATTAGTTTCCTGGTCACCCTTTATTCGAACTCAAGATATCAAGACCGCCAAGGGCTTCGTGATTTTTGTTTGAAGAGAGTAGGATTGTAGCCTAGCGTCAGGGATTCACGCGAAAAAAATGTTTTGGCGTCATCGCATCTTGTTTGCGTGAACGGCCGGCGGCAGCGATACGGGTAGTTCATTTTTTCGCCAATCTAGTATATTAAACCACCGGTTTGAGCGTAGTATCCTCTTCTTAGTCAGGACGCGGTGACTTGAAGGAGAAGTCGAATTTTTCACGGGAAATTCTGTTAATATATTTTGTTTCGTTCTTACATGACACTTTCTCGTTGTTCTGATCCTCTACCTGCCTTAGTGTGCTGCATTGAAAAAAATATTCACGTTCAGCGCTACCTCACTAACGACGGCGTTTGCAAGAGTATCTTAAGCTTCTCAGCTATGTGCTTGCTGGGAGTTGCAAAGAAAAGCATTTGAAGCGACGCTAAAGCACGCTACGTAATGCGGGATGTCAATGCACTCAGAAGTGATCCACGCACTGAAAAGATAAGGCAGACGATAGTATTGTTAACATCACCTGTTGACATTGTTCGTGTCGAGGCCGTAGAAGTGGTCGTGCTTGGCTGTTGTGGAGAGGTCCGAATGAAGCTGCCTGCAGGAGACGTACAAGATAGCTCACTTTTAGTTTTGTTCAACTATATTGCGCGTTGATTTAAATGCAGGCGGATATGCCCGAACGTGACACCGTGCTAAGTAGCAGAAATTACTGCCTTCATTCCCTTCACTAGCTGAATGATATAGAGCTGCATATTATTTGTAAGGTACTGAAGAAAAGTAATATTGTCGATAGTGAAAACGAGCGCATAATAAAATTAGTTGCTGATATTAAAGTGATTAACTGAACAGCTATCAGGCATGGTTTGGAGAAATATCTTTGAATTTGTTGTCTGCTTTGGTGCTCTATTATATTTTCTCTGCGTAAGACCCCTATCAGTGTGCGCTGCTTATATATATATATATATATATATATATATATATATATATATATATATATATATATTATTCACATACCCTAAAGGCCCTTTACAGGCATTACATAGGGGGTTAAAGAAAAACAATAAAGCAATCGTATTACATAACACAGTGAAAAATATCACAAAGCATAAACAAACATGTGCTCAGATAAATAGGGAAGACAACAGGATAAATAAAGTATTTGAAAACACGCACACACGTGGACCACATTGTTCAAGACAATCCAAAAAAGAATATACTTCTGATAATATTCCATTAAGGGCCAGCAAAGAGTAAGCTCTTCAGTTTGTTAAGAAATGCGTCGTAATTGTTTTCAGACACGATTTCTGCAGGTAGTTTATTCCAGTGATAGATGGCAAGGAACAATGGCGAATGACGCATAAGTTCAGTGTGAGCTATCTTGGGTTGCACTTTGAAGCAGTGGTCTAATCGGGGGAAAATGCGATGTGCTGGTTTGATATGAGAATCTGTGAATGGCGAGTGATTGTGATAGATCTTGTGAAAGTGACATAGCAGGGTGACAAGTCTTCGCTTTCCAAGAGAGCTTAAATTTAGAGATGATTTAATATCTGTCACGCTGGAGTAGCGCGCGTATTTCCTTGTGATAAACCTAGCAGCCTTATTTTGAAGTGATTCCAGTTTATCCGCAAGATAAGCTTGATGTGGGTTCCAGATGAAAGCGGCATATTCTAGTTGTGATCTGATGAAAGTTGTGTATGCTAAAAGTTTGGTCGCCTGATTTGGAAAGTACAAGCTACACCTAATGAAACCCAGGGTTTTGTATGCTTTAGTGGTTATATATTCAATGTGTTTGTGCCATGTTAAATCAGAAAATAATGTAGACACCTAGGAATTTGATACTGCGAGAGCATGAAGTAATTGACTGCTTACAGGAGTATACAGCGACGTATACGCTTCGTTAAAGGAAACATATTTATTGGACTCGACGCTTCGATCGGAAGACCGATCGGAAGATCGGTCTTCCGATACTCTGCCGTGCCGAAGAAGCCCGTCGTATAGCCCCTTTACGTACACTGGCTTTTCAACGCCGCTCAAAAGAGTGCTACGACCTATATCATCGTGCAGTCACTTCCTCTCCTGGAGACTTTGTCTCCTTTGGACGCCAACCCACAGGCGAGGTTTATATCAGAAGTTTCTGTATAAGTACGATAGCCCCTTCGTCGTGTTGGAACGATTGAATGACGTGAATTACGTCATCGCCAAGGTGACGACGGATAAACGCCGTTCGCACAAGACACAAGGCGTTCATGCGGCCCGCTTGAAGCGCTGCCAGCGCCGATCTGCCTGACTTTCTCGAGGACGAGAATCGTCTGCCCCCGGAAAAATTGTTGCGCCGCGTAGCGGCTTACTGAGGACTTGGAGGAAGAAGAGGGAGGAGCGCGCAGACTGATCTGGGCTCTGAGCCGTTTGCGGCCAGCTGTGTTCCGTCCAGCCCATTTCCCATTTCAAACCCATTTCATCCGCTACAATATATATAGGGGGCAACAAAATGTTCAAGGCAACTGATTAAAAATATATATAAGTTGGGGAAGTTACAGTGAAAAACTTAACAGATTTATACAACGTTTCGACCAGCGACTGGTCTTTTTTCAAGGCCGGACCCTGGTCAAAACGTTGAATAAATCTGTTAAGTTTTTCAATGTGACTTCCCCAACTTATATATATATATATATATATATATATATATATATATATATATATATATATATATATATATATATATATATTTGTCGCACCTACGTCGCACCTGCGGTGACTCAGGACGTTCTACGTCCGCCGCTTATGAACGTGGGTGGCGCTGCTGAACACTCTCAAGGTTAGGTTACTTGTAAACATAAATACCCCCGAAAGCAGATTTGACAGCCGTCGCCGTAGCTCAGAGGTAGAGCACCGGACGCGTAATTCGGAGGTCGTGGGTTCGGATCCCACCGCCGGCATGTGGTTGTTTTTTCTTCTGCTTTTCTAATCAATTAGCTTTAAGCGATGACATATTCAGTAATATTCTAAATTGATCAACACCACAAAATAAATAAAAGAATTAAAAAAATCCCCCTGTGCCCCTTGGTTTCTGTGGCTGTTGGGTTCTGTTATATTTATAACGAGCCCCTCATTCCCCTTCCCTTGTTTGCTTAATTGCTTAGCGAGGGCCTCGGTTCTGGCAGCCCTGACGCCTTAGGAAGCATAAGAGGGTTCTCACGCAGCTTCCACCCTCTCCGTTCGATGACGTTCTACGTCACACCTGCGGTAACTCAGGACGTTCTACGTCCGCCACTTATGAACGTGGGTGGCGCTGCTGAACACTCTCAAGGTTAGGTTACTTGTAAACATAAATACCCCCGAAAGCAGAATATTTGACAGCCGTTGCCGTAGCTCAGAGGTAGAGCACCGGACGCGTAATTCGGAGGTCGTGGGTTCGGATCCCACCGGCAGCATGTGGTTGTTTTTTCTTCTGCTTTTCTAATCAATTAGCTTTAAGCGATGACATATTCAGTAATATTCTAAATTGATCAACACTACAAAATAAATAAATGAATTAAAAAAATAAATCCCCTGTGCCCCTTGGTTTCTGTGGCTGTTGGCTTCTTTCATATTTATAACGAGCCCCTCATTCCCCTTCCCTTGTTTGCTTAATTGCTTAGCGAGGGCCTCGGTTCTGGCAGCCCTGACGCCTTAGGAAGCATAAGAGGGTTCTCACGCAGCTTCCACCCTCTCCGTTCGATGACGTTCTACGTCACACCTGCGATAACTCAGGACGTTCTACGTCCGCCGCTTATGAACGTGGGTGGCGCTGCTGAACACTCTCAAGGTTAGGTTACTTGTTAACATAAATACCCCCGAAAGCAGCACATTTGACAGCCGTCGCCGTAGCTCAGAGGTAGAGCACCGGACGCGTAATTCGGAGGTCGTGGGTTCGGATCCCACCGCCGGCATGTGGTTGTTTTTTCTCCTGCTCTTCTAATCAATTAGCTTTAAGCGATGACATATTCAGTAATATTCTAAATTGATCAACACAACAAAATAAATAAATGAATTAAAAAACATCCCCTGTGCCCCTTGGTTTTTGTGGCTGTTGGCTTCTGTTTTTATATATATATATACATATATACACGCACACATACATATGTACGCGTTCAGTTCTGCCCACCAATGATGCGTTTGCAAGACTTCAGCTTCTGAGCTGTGTGTTTGCTGGGCGTTGCAAAGAAAACCATTTGAAGCGGCGCTGAAGCACGCTACATAATGCGGAACGTCAATACACTCAGCCGTGATCCGTGCACAGAAAAGACCAGGCAGACAATAATATTGCCGCGAGCAGACATCCAGACCAGGATGAGCGACTAAAGCCAGCTGGGTCCGCTTGCTGAGCCCAAGACGCATCTACCTCGTTCTGTCCATCTTGTGCACAGTCGACGGTGCCGACCACGCAGAAGAAGCATCGCTTCTTCATAGGCGTCACAGTATGACAAATATCACCTATTGGCGTTGTTCTTGCCATGGCCGTAGAAGCACCCCATGTTTTTGAGGTAACACAAGGACGAGTACGTAGGTGTAGAAAGACAGAACAAGCGCTCACTTGTTGACGGGTGCCGATTGGAAGTGGTCGTGCTTGGCTGTCGTGGAGAGGTCTGAGAAGAGCTTTCTGCGAGAGACGTACAGGATAGGTTACTTTTGGTTTTGTCAAACTATGTTGCGCGTCGAATTAAACGCAGCTGGCTACGCCCGACCCGGGACGTCGTGCTAAGTAGCAGAAATTACCTGAGCTTCATACGCTTCGCTGGGTGAATAATGTGTAACGGCATGTATTTGTAATGTACTGAAAATTAGTAACATTGTCGATAAGAAAAAAGGAACACAAAATCAAATAATTGCGCATATTAAAGTAGCTCAATGAATATCCGATGGGCATGGTTTCGAGATATAGCTCTGTTAAAAAGGGCACTGACAGGCGACGAAGAAGGAAGGCCAAGCGCTACTCAGAACTGAATGTTTATTGGAAAAGACGCCGGTGATCAGCACTCTCAATGTACAGCCAAGAGCACATGCGCTTACCCATAAAGATACTGAATACCTTACTGATGGTAATCGAGATACAAAATTTCACAGTTATGGATGGAAACAGAAGGATTGTTCACGCACCTGTGGCAGTTCTGGTGAATTTGATGTTCCTAACATATTTCTCTCGCCAACCGATCTTTATGCCTATATATATATATATATATAGAAAGAGGAGTGCATACATTTTTATTCCAAGAACTTAAATTGCAGAAAGACTGCCTATGGGCAGCATGCGGCAAGGACAAAAAAAGTGCGCGGCATTTTCGTCAGTGGTGAGAAAGACGAAAAGGTAGGCGGAGTGTCTGTGGTATTCCTCACGCACATGGTTATCCAAAAAAAAGAAGTCTTCATCTGCCGAAGTGTGGCTAGTCGTCTTGGGTCATCAGACAGTGCCGGAAAGGCTCCAGATGATCATCAAGCTGCGTTGAAAATTCTGCATCCAGCCAGCCTTTCGAAGATCAGAGAAGCGCTCTTTTGGAGGCACCATCTCGCGTAAAACCCGGAAAGAAGAGCAACTTAGGTGTTTTGTGGATGTGTTGATGGTTTGAAGGGGATTCTTGGCGGGTTCGTAAAAGCTGGCGTTTTGCACCGTTGGTCAACTTTTAACGTCAGCGAAAGTGCGTGTGGTTGTTTCAGATAAAGATGAATATTTTGTTACTTTGCGAAAAAACCTTTCTGCGGAAAAGCTAGGAATTAGGAATGCCATAAAAAAAATCTTTAAGCTTGTGCGCACCAATGTTAACAGTAGAAGCACGAAGAGTTTCTGTTGGTTGGGGAAATGAAGTTGGTAGCCTTCATGCATCTCTTAAGCATGCGGAAGAGGACTGTCTAGTATTTTTTTTTGGTACAAAAGCGTTACTGAACGTTCCACTTGGCGGCATGCAGTTTCATTTTTTTTTGAAAAGAAACTCATGTTTACTTGCAATTTATGATGCGTTTCGTGTGTAACTTCTTTGGTTGTTGTCGAGTATTTGAAGCACAATAATCATGTATTGTGCGGTATGTACGATATCAATCTGCAGGACTTATTTTACTCATTTACACATCATAGGCTTCTTCAGAGTGTTGGCAGATGCGCAGAAGAAGAAAATGATGAAGAGGCATCCATTTGAACGTGCGGGGTTCTTGTTGATTTTTAAGTAACTAGTGTTTTTCATCTTCAATTCACTTTTTTTTTGACTGGGAGGGCAGGTTGTATGTTCCGAAAACGTGGGTGTGCGTTCGCTCGAAAGTGGTTCCAGTGCTGATTTCTCCTTGTGCTATGTGGACAAGACTATCGGAATTTAGATGACTGCGTTCAAATAGTATTCTCACATCGGAATGATTATGTAATTTTTTAAAAGAGGACTGACTTCAAGAGGCAAGTAGATGATATATAAAGATTTTTGATATTAGTGGTTGTGGACTTAAATTTAACCATTAAACCCCGAACAGAAATCAGCTGGAATTCTCGGATTTAAGGATAGATATGAAACAGGATCACATTTCTTGCTCTTTTCTACAGCGGTCGGAAAAATTCTTGCTTGTTTACCATTTACAGCATTAGAAGAAAGCAAAATGCGGAATAGCTGTGTCGTGTTTGGGATAAGCAGTTTCTAAGTCTTCCTTGTATGCTATGGATAACAGTTTCAAACAGCATGTCCAGAGGCTATGATCAGGGGGCGTACCGAATGTTGTAATGCTTGCAATCAGATCCTGAAAAAGCCTACGTCATTTGATAAGTTCTAAACGCCTGGATTTTCCAGTCGTAAGATAAAAAAAGTACGCGGTAACAGTTCTTAATCATGACATGTCCCACCGGCTAAAGGAAGTAAGCAGTGGATATAAGGTAGAAGTTTTAATTTCCGCTGCTAGTGAGCTACAAAAAATTTCTGCTATGGCGGACAAAAGCGCCAGAGAAGAAAACATATAAAAAAATGAAAGAAATCTACCAAATAAAACACGAGTTGCAATTTGAGCCGTGGGCTGAGGGCGTGGTCGACGACATTCCCTTTTACTTGTGGCAAGAATTATATAGGGCAAGCCGGGAAACCTTAAGCCCGTGAGTAGGCTTGCACAAAACATCTTATACTCTATCTTCCGACCTGGCTTTGTATTTCAGATTTCTTCGTATTTCAGGCTTTGTATTTCTGAGCGGGTTAGGCTGCAGCGGCACCAGCGCCATGTTTAACCGCTTCTTGCTCTTCATGCAGTTCATCGCTTGTTTTGCTGGCCACGGCCCCTGCGGAATCGTCTCGTCGAGTTTGGCTTCTTCGCTTCTGGATGGGCACGTGGATACCACCGTGAGCTTGCCCTTGGACTTGCCAGCTGATACCTTGCGTGATAGCTTCCGGCTTCCCGCTTTCTTCAAATATCTGCAATCCAGTCACCTCGCCAACTTCTCGTTAGACCAGCCAATCTCGCTGCACTGCTGATCTATGACGTCACCTGCCATGGATACAAGAGCCATGTGCACGGAGCGACTCTTCAGTGGGCTAGGCTGCAGCGGCACCGGCGACATGTTTAACCGATGCTTGCTCTTAATGCAGTTCATCGCTTGTTTTGCTGGCCACGGCCCCTGCGGAATCGTCTCGTCGGGTTTGGCTTCTTCGCTTCTGAATGGGCACGTGGATACCACCGTGTGCTTGCCCTTGGACTTGCCAGCTGATACCTTGCGCGATAGCGTCGGGCTTCCCGCTTTCTTCAAATATCTGCAAACCAGTCACCTCGCCAACTTATCGTTAGACCAGCCAATCTCGCTGCACTGCTGATCTAGGACGTCACCTGCCAAGGATACAAAAGCCATGTGCACGGACCGACTCTTCAGTGGGCTAGGCTGTTTAGCTGCTGCTTGCTCTTCATGCAGGTATGTTACTATTCTGGCGCTGAGTGTATCCGGTCTGGTGATCGATATTTGCTGCTGTACCCTTGCCCACGTACTCTTGTGTCCTGGTGCGTACACGCGTTTTATTGCGCAAGTCATCTCCTCCTGAGCGGTGACGTGGAACCAAATCCAAGCCCCCCATCAAAGCCAGCGAACTCCAGTAAAAACAGTCGACCTAGTAGCAGACCTTTAACCCGGTCTGTGAGTGGTTCCAGTCTCACTCTCGGGGAGGTTGACGATACGAGTGCTTCCACTGTAAATCTTGACTATGAAATCTCTTCAAATTCCTCAGTGTTGGAGATGTTCTCTAGAATACTGGCAGGGCAGGATCAGTTGGCCCGTGACATTACGGACATTAAGCAATATTTTGCCTGTCGCTTTGATACTTTGGAGTCGTGTGTGGCTGCATTAGAGGCTTTACCCACGCCCGAAAATACCAATCTAATTTGTGATTTACGGGCTGAAATTAACTCTTTAAATTCCATTGTAACGCAGCTGGTGCAAAAAAACTATGACCTAGAAAATCGCTCTCGAAGATACAACATTATAATACACGGCCTTTCAGAAGATTCGAACGAAACTGCTAACACGTTGTTGACTAGCATCTCATCTGTATTTACTGATAAGTTGAAGATTAGCTGCCCCAGTATTGAGCGCATCCACAGGCTCGGTGTAGCTCGCAAAGGTTATACTCGTCCAGTTATTCTAAATCTTTCTACCTTCACAGAAAGAAGTGTGGTTTTCAAAAACGTGTCTAAACTCAAGGGCTCTGCCTTCTTCATTACAGAGGATTTTTCTGCAAGGGTTAGGTCCATTCGGAAAAAGATATGGGACGCATCAGTGTCTTTTGAGACAACGGTTCTATCGTGAAGTTAAGTTTCTATCATGCCTTCATTGTCAAGGTTCGTTACAATTGGGATGAAAGTTCTAATTCATTGTTAAAAGCGCATAATGATCCTCTTTGTTCTGGGCCTGCGTCCTTGACTGCCGCATCATCGTCTCCCTGACTTAGCTCTGGCCTTCCTGATAAGCTTGTCGTCTTAAATATTAATGCTCGCAGCATTGTTAAAAAATTTCCTGATTTACTGTCCCTTATCTCTGTTCACTCACCCCATATTACTGGTATAACAGAGACTTGGCTGCATAGTGGAATTTACGACTCCGAATTCACTCCACTAGGTTTTGTTGTCGTGCGCTTAGACAGAAGTTGCAGTACTGGTGGCGGTGTGGCATTGCTGATCAGATCGGATTCGCGAATCTGTTTTACCTTCTCTCCCTGACACAGAATCCTTGTGATGAAAAGTTTATCTAAACAATTATAGTATTATAATCAGTGTTATTTATCGTCCACCTGGCTCTTCCGTTGATATCCTTCATGCTGTCGAAAATTTCAAGAGCAAGATCGACATTACTTCAAGATTTATCTGCATGGAAGACTTCAACGCTCCTCGCATCCACTGGCCATCGTTGTCTGCATTTGGTCGTGACATTGCAATTCGTTGAAAACTAATCAACATCTCCTGATTGTTTGGACTAACGCAGGTTGTATCTAGTGCTACTAGGCTGAATTCCATTCTCGGCTTAGTTTTTCTAAGCGCTACTTTGGCCCTAAATTCATTCTCTTGCGAAGTAAATGATGGACTATCAGACCACAAAGGCGTGTTAGTTTCACTCTGTTGTCCAATTTCCAAATCACCCTATTTGTTTACTACTTTTCCTGACTTCACTCGTGCTGAAGACAATTCCATCATTGATATTTTAGCTGATCATTTCGATACGTTCTTTGCTTTCTCAGCAAGCCGAGACGTAAATTTTCTTGCTAGTTACTTTGAATGCATTGTCAACGATTGAGTCAAACGCTTTGTTCCTATTAAAAGTATGAAAAAAATGCTAATGTTCCCTGGATGACTCGGGATATCTTGCATTTATCTCGTCGCGTTCGTAGAGTAAGGCGTTCTAGAAGAAGCAACGATCCCATAACCTTGGACAGATTTCACAAGGCGAAAGAATTTAATCTTAAGTTGCATATGGCCGAAGATTTCTTTTTTCGTGTCCACCTGCGCGATCTGTTAAGAACTAACCCCCGAAAATTTTGGCCATCCATCTTACCTCGCGTTACTTCATCCACTTCGTTCAGATTAGATAATGACGTCATCAGTGAGCCGGCAGTGATATCAGATGCTTTCGACAAATATTTTCACTCAGTGTGCGTTCCCGATAAAAATGTCATTCCGCCGCTCACCAATATAATTTCTTCTCTAGCAATCAGTGAGTTTGTGGTAAACACTGATGGCATCCTAAATGCGTTCCTGATTTGTTACTCCATGTGGTCATCGAAATACCTGTCCATCATATTCAATAAGTCCTTATCATCTGCTACTGTCCCTTCTTCGTGGAAATTAGCCAAAGTGCTCCCTCTTTATAAATCCGGTGATAGGCAGTGCTTGTCTAACTATAGACTGATTTCTTTGACATCACAGTCATGTAAAATGTTGGAACACGTCATTCATAAACACATCATGCTTTTCTTGAATCCAATAATTTGCTATCTAACTTTCACCATGGGTTTAGGCGCAGTTTTAGTACGGTAACACAATTAACAGAATTCACTCATGATATATTACTTAACCTCGATTTCGGAAAAAAGTTGATGCCATTTTTATAGATTTCTCGAAAGCATTCGGTACTGATACACATTCCAAACTTCTTGCTAAACTAAATGCTGTACTAAACAATCCTCACTTGGTTGATTGGATTTCTAGCTTTCTCTCATCCCGTTCCCAGTTCGTATCTTATAATTCTTCTCATTCCGCTGCTGTTGATGTGATGTCAGGAGTGCCTCAAGGCTCCGTCCTTGGACCGCTACTCTTTTTAATATATATAAATGTCTTGTCACATAACATTTCTTCTAACATTCGTCTTTACGCTGATGACTGTGTTTTATACAAAGTAATTAATGACCCTAATGATCGTCATCTACAAGAGTCATTTAATAGGTTTTGTAGTTGGTCTAGCACCTGGCAAATGAGAATTAATTTTTGATAAAACCATCCTCATGTCTTTTTGTAACAAGTCTTCCGTTTCCCTTATTAGTTACTCTTTCAATGGCCGTGTGGTATATAGAGCTTCTGAGTATAAATATCTTGGCGTCATATTCACTCATAACATGTCGTGGTCTAATCACATTGATTATGCATGTAATAAAGCACTAAAAAAACTAGGTTATCTACGACGCACGTTACCCAGTTCACCAAAAGGCACAAAGTTACTGCTGTATAAAACTTTAATCCGCCCTGTTCTTGATTACGCAGCTGTACTGTGGAACCCGTACAAGAAGTTTGAACTTAACATGTTAGAAGCAGTCCAGAAAAAAGCTGTGCGTTTTATATGTCATCGTTATGACCGCGATTTCTCACCCTCTTCTACAATTCTTTCATTGAATTTAACCACACTCTCCGCCCGTCGCAACATTGAATCACTAAAATTCTTACATTGTATCATCAATTCCTGGGTAAGGCTCTCAGATAACCACTGCATTAACTTTGCACCATTATCATCTACAAGAAGTCATCACGAGCTAAATTTGATACCGTATTTGGCACGTACTAATTTGTTCAAATTCAGTTTTTTTTCCATGTTCAATAGAAGCCTGGAATTCTCTACCTGGGTCCATTCGTTCATCTCCAGCTAAAAGTTTTATAACTGCCATCGAAGACGCATAATAGCTGAATATTCCTACCGTGTCACGAACAGTTCCTGTCTTGTTTGATACTTTTTTTTTTGTGTGATTTGAACTTTATTGTGCTCACTTTATACATTTTGTTGTATTTTGTTACCTTTGTTGCGTATTTTGCTTTTTGTTTTTCTCACGGCTGCCATAGCGCATATAATTAGGCTGCAGTATGTGTAAATAAATAAATAAATAAATAAATAAATAAATAAATAAATAAATATTATGGTCTTAATTTCATTTGCTGGAATAAAAATGCATGCACTCCTACCTTTAATGAAACTAAGGTTCTATAGGGGCGTAGGGATCGGATGGAAAGAGAAAATGTGAGGCTTAGCATATTTACAAGAACTGCGACGCGTGTCGCAGACTTCATTTTGTTCTTATCCATGAATGAAATCGTGTATCTGGATTCCCATCAGTAACGCATTCTTTATCGTTTTGGGGAATCCCTTGCATTCCTTGTTGCAGACTGAGATTGTATATTATCCGTGTCTTTTCTGATAAACTTTCAGCTGCTAGTAGTGCTTTTCTTTCCATCTTGTTTCCCTATCGCCGCGCAGTTGTTTTTGTAATCAAAAATGTAACAAACAGGCTCAACTTCCTGTTTTACTGGAGAAATATCTTTTGGCGTGCTGGAAGTACAATTAAGGCAGGCGGAAATCACCGACTCACCGGCCTTAGCTTCGCTTCAGCAGAACTGCCCCGTAAAACAAAAACTCTTAGAACGAATATGTGTGCAGAAATTGATTCTGATGTGCCTCTATTTTTGAAGAAAAAAAAAAGAGACAGATCGCATGCGAATGTGCGCTGAAGGTATGATGAGCGACCTTACTCGAAGACATTTCTTTTGTAGTATCACGGCGGTGAAAGCTTCCATCCGTTGTAACTGGTGCTGAAAGAACGGCGTTGAAATTAATTATTACCAGCCTGCTGTGGAGATTTTACTGGCGCTGCTCGAAAAAATCGGTTAGCACCATCGAGGCCACTGAACTTACGTTCATCAGTTTCCGTAGTCGCTGAAAGAGAGCGTTGAAGTGAGGGATTGTGTTTTATGAAATTTAGCCGGCCCGTTCAAGTGTCTAAGAGATTATAAGTGTCGTGCAGTAAAATATACGCAATAAAATGCGACTGATGGTTATAAGAAAAAGAGATTGCCAATCTTAGTGCCAGTCTGCTTTATCAGAGCAATGAGGATTACTCTTTTTCCAAATCGTTGGGTGTGTTGTGAAGTGTTGTAGTTTTCGCCTGAGTGACATAACATCGACAGACGGGGTAGAATAGTAAAGTCGCACAAACGCATTTCCTTAACGGGACGAAAGTGTGCTTGTTGTACGTATGTAGTGGTCGGGGGAAGGGGAGAGGGATTCGCATGCACAGCAAGCTCCCTGCTATAGAGCTTGACAAGGGCTGAAATAACTATATCAACTTTTTGAGTTCTTTAGCCCATGGGATGGATATACGGTGCGTGCAAGGCAGGAATGAATTTTTTTCTCTATAGGACAGCTATCCTGCACAGGCTCATCGGGCAGACGTTTCAACCACTGTAGTAACTGAGAGCACTCCCTGGTCATTACGTGACCTGGGCAGCCTGCTTCTTCGCAAGGTTTTGGGAGTGAAAGGCTTAGTTAAAAGACCGAAGCTGTCCTGCGTATACTCTGTCTTTCTAGCCTATCGTCTTCAACGCTGTTTGTCACTATGTTCCGTTAAACGTGCAAGACAGCTCGTGTGCACTAGGTTAAATCGCTTTTATTAGCCATAGGAATCGATTGTTCAGGGTGCGTCTCCGATGATTGCCAGCAATATAAAAGTATGTTTTTTTTTTTAAATAAAAAAAGTTTTCAACAAGCGGCAGTTCATTGCAGGAGCATATTGCCGGTGCAAAATAATGTTGCTATATTCTGGTGCACCTTAAAACATGGCGGCAATAGACAAGACAGAACTTGCGGTCCAGACAGGAATTTATATTGTCAATGATAAAACTAAGTCACTACTGAATGTACGGTAGCGCTACGCTGGTGCCTCTTTGCTGCTAAAATGGTAAACACCTGGAGTCAATGTAATGCATTTCATGACTCTGACTAAGCTACATTCTTCATATAAACTTAAGGCAGCATACTGTTCTCTGTTTCAATGTATTACGGTTACTATTACTATTTAGCTTTGCCCGATTGTATTTAAAATAACATCAAAAAAGACACCACACAACCGATCCTGCCGCTACGCTTGCTTGCAGCGACGCTGCCATCGGTGTCGCCTTAAGCACTACTGTGCATTTCGCCACAGCTACCGTTATCACAGCACATAGTAGTTGCCACTAATAACTCTCTACTAGGGCGTATTTGTTTCTTGCTTTCTCATCCTCTCTTTATCTCGTCCCCTCTTCAACTGTTCTCAGTAAGGCAGAGTGCCAATACCCTGCCACTGACGTTTTCATCTTCAGACCCGCCACCCTCAAAACCGAGCTGGTGACGTCAGCAGTCCGGCAGTGATGTCAACAGAGTGTAGAGTGCCCATTGACTAGAAGAAAGTGACGTCACCTAAGTGGCTTCATCTGTGTGAAGTCTCCAGCAGCCAAAAGTGGTAGGTGATGTCACCAGACACTTCTGGGAAATGCATCAACAGCTTGGAATACTATCGCAGTGACAACACATAACTTAATCTGGTGGCCGAGCGTTCTGTTATGTGCCCAGTGCAGTCACATGGTCATTGATATCACCCCTCGCTAGTTCGCCCCAAGCTTTGCGCGTTACTCTCTTCATCGCCGAGGAGAGGTGCGCGAGGATTCACTTCACCCTGGCACCGCACGATTGCAGTGCTGACACCAGACAAAAATACTTTCGCACTAAAAGCGAGGGCTTGCCGTAAGCGCCCACTGCACGCTCACTTGTGCGCCGATGTGATGTTGTCGGTTGGCGGTCGGGTCTCCGGGCTCCGCCGCCACCCGATGATGGGGGACTGCGGGAGATATAGTGTGACGGGTCGGTGGGTTCTTCCGCTCCCCCGGCCACGCGTCCCGACTCTCCGTCTGCAGAGAAACACGGAATGCGACATTCAAAACGGAGATAAAAAATAACGTTCTGAATAGTTGCCCTCGAGCCAAATATCGAGAAAGCGTTTATTAGTATTTATTATTTTCTCGTTAAGTAAACGCAGTGCTTTTCACCATGTAATTATAATAACGAATCCGAGGTGCCTTTGACTTCCGCGAATGCTTGTAGGGGTTGGTTGTTGAGAGATAATTGTTTTTGTTGCAAAAAAATTCATAAACCATACCTGCAATTAGAAGTCCAACTTTCTTCACGGATAACTTCCGTCTGTAGCGTTTATTCTTCAGTGCAGCTCAAGGACCAAATATTGGCTCAATCGCCGCGTATTGCAGGAATCGCATTCTGATGGAGAAGTGACTAAATATGTACGTATATATTTGAAAGGCTGGACTTTTCTTCCTCAAAAGCGACGTTTCCCTAAAACACTTTAGGCTAGTTTTATACGGCATCTGTTTTATTTCGCGGTTGGGGAATTTGTAGCTTCCATTTCAAGGTTTTCAAGAGTCCATTTTTGTGAAGTTCAAACGTCCATTTCCACGTTACACCCGCACTGGGGTGTCGAAACTAAAGTTTCGACCGCTTGTCCATAGGCAACGACCAGTGATCAGCGCGAGTTGGTTCGCCTAATGATTAGCACAATGAATACGCCATGAAAAACTGTTTCGCGGCTGAACTCAACTGTCACAGCCTCTGAACTCTCAGCTTCAGGTTTGAATTCGGCGGCTAAGTTGGCCTTCGCCGGTAGGCGTGCAGGCAGCTTCGTATAGATGTATATACAGTATAGTTGTCTACATTTTGCTGCGGAATAAGGCCTGTGTACGGGTCGATGACACCGAGGACGCGCCAAAGGGGAGCTGCGTTGATATTGGTGAGTTAGTTTAGATGGTTCTGCGGCATCGGAAATGGCGAGCGCCACTGTCAGTCGCCAGTATGCCAGCTCGAATATCACGACGCTTCCCGTGTTAACCTCGGATAATCATAGTATGCCACCTAGGACATCACGAAATATCTTGTTATCTTCAGATATAGCGAACTTTTTTGTGTTACCTGGAACACACTGTACCTAAGTATGGTTTTCCACCTCGGATATAACGGTCTTTCATGTCTTAACCGCAGGTATCGAACTTTAGTGCGTCAACCTCGCATATGACTCTCTTGAGTGAACCCTGGCCAATCCCCCGTCGTGGGTATGTGCCATGCCACCAAGGCAACAACAACAAATACAACAATATGACGAACGTTAGGCAACTAACACATTCGAACGATGCACTGAGGATAGCCTAAGAGTTCTTTAAAATCAATTTTGGTTTTGCGTAGTTAGGGCATAGTTTTTTACTAAAAACAGGTGGGATCAAGCAAGAGATAGAACGGAGAGGGGACAACTACAAGCGCCACTTCTTTAACGTTATTGCATGTAGGACTGCAGAAAAAAACGTGTAGTGTGCCAACTCTGACAGGTTCCGCTACCGCCATGCGCCGACACTACGCTGCACCTGACGACGACGAAGTTATGCGCCGACACTACGCTGCGCCTGACGGCGACGAAGTTGCCCCGCTCTCTTGTTGCTGGCTACGCCCGTCTACGCTGCCAGATCCTGCACGGCGGTTCGGTCTCTTGAGGACGGAGCTTGAGACGGGGGCTCAGACGGCGGCAGAGGACGGAAAGAAGGCGCGGCCTGGTAGGAATCGGGTGACGGCGGATGTCGTGACCTGGCCACCGCTTGGGCGTACGTCAGGGGTGCTGTCACAGGCGCGGGCACAGGGCTGGACGGTAGCAGATCAGCGACTTGTTCTTGCACGACACGGCGAATGGTAGGAGCCAAAGACGGGGTCGAGTCAGGAACTTGGTGGGCGGGGTCTTCAAAATGTGATATGAGAGACAGCTGGCGAGCGACCTCTTCACGAACGAAGGCTTTGATTTGGTTGAGAAGAGGGGAGTCCTCAGGAGTAGTACCGCCCAGGGCCAGTGTGGAGAGGGCCTCGTCGCAGACACCGGCACGCCGTGCAGAAGCGCGCTGCTTGCGGAGCTCGTCGTAGCTCTGGCAAAGCTAAATAACCTCACTGACGGTGGTGGGATTTTTCGCGAGGAGCATCTGAAATGCGTCGTCAGCGATGGCTTTGAGGATGTGGTGGAACTTGTCCGCTTCTGGCATGGCGGCGTTGACACGTTTGCAAAGGTCAACGATGTCCTCAATGTAACTTATGAAGGTCTCGTCGGTGTGTTGAGCGCGGTCCCGTAAGCGCTGTTCGGCACGGAGCTTGCGCACCGCAGGGCGGCCGAACACTTCTGCAAAACTCTTCTTAAATACGGGCCAAGTGGGTAGGTCCGCCTCATGGTTTCGAAAGAGGTTTGCCACGTCCGTGAGATAAAAGATGACGTTACTCAGCTTGATAGTGTCATCCCACTTGTTATAGCTGCTCACTCGCTCATGCGATGACAACCAGTCGTCAACATCTTGGTCGGCAGTGCCACTGAGGAGGGCAGGGTCACGCTGCCGGATGGCGCCAGAACAAATGACGATGGTTGAACTGGCCGCCGGTGTTGGGGCAGTCTCATCTGGCATGGTTGACACAGGCGGCAGCGTACGGCTCCGGAGTTCCAGATTGGTAGGGGACGTACCCAGCACCTCCACCAATTGTAGGGGTGCGTTTATTAGGCGTCCTCAAGAGACCGAACCGCCGTGCAGGACCTGGCAGCGTAGACGGGCGTAGCCAGCACCAAGAGAGCGGGGCAACTTCGTCGTCGTCAGGCGCAGCGTAGTGTCGGTGCATAACTTCGTCGTCGTCAGGTGCAGCGTAGTGTCGGCGCATGGCGGTAGCGGAACCTGTCAGAGTTGGCACACTACAGTTATGTCTTAAGCATGCCTGAAACATGTCTGTAGAACTTGTCTGAAGCAGATATCATGGACACTATGGAGGGGGCAAAGCGCGAAAAATGAAGCGGTATCGAGTGGGCCAGCTTCTGACGCCAGAGGTGTTTGCTTCCACCCGGAGACACACGGAGACGCCAGTTAGAGTGCGAAGTAATTCAAGTCCTCGGCAGTGGTGTCAACGGCAAAAGCATGTCCTACACACTGAAGCATGCCATGCACGGGATGGCTGAAATCAAATGAAATCAGACCTCATCTATGTTCTTCATTAGCCCTTTACAGAAAATTGCATGTTCTTGTGCGCCGAACGTTGCGAAGCGGTAGCTTTTACTTTAGAACATTTTATCAATTTCGTTCGAAGCAACACCCAACTCCTAATTTCTCGAGTTTAGCAGGAACCTAATATAATAACACAATCATTAAATTATTTCGAGTGATAGTGCTATAAAGTAGAGATTGATTTGACAGCCGGGAAAGTCAGCAACGCAGTGAATGGACGTTCCACGCCATCGGCAGGCATACGTCTTTGATGAACACATGCTGGATTACTATTTATAGGAGGCTGCTGCTATTCAACGTAAAAAAAAAACTGCATTTATGTGATCACGAAAACGCGAATGTCAGTTCTACCAGACCTTCAAGCGCGTGTGACCTGTATATTTATTTGAAATACTGCCTGTCTCTGGTTGAGATCTTAGCCCGGTGGGCATTACATGTATAATACAGGGTAAAGGATAAATATTTCAAAAAGCGGCTGTGCAAAGCACAACAATAATCTAGACAATTCATAGCTCAGAAAAACTGAAAAGAAGTTTGACAGATTTCCACAAGCAATCCAATGAAAAAAGCGTGCTAGTTCAGAAACATAGACATAATATAAACATGGGCATAACACATCGTATACTCCTTGAAGTTGAAAAAAGCTTTCGAACCACAACTCTAGTTTTAAAACGCGCCTTCTAGTTCAGAACAAAAATTTGAAAGTGAATCAGCGTTAGTTATACATGCGTCTAGACGGTTCCATTCTCTTGTTGCTAGTGGGACGAAAGAGTCTTTAAAAGTGCTACTGTGTATATATTTATATTTATCTTGTACATATGTAAATATATTTATTTTCAGTGTACTCCTCCCCCTGTCCTTTCTACTATCCCCTCCCCTCTTTCTTTTCACTTCTACACACTGCCTGCTATCCTTTATTTCCGCTGCCCCAGCTCAGGTGCTTCCAGCAGTGATAGCAGATGCCGGGGTAGAAAAAATTCTTTACCTTCCATATTCAGTGCAAAATAAAAAACCACTACTACTACTTTTGGCGCGAGAATATGTAAGCTAACTGCCCTAATGTCGCCAAACCATTCTTTAGCAACCATCGAAGCAAGTCGCTGCCGGAGTGGCTTGGCAATTTATTACACAAGCAACCAAGCTCTACTTTTGGCTCCAAAACCAGTGACAAGCGACGCTGCATGTCGAACTACACTGCATAGAAAACTTTCCCGCCAGTAGCCCAACTATCAGAGCAAGCTGACCGCTGTGAGACAGATACTAGGAATAACTATATCCAACTTTTGCTTTTAATAAAAACAGTTTTATTGCTTTTTCTGATTCCTCATTTCAACAGCGGCGACTTTGCCTGATAACTTCGAATGACTTGAAGAGCAAGAGAGCGAACCAACGCGAAACTCTCCTCCTTTAGGGAGCGTATATACGACTTTATAGAAATTTTGGGTTCCCCGGAGCTGCGCCAGAAGTGCTATGAGCGCGGGGCAGACAGTACTGTCAGCCCATACCATCGCCGTTAGTTCAGAGCGGCCAATCGTCAAGACGCAGTTTCTCCGCTGCAGTTGACACGTCACTGACGTGTAAAGTTTGCTACTTCAACTATACAGAGAATGCACGATACTGGAGGCGAGTGAGCCGTCGCCTAATCTCAACTATCGTTCGGAACGCATTTCCGAACGCTGCATTTCTCGTACGTTAAAAAAGTATAGAAAACAAGGGCTGTAAACGTAATTGCTATCGGCGCCACAACTCACCTTATCATCCGTGTGAGATTTAAGGTAGGGAACGCGCACTTAGAGTGCTTCTAATTCTAGCGAAGGTGGGCTGACATGTTGATGTGAACAGTAAATTATTATAAAAACAAAGGGATCCATGCTTAAGGAATGAAGTATACAAAAGAAACCCTGAGTGCACAAATGAAACCGAGCAAAACCTGATAGAACGTACAAGGGTAACATCACAGGAAAAGGACTGAAATACCATGTTGACCTCTTTATTCTGGATGGAAGTGAACATGAAAACAAATATACTGACTTATATGACCACAATAATTGCTTACACCTTCCTATCTTCGGGGTAGTGATCCTTCCGGTCTTAGGAACCCTGACGGAAAGGTTCGACCTCCCGGCCGAGGCGGTCGAGTTTCTATGTCGGCTAAATTCTAGAGGCCCGTGTACTGTGTAATGTCAGTGCACGTTGAAGAACCTCAGGTGGTCGGAATTTCCGGAGCCCTTCACTACGGCGTCCCTCGTAACCTGAGACGCTTTGGGATGTTAAACTCTCATAAACTAAACTAAACTCACAGGTTCGACCTTATAGCGCAAATGCCGTTAAATGTCATGAAGCTTCATGTTCGACGACGCTGCCGCATGCTCAGCACGCAGGTCAGGGAACGGCACCTCACAAAAGCCCCAAGCAGGTCTGCAAGCAAGTCGCATGTTTTTTTTTTTTTCAGTTAAATCACCAGCGTTTGCGCTCTGGTGCCTAACGCGCAAAACTGAGCTTACGCCGTTACTGTGCTTCTGTCTTTTGCTGATGCCTCCTAAGACCAACCATACAGTGTAGGACAGATAGATTCTTTCGTAACCTGAGCTACCCTAATAATCGCAGTGGGAATGAGATCATGTTCCGGCGCTTGTCAAATAACACACTTGATTGGTCACGTGACTGTCACTGGACCGGTTGTTGATGGCCGATGCTCTGAATCGAGAATCCATCGAGGAGGGCTCTGTTAACTGGTTCCGTTTAAAAATGTCGGTACTGATTACTCCAACGTCCATATAAGCTTCAGACGATGAGGAATGAAGACAGGCATAGCCCGTATTAAACTCAACACTCACCGTGGCACTCATGACTTTTATGTTCGATAGCCGATTCCAATGTGACAGGGCAAATCTAGCACCGGCATTAATTGCTTGACTTTCCTTAGCCTTGACCTTTGACTTTATACCCTATACGAATGTAGGGAAATCAAGAGGAAGAAGTGGGCTTGGGCAGGGCATGTAATTCGAAGGCAAGATAACTGCTGGTCCTTAAGGGTAAAGGAGTGGATTCCAAGAGAAGGCAAACGTAGCAGGGGACGGCAGAAAGTTAGGTGGGCGGATGAGATTGAGAAGTTTGCGGTTATACGGTGGCGGCAACTAGCAAAGGACAGGGTTAATTGGAGAGACATGGGAGAGGCCTTTGCCCTGCAGTGGGTGTAGTCAGGCTGATGATGATGATGATGAATGTAGATGGCTGAAGCTATGGGGACTGTTGTACCAGAATTGAGCTATTCGATGAGGAACAATATTGAAAACTGGTAAAACGTCAACAAATTTTCCCTCGTCATGATCGAATGAATCAATACAGGATCTCGGTGAGGCTGACTGGGTCGGGTGTTTGCTTGTACAAGTATTGAAGTGAAAACATGAGGACTATAGTTCTCTTAATCTCCGGTCTCTCTGAGGCTGTGCTTTGTTCTCAAATGCTGTTCAACCATTAGCAGTTACTAAGCCTGGGGTGGTATAAGTCGACATTAATCGCCAATAAAACATCTCACGAGAAATATAAAGAAATAGTCTCCAAAGCATGAAGCTCTATAAGCAGACACTTATTGTCAATAAAATGCCTCACGATAACGAAATTGTCAGCTTTCTCTTTGACGCACAACGGTCGCGATTTACGTCGGTCGGATCACAATGGAGTAAAAAACACAGATCGCGCTTCTTTGGGCTAACAGGCAATAGGAAACACATCCCATTTCTTCTGTCCCGTTTGTCTGCCCTCCATTCTGTTCAGTTCCGACTGCACCATGGCATGGCAGTAAGGCACTGCGATTCGGCAGAAGCCGCTGCAGAAAACGAGGTACAGTCTAGCATGATCTGAAGGCGATCCCTTCAGGCTTAACCTAGTCAGATTAAAGTCCCTCAGCACTATTTTCATTTTAATGAACGCCAAATACAGTGCATGCTTATAGGTAGCCACTAGAAGTATCTTTAATGCAGTGTCATTTATATCGTAAAAAGTGCACATCACACCAGTAAAAATTCATTGCTCCCATTGAGCCTGAATAGCCGCGGCAAGCTTCAGTTTGCACGAAACTATAGAGAGGTACACACCGCGCGTGCTCTCTCCGCAAGCCAAGCTCGCAGGCGCAGCCTTCGTGACGTCAGCGCCTTCCACAATTTTCATCGCTCCAGCAACCATCTCCCTATCATTGCTCCGCCCTAAGAGCGGCATACTTGCCATCATCCCAGCCCACTATATGCTACCCAGACGACGACGCCGGATGACCGGGAAGCGCACACATCACAGCTCTCGTAAAATTTTTTTATATGTGGGCTATGGTGGCTTTGCTTGCTTTGTAACTTCTATCAGTATGAATGCTTAGCCGAAATAGTGCTTCGTGAAGCTCAGAAAGCTGACATAAAGGTTTGAACACTTTTGTCTAAAGAACAGTCGAGTACAATATGCAAAGATTACCGTTTTTAGCGATAAATACCTGCACTGAAGAGTCTATGATAATCTATTTTGTGAGCGCTGTAGGCAGTCTACAGGCGAGCACTTTGCAAGATGCGCTTACCTCCGGTAGTGGTCATGAAGAGTAGAATGAGTAGCAGAAGAGCCACGAGGCCCGCGCAGGTCAATGCGATGAGCACAGTGGGTTTATTGGACTGCTGCCTGCGGACAGAGGCAGAGGCGACACTTTCACTTCCTCGTCGACTCAGGAAAACATTATTTTGTGTGCTGAATCTGCAGCCTCTGGGAAAAATGTGCAGCCCATGGTCTTCGCTTCTAAGGTAATTAATGCGGCTCTTCAGCACCCATTGAGTCCTAAGGTGCAGAAGTCTTAGGACAGAAGTTTTTCTCAGCTCGTATTTATTTGGAACACTGGTGGTGAGAAGTCACCAACACTACATGGCCAAAAAGGAAACCAGGTTCACTGCTAATTTTTTACAAAGGCTGGACTTCCCTGGGAGCAAATGGTCTGACAATAAGTGGAAGTGAACACTGCACCTGCGCCTACGCCATTTTTTTTTGCGAAACCATGCAGGTCAAAACGATGCAAAAATAGGACGCTGTTTGCGGGCATCGATAGATTCCTCGAAATATATGAGTGAGTAGCATGGCTATTGTTTTCATTTCATCTAAGATGCGCTTTCGAAAATATTGAAACGTTCACGGGATTCTACGTCCATGACAACTAGGCGAATGCTGCCATGGTTTGAAAGGCATACACTGTATACAACTGCATACATGGCGCGTAAACATGAGGATAGGTTATTCATGTTATCCAGATAAACTCAAAAGAATCGGAAGAGTAGAAGGCGGCAGACCTGAAACCAGTAGCCAGATTGCAGTATAGGGACCATTAATGGGCAATAATTGGGAACCCATTTCTGCGCTTATTGCGCGAAGTGGTTCGGGGTCCTTCTGCGCATTTTTCAGCACGGCAGATACATAGCTAAAGGCGGAAAAAATATGCTGAAATCTAAGGATAAAGTAGCGCAGAGATTACAAAGAGACTCAAGTTAACACCCTACCAGGTAGTTTAAAAACAGCGCTGAAAAACAATTTTTTGAAGAAAACGGCGGAGGACTTACTCTTCAGGTTCAGACGCTATAAGAGAAAGCGAATGATTATTCCACAAACAACGTACTCCAATCGAAATAATAAACAAATATACTTTATAACGCAATAATGCCAAGAGCTTTCAAGCAGCTGATCATGATACCACACTGACCTCTGTACGTTCAAAGCATACACCAAATAACTGGCATTTTTTTGTTAAAACGTATCACTTGGGCTTTAGCTAAATGAGGCGGGAACAGAAAAGTTCATTTTTTAACTTGCACCCTGAATAGACGCATGTAACGCGGCCACAATACATCAGTTTGTACATTCTGCAAAAAAAAAAAAGCTCCCATGCGTGCTCCCATGCCAAGAGCGTTGCAAAAAGCCAGAAAATGTTGTCGATTGCCTTTTAGCCAGTTCGTGCGAGGAGATAATTTAATTGGCAAATCGCATTGAGGTCAGCAGAAAGGAACAATATTGCATGATTAAGAGTCTGAAACATGTAATGCACGCTTCTTGTTGGATAAGACGCTCGCCGACCCACTGGCGGGGCACATACAGTAATGCTGGCGTTAATGTTAATGGGAAAAAATGCCGGTCACTTGCAGACAACTGCAAAGTCAATCACTGAAATTTGGCCAATTATGTGACTGGGTGAGTTGTTGGGCGAGTTGGTTACGATATTCTATGACTACAGTGCAATGAACGGGCCAAGGAGGACACAGGCAGGGACACAACACAGCGCTGTGTTGTGTGTCCCTGCCTGTGTCCTTCTTGTCCCGTTCGGTGCGCTGTAGTTATGGAATATGTGACTGGATGATCAAGCGTGAGAACTGCCGCACGATTACTTTCCCCAAGTCCACGAGTGGCTACGTGCATACTTAACAAGAGAAGACATAAAAATTGGAGATATTACGGCGCAGGGAAAAATACCAATGCAGAAGGGATAGATTTGATATTGCGTGCACCTTGATAGCGATTACATTGTCTTGGATGCGAAGTACAGATATGAACATCATGATCATCATCAGCCTGACTACACCCACTACAAGGCAAAAACGTGTCCCATATCTTTGTAATTCACTTAGTCCTATGCCAACGGCGGCTCAGTTATCTCCATAAACTTCGTAATCTCAAGCGCCCACCTAACTTTCTGCCTTCCCCTGCTACGCTTGTTTGTCTTGCAATCCAGTTCGTTACCGTTTACGACCAGCGGTTATCTTGCATTCGCATTACGTGCACTGTTCATGCCCATTTTTTCTAATTGGTTTCGATCAGGATATTAACTCGTTTTAGAGCGCAGCTCTTTCACGCCCATTTCTGCGTTTCGCGGCGTCGCGGTCGCCGTTGCCGTCGCCGTCGCCGTTGTCCGTTGTAACCAGCAGTGGATACCTAAGTCGCGCTTTAGGTAGCGATATCAATGGAGCCGGAGCTTGAAAAGCAAAGGGTAAAATTGGTAAATTGGTTTTTGAGGAAAGGATAGGGAGCAGTGTCTGTCTCACACATCTCGGTGTACAACTGAAGCAGAGGGAAGGTAATTTGGTAAATTGGTTTTTGAGGAAAAGAAATGATGCAGTATCCTTCTCACATATCTCGGCGGACACCTGAACCACGCCGCAAGGGAAGGGAGGAAGATAGGAGTGAAAGAAAAAAGAGAGAAAGAGGTGCCGTAGTGGAGGTTTCCGGAACAATTTCGATCCAAAAGTACTTGATGCAAGGCTTGCTGGTTCATGCTACAAAATTTTAACGTAGCAAAGAGGTACACACACAGGAAAAGGCAGAAAGAAACGGACAGTAAAATCGCAGTAAGAGCGCCAGTTGGCGCTCTTACTGTCCGTTTCTTTTTACCTTTTCCTGTGTGTGTATCTTTTTGCGGCGTTAAAATTTTGCAGTAATTTCGATTACCTGGGGGTCTTTAACGTGCACTGACATCGCACAGCACACGGGCGCCTCTTGCGTTTCGCCTCCATCAAAACGCGGCCGCCGCGGCTCATGGAGACGATGGTACGGGATCGCCTCTCTCCATACATGGACGGTAAGGGCCTCTTTGCAGACACTATGCTCGCGTTCCGCCCGCACATGTCTGCACAGGATGTCCTACTCCAACTACACAGGGAGATAATACGACCCACAGCCATGCAACAAAAGGACAAGGCCATTCTCGCCCTCGATCTTAAGGGGGCGTTTGACAATGTTAAACATGGTACCATGCTGTCTAACTTCAACACCACTAACTGCGGGGCGAAGGTCTTCGCCTATGTCAGAGACTTCCTCTCTGCGCGTCAGGCACTCCTCCGGATCGAGGACGAGGAATACGGCCCGTACTCTATGGGTACACGAGGTACACCACAGGAGGCGGTGTTATCCCCGCTCCTTTTCAACATCGCCATGATGCACATGCCCGGCCGACTGGCTCAGGTGAAGGGCATAAAACACGCGCACTACGCAGACGATATTACAGTCTGGACCACCGAGGGGAGCCTTGGGGAGATGGAGGATCGCCTTCAACAGGCCGCATCCATAGTTGATGCATATGCTGCCGACTGTGGTCTTCAAAGTGCTCCCGCCAAAACAGAGCTTCTACAAGTCAGGACAAACCACAAGGACAACACGTCTCTACGCATTTCTCTGTCGGGCGGTTTGGTCAGAAAAGTGGCAGAGCTCCGAATCCTGGGTCAGTTCATCAATAACAGGCTTAGGCCCGACTCTACCATAGCAAAACTCAAGCGCATAGGTGAACAGGTAGGGCGCATGATCCACCGAGTTTCCAACAAGCGGGGTGGTCTGCGGGGCACGGACGCGCTACGGCTCGTCCATGCCTTCGTGACCAGCCGGATCCTCTACGCCGTGCCGTACCCACGCACCACCAAACAACAAGACGAGCGCCATCATCAGGAAGGCAACAAAGCGAGCACTGGACCTCCCGGTGGCTACCTCCAACGCCAAACTGAAGGCGTTGGGAGTGGTAAACTCCTATCAGGAGTCGCGGGAGGCCCACCTCGTGAACCAATACACGCGGCTATGGCAGACGCTTCCTGGGCGCCGCCTGCTAAACCGCTTACACATCCAACACACATACATGCATACCAGAGGGGACGGAGAACATTCCTGTGCTGTTGCGCCATATGCTCTGGGTCGCTCCGCTCCCGCGTAACATGGACATGGCTCCACATGAAGGCAGACGACAAGCGCGGGTTCTCGCTCTTGAGAGGCAATACGGATCTAAAGAGGGAGTGTACTACATGGACATCACAGGGCCGTCACCCGCCGAATTCTATACGGCTGCCGTAGTCCACCGGGGATCGAACGTTGATGGGCTATCTTTTCGGGCCCCAAATTCAACGCGAGCGGAGGAAGTCGCAATAGCTCTCGCTGCCGCCGATACAAAATCGAGAACGGTTATCACAGACTCCCGCCGGGCCTGCGAACACTATCCTACAGGGGAAGTACCTCTTGCCGCCCAAATTCTAAGACGGGCTGCCGCCGATCCAACTCGCTGTCACCCAACTTGACGCACTTTTAAGCGTTAAGTTCCCAGACACCCTTAGAACATATGCGGGTTGCGGTCTCGGACTCAAAGAGGATGTCCTCGACTCAGCGTGGCAAGCTCAGCGGAGACCAGCTACCAAGTGACAGGAGGTTTTTGGTCGTTTGGTGCCCAGCTTTCGCCGGTAGCAAGCCAGAGAATGGGTCGGAGCCAAAGGTTCACAAACAAAACAATGTTTATACAGGAAAAAGACGATACAGATGATTTTACAATCACTAGAACACATACAAAGTGATTAACAAAACGATGCAACTCGTGGAAAGTTAAACTCGAGAGAGAATACAATACAAAGGCAATATTGCACCTGAAGTGCACTAACACAAGAGAGAGGCAAACGAACAAAACACAATTTGTTCACCGGGCACTGCGACAGTCCGACGACCAGAGGTCCACGACGATGCCGTCCCGAAGTCTGGCGCACGTTGCCTCGTTTGTCCGTGGCTGGTCGAGTGGTGTTTTCCCCGGGAATCGAATGGGCGCGCTTCTCCGAAGCTTAAACGGCGGCTTGGACTGGACTGACAGCGTTCAACGCCCTTCTTATATAGGTTTTTCCCGCGTCTCTTTGTTGCACGCGCCAGAGTAGGCGCGCACATGCACATAGTGTCGGCCGTGCAGTCTCCTTTTCCTTCTTGAGCCAGCCGCGCGTCCTCATGGGTCAAAAGCCAGGAGTTGCTTCGGGGAGCTTCTCGTAATTCCCTGCGTGGCGCCGCCGCCGACGTGCGGGTGAAGAGGGGAGAGGGCATGTATTAGCGCACGCAAGGCTACGCGCTTTCCCCCGGTGAGAAGCAGATGCGACTCCGATGTTCTAGAGAAATCGGCGTCGTGGCTAACTCCTTCCTTCCTGCGAGTGGTGCTGGAGGGGGCAGCCGCACACACAGAAGGCTAGTCGCCCTCCAGGCGTTCCCTCCTCCCCCGTTTTACGACCACGCTGGCAAGAAGCGTCCGCGCGGCAATGATTTCGTTTGTTTGTTTTCAAAAATGCGCCGAATTTTGTGACGCTGCCCCTTCCTTTTAGAATATTGTGTAACAATATTCGCAGATAACAAAATTCGCACGAACATGCATGCGCTCACAAAGTCGATGGCGAATGCCAAAGTACATACATCAATACCATGATGTTTTCACATACATAATAAAATTCAATGTCCAAAATGCATTTCAATACACTCCGCCATTGGACAGTAGATTAACACAACATTGCAAACATGGAACAAACAAGTACAAGGCCTTCTTTCGCCTATACTTCCACGTTCGGCTTACACAGTGGGCTCGGAACACGATTGTTTTCTGCAGGCTTTCGGCCTCAGTCGTGGTTCTCTTTCGCACGCGACACTGGCCTTTCTTGCGGTCGCGGGCTCTGCCCTTCTTCCGCCTCATGCTGATGCTTCTCTTCCGAATTGCTGCCGCGGTCTTCAATGTTCCCCTCAAAAATCGGAATTTGTGCACCTCCGCCCCTCACAGAAGTGCACAACTAAAATATTTCTTTCTCCTGAGAGTGGTCCCATACGCGAAAGTGATGAGATACGGGTACTCGGACTCTACATCCACAAAAACAGGCGGCCAGACACTACATTGGCCAAACTCCGTAAGGTGGGGGGCCAGGTGGGCCGCATGGTGCGCCAGGTTTCCAACAAATGCGGAGGGTTGCGAAGTAAGGATGCCTTGCGGCTGGCAAACGCCTTCGTCACTAGTCGAATTCTCTATTCGACTCCTTATCTCCACCTACGGAAACAAGAGGAGGACGCCCTTGAGGTCACCCTTCGCAAAATTGTTAGGCATGCCCTTGGCCTCCCCATCACTACTTCAAACAGCCGGCTTATGGCTCTTGGGGTTGTGAATACTTTCCGGGAGCTCCGGGAGGCGCACCTTACAAACCAGTACACGCGCTTGTCGCTAACGGAGTCGGGTCGCCGCCTTCTTGCTCGACTCCATATCCAACACACCCTTCCAATGGAAGACAGGTTTCACATCCCAGAACTGTGGAGACGTGCCCTCCACGTGCGGCCTCTTCCAGCCAACATGTTACACGAAGCCCATAATGGTTGGCGCCTGGCACGAGCGGAAGCGCTAGCCCGACATTCTGGAAACAAAACGGATGTATACTACGTGGACGCATCCGGCCCTCACCACGGGGGATGGTACACGGCCGCGGCAGTTCACAACAGCAACACAGTTAACGGCCTCACCTTCAGAGCCCACAGTGCAACACAAGCAGAAGACGCCACGATTGCTCTCGCGGCCTCACATTCCAATTCAAAATATATAATCACCGACTCGCGAGGGCCCTGTCGGAACGTCGAACAAGGCTGCACTCCCTTCCTAGCCTATCGAATCTACCAAAATTGCATACGGGATACGGACCCTGCACACCGTTACCTTATAGGGGCCCCTGCTCATCAGGGGTTGGCAGGAAACGAAGCAACAGACGCAGCCGCCCGCGCTCTCTCTCTCACCGGGCTGTTTTCTCCTCCCCACCACATGAGTGACCCGATTTTAATCCGGTCTATACGTTCAAAGATATTACAACCTACTATCAAGATAGCCATCACCTTTACCCTCGCCCAAGTAAAGGGCTCAAGAAGGCGGATGAGCGGCTCCTTCTCTGCCTCTTCACCAATACATTGCTGTGCCGGGCAGCAGTAAAACATTTCGACCCCTCCTTTAGCGGCAACTGCCCGCACTGTAGTGCGGTGTCTTCGGACACCTATCACATGATGTGGGCCTGCCCCTCCAACCCGGCCATTCCCCCCATCCCCAACCCAACCCGGGAGGACTGGGAGGCGACCCTGCTCGGCTGCCACGACTTATAGGCCGAACAAACCTTAGTCGGGCACGCCCGGGCGGCGGTCACTGCTTCTGGGGTGCTATACTAGGGACCTCCACATAGTGCTTGTAAGGATCGGTCCCTTAAGGTCTGATCCAAACACACCTCCTGTCCCTTCTGAATAAATGTTTTCAAAACCACCACCAGCCCTTCCATTTTTCCTGCGGCTAGCGCGTCTGCTGCGGACAAATTTAACGCCAGTTCGCTCGTGACGGCTCCGCTCCTCATGTCCTCCGTATCGGCGTGCGCTCTTCTGTATTCTTTTGCGCCTCCAGACTGAGTCCTTGCTGTACGCTGGGCTCGTTCGTCTGAACTTCTTTCTGACTTTGCTGCGATGTTGGCGCAGCTCACATGGACTCGTCTCAGCTGTCTTTAGCTTGGATCTGTTTCTTCCCGTTTTCTTCCTTAATTTTCTCCAGGGCCTCTGTTTTGCGGTTTCAGCTGCTTCAGTGGTGCCCGACTCATTTCTCTTTCTTTTTTTCCTTCTTCCAAGCTCTTCTGCGGGGAACACCTGGTTCATTCTCACGCGCATGATCCGAGGGGTGTTCTCACGATGAAGCCAATAGTTTAGACCCGCTCGGTTCTTCCTTGCCTGAACGTCCTGTTCCTTCCAATATTTTCGTCTTTCTGACGACTCTTCAAGCGCAGTGCTCCGGGCACGGCTCAGGACTCACTCCAGAATCGTTCTCCGCGTCGCTCAATTCTTCCTTTCCGATTCCTTGCTTCAGTTGGTCACTTTAAGTGCAGCCGTAAAAAGATCATTACTCAGTCTGCTTCTTCCCTTCCACTGCACATTATCCTTCCTCATCGGGAAAGACCTCCTCCCTGTTACAGGGTTCACTCGGAACGGCTTCCGGTTTTTCTCTGAGTTCGCTCTCCTCAGTTATGATTATGTCGGAGCATTCGTTCTCTTTTTTATTTGACCGCTCTTCCTCACGGTCCCTACTGCGAATCTCAAGTATGTAGCAGTGTGATTTGTCGCTGAAGCTCCAACTTTTTTCCTCTTCAGGAGACTGCCCTAAGGTGACCTCTGATGGAAGCATCAGTATGGCCTTCTCCTCAGTGCCTACTACCGCAGCAGTAGCTACACTTTCAATTTCTTGAGGAACCGACGTCTGTTCTTCTTCACTCTCTGTGGTTTGAGTTGCAGGAACAGGCTGTTCCACTATCAAACTCTGACCTGCGGAGCTAGCTACAACCTCTTCCGTGGTTGCCGAGGATTTAATTTCCTGTCTCTTCCACCCGGGCTCTCCGGGGGTAAGCTCCGCTGGCTCCCTGACGTTCCTCAAACGCCGAATTTCAGCAAGCTTCTTCTGAAGGATTGCCATCTCTCTTTCAAAAGCCCTTTCGGCTTCTTCACGTTTCCTTTGCCTAGCCGCCGCGGTGGCTAAGTAGCTATGGTGCTCGGCTGCTGACCCGAAAGACGCGGGTTCGATCCCGGCCGCGGCGGCTGAATTTCTTTGGAGGAGAAATTCTAGAGGCCCGTGTACTGTGCGATGTCAGTGCACGTTAAAGAACCCCAGGTGGTCGAAATTTCCGGAGCCCTCCACTACGGTGTCTCTCACAGTCTTAGTCGCTTTGGGACGTTAAACCCCATAAAACAAACAAACAAACAAACAAACATCTCTTTCTCAGCGGCTTCTCTAGTGCGCTGTCTTTCTTTCTTCTCGAGCCCTCTCTCTTTCCTGGTCCACTCATTTTCGCAGTTCGGCTCCGGTCATCCCCATCTGGAGGCCGACCTCTACTAGATCCTTTAGCTCCTTTATGCTCATAGTGAGACCCAACTCATAAATTCAAGACAACTAATACCTCTACACGGAGAACCTCACTAACCGCTTCGGCGCGGCACCTCACAATATCGCTCTGCAGCTAACACTCGTTTCGACCTCTTCGTAAACTCCTTCCGACTCTTTCTACGTTCTTCGTGCTTACAAACCCCAAACGTCCTGTCGCGGACGCCAGAATATATGGGGGTAGCGGTCTCGGACTCGAAGGAGAGGCCCTCGACTCAGCGTGGCAAGCTCAGCGGAGACAAGCCACTAAGTGAGAAGAGGTTTTTGGTCGTTTGGTGGCCAGCTTTCGCCAGTCGCAAGCCAGAGAATGGGTCGGAGCCAAAGGTTCACAAACAAAACAATGTTTATACGGCAATGTGACGATAACGAGGATGTCACAATCACTAGTACAAACACATACAAAGTGATTAACAAAACAATGCAACTCGTGTAAAGTTAAACTCGAGAGAGAATACAATATAAAGGCAATATTGCACCTGAAGTGCACTAACACAAGAGAGAGGCAAACAAACAAAACAGAATTTGTTCACCGGGCACTGGGACAGTCGGACGACCTGAGGTCCGCTACGATACCGTCCCGCAGACTGGCGCACGCTGCCTCGTTGGTCCCCGGCTGGCCGAGTGGCACTCTCCCGGCAGTCGAACGGGCGCGCCTCGCACAAAGGTAATGTGGGCTCCTGGCCACCAGGATCTACGAGGCAATGAGGCCGCTGATGCGGCCGCCCGAGCGCTCACACACCGGGCTCCTCATCCTAGCTCTCCTGGCTCAGAAGCTCAAAAACCGCTTCTGCGGTTCCGCGAAATCCTAATTCATTATTGCGACAGCCACCGTCTCTACCCAGTACCTGCCAAGGGGCTGAGTAAGGCGGAGGAGCGAACTCTGCGGCGCCTGCAGACAGAAACTCTTCTCTGTCCTGCCACAGCAAAACACTTCGATGCGAACACAGATGGGCGCTGCCCGCACTGTGGAGAGATCTGCGATATCTTTCACATGGTGTGGGTATGTACTCAGAATCCTCACCTTCTCCCTTCCCCCACCCCCACCCGAGATGCATGGGAGACTGCCCCCCTCAACTGCTCCACAATGGATTCCCAAAGGGCTGTAGTAAAGCGGGCGCGAGACGTGGTCTCGTCGTGCGGTGTCCCGGACTAAGGATACCGACCATGTAGCGGGGTCTTCTGATACCCAAACTCTCTCTGAGTATTAAAAAAGTTTTTCACCCCCACCGCGGTCGGTTTCGAACCCAGGTACAACGGCTCGGTAGACGAACGCCTTACCACTGAGCCACCGCTTTTATGCGAACCATACTACTTTAGCTACCACTTCAGCCCTTCACCGTGGTTATGCGCCTCCAAATCACGTTATACATGACGTCACACCACGTGACACGATGAGGTCACGACAGTAGAGAAACGGGGGCCCACCTCGCGCCGTCGCTGTGGTTGTGCGCCTCCAAATCACGTGACACGATGATGCCACACCACGTGACACGCTGACGTCACGGCAGTGGAGAAACGGGGGCGCACCTCGCGCCGTCGCTGTGGTTGTGCGCCTCCAAATCACGTGACACATGACGTCACACCACGCGACACAATGACGTCACGACATATGAGAAACGGGGCTCCAACTTGTGCCGTCGCTGCGGTTGCACGCCGTGTGAATCACGTGGTATGGTGACGTCACACTCCCGCGCATTTCGAACGCGCGTTCACACTTGGTGTAGGTGAAACGCTCGCTCCACCGGTCAGGCGGACGCGGCTTCAGTGGCAATCCAGGCGCTCATCCAACGCGCGTCTCGGGGTTAGTCGGCGTTCCGCTGTAGCCATGCCGTTGTCTTCCCCCACGACGAAGGCTTCTAGTGGTTGTACTAAATTAACCAAGTATTCAACCAAGGAAAGCCATGTATTACCAAGCCTAGCCATCAATATGCTTCGCATCTGACTATGCTTAACCTTAGCTAAGCCTCAGCCATTTTTTTCTTTATTCTTTATTACCACTGAGCCACGGCGGCGGGTAGGCGCATAACTGGCCTCTTGGAACAGTGGACACCTCAATCGTGCTTCAAGCTACGTGGCCGTAGTGACAGATGTGCGCTGCATGAGTTGGCATTGACAACGTTGTGCCAGAAACGCGGCGCTGAAGCCATAGGCTGTTGGCGTTCGTAGTGTTCATTGGCGCTGGCGCTGCAACTTTTTACACTCCGATCATTTTAAGGACAGGAAGTGCTAAAATTCCTCTCCTTAATATTCTGAGTACAGACGTCCCTGTGCCAGTGGACGTCTGAATCGCGCTTATAGGTACGTGGGGTGATGAGAGAGAGATGTGGGCTGTATGCGTTAGCGCTGAGAACGGTGAGCGAACTCTCGCGATCAACGATTAACTGCCTCCTGCCATGGTGGCAGGGCGGGTGGGGTCTTTAACGTAGTCATAAAGACAAACACGATTTCTTACCACTTATGCGGAATATCCCGTTCCTCTCGATCGTAACGCCTCCCACGGCTGTGGCAATCTCACGACATACTTGCATAGGCCTCGTCTTTGAGAACCAGGCATTGGTGCAGCAAATCTTCCCTCACCCCTTACCCTAGCCCACTATCATCCCTCCTTCCCCACTCCAGCATGCGCCCTATGCCCAGAACCCTTCGCCTCTTTCCTCCACATCCTTTCCCTCTGCCCGGCGGACCCTCCCCCGCGGGACCTAGAGAACCTCAAGACCTGGGAGGACTGGGTGACCCTGCTGCGCTCGGAGGACCCGGCCGAGCAGACCATCGCAACCGGCCGGGCTGCCAGTGTTATGGACCTTAGGAACATAAACACTTGAGTGCAGTGGGGTCGTGCGGGGACCCTGGGGCGTGCCCCGAATTCCTTGTACAATAAAGTTTTTTTTCTCTCTCTCTCGATCATATACGTATCCATTTGTCCGACCACAAAATTTCCTTCATGACAATCAAGAACTGTTAACCTTGACTGCTTGCATGCCTTGCTCGAAATCGTCGGCATTTTTTTTTATCTACCCATACTAATAAAGATGCAGTGACCAAACTGCACTGCACATAGACATATCACTTCCGGCGACCACAAAAGCGCATTGCTGAACGGCGAAAAAGCTGCAATCACAATATTCTTCTTCTGTCATGACAAGAAAGAGAACATCATTACATGCACTAGTTAAAAGCGAAAATTTTTGCCTATGCCTGTTTCATTGCGGGCCGTTTTAAGGTTACATCAATTCATTAGAGCATGCTCGATTCTCTTCACATAATACTTCCTTATGTCGGTTACCCTAGCCTTACCGAGTAACACTGATAACTCTGCCATTTCTATTATCTCGTTTCAGTTAGAGTCTTTCCTGCTTTAAAATTTTTAATCGAATATTTTGCCTACTGCGAGAGCTTACCGGTATCCTAACTACCCTACCACCTATTTCTGTTAAGCACGCCCTATGCCCAGAACCCTTCGCTTCTTCCCTCCACATCCTTTCCCTCTGCCCGGCGGACCCTCCCCCGCGGGACCTAGAGAACCTCAAGACCTGGGAGGACTGGGAGACCCTGCTGCACTCGGAGGACCCGGCCGTGCAGACCATCGCCACCGGCCGTGCTGCCAGTGTTATGGACCTCAGGAACATAAACACTTGAGTGCAGTGGGGTCGTGCGGGGACCCTGGGGCGTGCCCCGAATTCCTTTGTAAATAAAGTTTTCTCTCTCTCTCTCTCCGTAATGATATCCCGCGGTGGCTCAGCGGTTATGGTGCTCGGCTGCTGGCCCAAAAGACGCTGGTTCGATCCCGGCCGCGGCGGCTAGAATTTCTTTAGAGGAGAAATTCTAGAGGCCCGTGTACTGTACGATGTGAGTGCACGTTAAAGAACCCCAGGTGGTCGAAATTTCCGGAGCCCTCCACTACGGCGTCTCTCATAGCCTTAGTCGCTTTGGGACGTTAAACCCCATAAACCAAACCAAACCAATCTCTGAGATTATCACCCAATCCTTGAACGCTATGATCGTCTCCCGAGGTTAGAGCCTAATACCTGCTCTACAACGAGATAACCAATTCTTCTAATTTCGCTCTTACCACTAACTCGCTGGTGAGCAAATGTCGTAAGTTTTTTGCGTTCATTGTTCAAGACTAGGCTGATTCGAAACCTGGCTATCCCATGGTTAGCTCATCGCACTTTGCTGAGCACGTACACAGCCTGTACGATACCAGGGTATGAGCGTGTCCAAAATGGATGGCCGGCGCTGCGCGAAACAAATCACGCCCGCGCGTGCTGTGGAAAATTCGAGAACTTTGGAGAAAAACCGGTGTGGTTAAGCTCTGGTTAAACCTGGTTGGTTGCGAAAGCCTAGCTTGCTTAGCTGGTTCTGATTCTCGTCGTTTTCGCACACGTTCTTCTTCTTGTTCCTGTGTTTCCTGGGCACATTACCGCTTGGCTTCATTCCGTTTAGCTTACCTAATCCCAGCTTCTGAGCTCGATACAGCTCGTTTAGCTGCTTCGGCTTCTCGTCGTTTCCGCAGTCGTTCTTCTCGTTGTCCCTCCGTTTCTTGGCCATGTTGTAACCTCTTTATTGCATTGGTTGGGTGTCGCCTTAGGCCACATTCTCACATCCGGTTTTTCCTTTGCTCCGTCGCCTCCGTCAAGCCCGCAGCTGACGGAGGGACCGATTTTTGGACAGTTCCCCCCCTTCCCCCCCGCCCAAATCGGGCGGCCGGTGCCGCTGGGTCCTGCTATACGTTTCCGTCGAGCGGCGGCGACGTACGCGCCGTACAGGAGACCGGCTGTGAGAATCAATTAAACTGTTCAGAAGCAGTACAGCAACTAGAGAATCCTCGAGGAGCGCCGCACAACCGGCTCCTCCTTGCTACGGTGGAGAGAGCAAGCTGACGTCATGCGTCGCCATAACAATGGAGAGGCTGACGTCACACCATCTGTTGGGCGCGGCGGCGGCTCCTCGAGGAGCAGGGGGGTCCACGGACAGCGCGACGAGCGGTTAGACCTGGCGTACCTGCTTTCGCAGGTAAGCGTACCTGCTTAGACCTGCTTTCGCAATAAAATTTAACTTTTTGCCGACGGAGGGCTGCGTAACCATGAGCGTGCTGAGCGATTCTCTCTACTCTTCCGTTGCGTCCGGAAACAGCGGGTGGGAAAGAAGCGACCCGAGCTTTCTGGAGGCTTCCCTCCTCGGCTGACCAACGGTGACACGAGTATCGGCGGGAGGGTGAGAACGCGATTGTGCTCTGGACGTTGTATGTATGTGCGGGCCTGCCTTGGTGCGAAGAAACGAACAGACGTGGCGCACCCAACATATAATTAAAAATTCGGGGTGCACTTTGACTGTATAAAGTGCGTAGAGGTGGAAGCGTTTTCCGCACCACTTTGACTGCCTCTGTGGCACTGGTCACAACTGGATGGCGTCACACATAATTAATGACTAATTACTAAGTAAAGACAAATTACCAACTAGTGGCTAATTACTGATTAATACGTAATACTAATTAAGTGCTAATTAATGCCGTTTAAGCTTCGTCTTTAGGAATGAAACGCGACAGCGTGTTGTAGCGCTGCCAGGGAGGCCGCATTACATACCACCTCCCATACCACATACTCCCTCAGCGGCAAACACAACAGGCAGACATCCTAATACGCACGGCTGTCACCTCCGCCCTACGTCTTCCACGGACGGTTAGCAGGAAACGTCTCCTGGCCACTGGTACCCACAATACAGTGATCGAATTAATAGAGGCTCAACGCACCAACCAATTAGTCCGCCTGAGTCGCACGGAAACAGGACAGTGCCTGCTGCGACAGCTACGTCTCAATTCACCCATTCCCACCCCAACAAGTCCTACACCTTACATGATTTCTCTGCGCACGCAGGATCACATATATCAGAAGCCCCTACCGCGCGATTTGAGCGCTAGTCTTCATCAGGGTAGGCAGCAGGCACGAGTGAGCTATGCACCAAAACATACAGCAACCGCTCCGATATTCTTTATGTCGACGCGGCAGAAAATTCTAAACCAGGATATTTCACGGCAGTCGCAGCCTATGAAGACGGCACAGTAGGGGCCGCCGCCACTATATGAACTAATTCGCCTGCAGAGGCGGAAGGAGCCGCCATCGCACTTGCTCTGACCCACTCCTTCATTGACAAAACATAACCGAAATTTGCACAGATTCCCAGGCCGCGTATCGCCACTACCTAAAGGGCGTGGCGACGCCGGTACCACATCGTATTCTTGCCACGGCCACCTCTCCCGAACGAACGGTTACTCTGTCGTGGGTCCCTGGGCATGCCTCGATCCCCGGTAATGAGCGCGTTCATGCGCTGGCCGAAGAACTCTCCTCCCGGACCCCGGATGATCAGGCACCCAACCCTGCGCAAGAGACCCCATCGGTCCTCTCTATATATCTTCAAATCACCACATTCCACAAACTCAGCCGCATGACACTGCCACCACCCCACAGTACCTTGTCGCCCTTATCCAGCGCCACATGGGCGTCAATTACAGACAGGCTGCTTTATTTCCCCCACTGTCTCTCATGCTTTCACACCACCTTTCCTCCAGATTGTAATACCTGTGGCGTGCCCGATCCACACTTTGCCACTATCTTTGGGAATGTCCTTCCCCAAAGGCAGTACCCCCCATCCCCAATACCACTCATTCTTCCTGGCAGGCTACGGACCACTCAGCCCGCCTGCCAGAAATGCCTGGTGGATCGGGCTTTACGTGAAGCATAAGCCCGTGGACTCCTGGACCAGTAGGGGACCACCCTAGAAGATTTTTTTTGTGTGTAATAAAGTTGTTTCAAGGCTCCTGGGGGTAGAACCAAGACGTCTCTGAAGATGCCCGCAAACCGCAGGAAAAACCATTAGTGTAAATAAAGTTTTCTCTTCCCTTCCCTTCCATCCATCCATCCGTCCACAGAAGAGAGAAAGAGAGAGAGAAAACTTTATTTACAAAGGAATTCGGGGCACGCCCCAGGGTCCTCGCACGACCCCACTGCACTCAAGTGTTTATGTTCCTGAGGTCCATAACACTGGCAGCACGGCCGGTGGCGATGGTCTGCACGGCCGGGTCATCCGAGCGCAGAAGGGTCTCCCAGTCCTCCCAGGTCTTGAGATTCTCTAGGTCCCGCGGGGGAGGGTCCGCCGGGCAGAGGGAAAGGATGTGGAGGGAAGAAGCGAAGGGTTCTGGGCATAGGGCGCAAGCAGGAGTGGGGAAGGAGGGATGATAGTGGGTTAGGGTAAGGGGCGAGGGGAGAGTATGTGTTTGTAATCTGCGCCAGAGTGTTGCGTGTCTGTTATCTAGGGAGGGGTGGGGCGGGGGGTAGAGCTGGCGAGAGGCTCTGTATGCCTGGGTCAGCTCACTGAATGAGTGCATGCGATCCTTCGTGAATCCCCGATCCGAGGCCACCTGAGCCCGGTTTAAAGAACCTCGGGCTAAAAGGTTGGCGGCCTCGTTTCCGGGATTCCCGAAGTGCGCAGGCAACCATATCAGCTCCACTTGGCGGGGCGGGGGTGCATCGGGCGAGTCCAGTATGCCAAAAGCAGGGACATGAACTCGGCCTCGAGCAAAATATAGAATCGCAGTTTTAGAGTCAGTTAAAATATACCGGGCTTCCGTGCGGGTTATAGCAAGTGCAATGGCGGCTTCCTCTGCAGCCTCTGGGGACGTGTCTGGAGGGAGAGGTAGTGCGAGGAGGGTGGATGAAGAGGAGTCCACCGCAGCTGCTGTCGCTTCATCACCCGTGCAGGCAGCGTCCACCCATACGGCGTCCGGCTGGGGGCCGTACGCTCGATGCAGTGCCTTCGCACGGGCTCTGCGGCGCTGTTCATGGTGGGACGGGTGCATATTCCTCGGGAGCGGCCTGATGAAGAGCTCCTGGTGAAGGGGTCGTGGGATGGCGAGGAGGGTTGGGTCGTTGGCCGGTATTCTGATTCCAAGGGAGTCCAGGATATACCGACCTGTGGAAGTTTTTGTGAGCCTGATGTATTGGGCCTGTCGGTGGGCCTCCACCAGTTCCCCGATCGTGTTGTGGAGGCCCAGGCCTAGTAATCTGTCTGTGGGTGTGTTGAGGGGAAGATGAAGTGCTACCTTGAATGCCTTGCGAATCAAAGCATCCAAAGCGTTTATGTCATGTTTGGATAGTTGTAAGTATGGGGTAGTGTACAGTACACGGCTGAGGACAAAGACATGAATGAGGCGACATAGGTCGCGCTCCTTCATGCCTCTATGATGTCCCGAAACCCTGCGGATGAGGTGCGATATCGCGCCTACAACCTGCTTGAGTTTCTTGAGGGTAGTGGTGTTTTTGCCATCGTTCTGGATGTGCAGGCCCAATACACGGAGGGTGCCAACCTCAGGTACCGGGTAACCATTCAATTCAATGGCAATGGGGGAGCGGGGACAGCGGTGGTTCTTAGGCCGGATGAGGAGCAGTTCGGACTTCTCTGGGGAGCAAGACAGTCCGATGGTCCGTGCGTAATTTTGGGTGAGGGTGGCTGCTTCCTGTAAGGTGTTCTCTATGTCGGCGTCACTGCCGTGGGTGGTCCACAGGGTGATATCGTCGGCATAAAGAGTGTGCTTGAGGTGGGGAATAGTGGCCAATTTTCGGGCAAGGGGGATGAGGGTAATGTTAAAGAGAAAGGGGGAAAGGACGGACCCTTGAGGGGTGCCGATACTCTGAAGAGTGTAGGAGGGGGAAGACAGAGGGCCGAAGTGTATCTCAGCCGTGCGGTGGTGGTGGTGGTGAAAAACTTTTATTCAAAGAGAGCTTGAGGGCTAAAAAACCCTGCTGCATGGTCGGTATCCTTACTCCGGGTCACCGCACGACGAGGCCCCGTCTCGCGCTCGCTTGACCAGAGCCCTTTGGGACTCCAGCGTGGAGCAGTTGAGGAGGCAGTCTCCCATGCCTCTCGGGTGGGGGTGGGGGAAGGGGGAAGGGGAGGATTCTGAGTACATGCCCACACCATGTGAAAGATATCGCAGATCTCTCCACAGTGTGGGCAGCGCCCATCTGTGTTCGGATCGAAGTGTTTTGCTATGGCAGGACAGAGAAGGGTTCCTGTCTGCAGGCGCCGCAGAGTTCGCTCCTCCGCCTTACTCAGCCCCTTGGCAGGTGCCGGGTAGAGACGGTGGCTGTCGCAATAATGATTTAGGATTTCGCGGAACCGCAGAAGCGGTTTATGAGCTTCTGAGCCAGGAGAGCTAGGATGAGGAGCCCGGTGTGTGAGCGCTCGGGCGGCCGCATCAGCGGCCTCATTGCCTCGTAGACCCTGGTGGCCAGGAGCCCAGATCACTTTTGTGTGAGTTGGATCGGCGAGAGCGCGTCTTAAAATTTGCGAGGCAAGAGGTGATATTTTGCCTGCAAGATAATGTTCACAGGCCCGACGAGAGTCTGTGATAACCGTTTTCGATTTTGGATCGGCGGCAGCGAGAGCTATTGCGACTTCCTCCGCTCGTGTTGAATTTGGGGCCCGAAAAGATAGCCCATCGACATTCATTCCCCGGTGGACTACGGCAGCCGTGAAGAATCCCGCGGGCGACGGCCCTGTGATGTCCACGTAGTAGACGCCCTCTTTATATCCATATTGCCTCTCAAGCGTGCGAACCCGCGCTTGTCGTCTGCCTTCATGTGAAGCCATGTCCATGTTACGCGGGAGCGGAGCGACCCAGAGCATGTGGCGCCACAGCACCGGGATGTTCTCCGTCCCCTCTAGTATGCATGTGTGTTGGATGTGTAAGCGGTTTAGCAGGCGGCGCCCAGGAACCGTCTGCGATAGCCGCGTATATTGGTTCACGAGGTGGGCCTCCCGCAACTCCTGATAGGAGTTTACCACTCCCAACGCCTTCAGTTTGGCGTTGGAGGTAGCCACCGAGAGGTCCAGTGCTCGCTTTGTTGCCTTCCTGATGATGGCGTCAATGCGCTCGTCTTGTTGTTTGGTGGTGCGTAGGTATGGCACGGCGTAGAGGATCCGGCTGGTCACGAAGGCATAGGCGAGCCGTAGCGCGTCCCTGCCCCGCAGACCACCCCGCTTGTTGGAAACACGGCGGATCATGCGCCCTACCTGTTCACCTATGCTCTTGAGTTTCGCTATAGTAGAGTCCGGCCTAAGTTTGTTATTGATGAACAGACCCAGGATCCGGAGCTCTGCCACTTCTCTGATGGGACCGCCCGACAGAGATATGTGTAGAGACGTGTTGTCCTTGTGGTTTGTCCTGACGTGTAGAAGCTCGGATTTGGCGGGAGCACATTGGAGATCACAGTCGGCAGCATATGCTTCGACTATGGAGGCGGCCTGCTGAAGGCGGTCCTCCATCTCCCAAAGGCTCCCCTCGGTGGTCCAGATTGTAATGTCGTCTGCGTAGAGTGCGTGTTTTATGCCCTCCACATGAGCCAATCGGCCGGGCAGGTGCATCATGGCGATGTTGAAAAGGAGCGGTGATAACACTGCCCCCTGCGGTGTACCTCGTGTACCCATAGAGTACGGGCCGTATTCCTCGTCCTCGATCCGGAGGAGTGCCTGACGCGCAGAGAGGAAGTCTCTGACATAGGCGAAGACCTTCGCCCCGCAGTTAGTGGTGTTCAAGTTAGAGAGTATGGTGCCATGTTTAACATTGTCAAACGCCCCCTTAAGATCGAGGGCGAGAATGGCCTTGTCGTTTTGTTGCATGGTTGTGGGTTGTATTATGTCCCTGTGTAGTTGGAGTAGGACATCCTGTGCAGACATGTGCGGGCGGAACCCGAACATAGTGTCTGCAAAGAAGCCCTTACCCTCCATGTATGGAGAGAGGCGATCCCGAACCATCGTCTCCATGAGCTTTCCCACACACGAGGTTAATGAGATGGGTCTCAATTTGTCCGTAGTCACGGCTTTACCTGCTTTGGGGATGAACGTTACAAGCGATGTTTTCCATTCGAGTGGGAGTGGACAGCCATCCCAGATCTGATTTATGTATTGTAGCAAATGGAGGTATGCAGAGTCGGAGAGGTTCGCCAACAGTTTCACTGTTATGCGATCCCAACCCGGTGCCCCACCTCGGCGCATTTTAGCCATTGCCGCCTTAAGGTCATGCAACTCAAAAGGGGCGTCTAAATCCTGATTTGGCTTGCCGGAGTACGTGTACTCGGGCCCAACCGGGTCATTTGTGCGGCAGAGATACCTGTCGCACAAAGTGTCCGCAAGTTGCGCCGTCGTACCTTGGTACCCGTGCAGAGCCCGCCGGAGCTGTGTTTGCGTCTCCCCTTTCGTTTGAGAAGGGTCGATGAGGCTGCGTAAGAGACGCCAAGTCCCCTTCGAGCTCATCTAACGCGCTGCCGAGTTGCAGCGTTCTATCCAATTGGTGTCTGTGAGCTGGGCGGCATACGCCGCAGCCTGCTCCGTAAGTTGTGCAATGCGAGCTCTAGCCGTGCGGTCAGTCAGCAGAAGCCACCCCCCGTTCGGCGCGATGTCTCCCGCTTTGACGCAACGCTTTTTGAGGAAAGGAAATGGCGCAGTAATTCTGTCATCTCGGTGGACACCCGAACCGCACCTTAGAGGAAGGGAAGAAGTGGGAGTGAAAGAAGAAAGAGGGGCCGCAATGAAGAAAATGAAAATTGTATTTTAGAAAAGGATTGTACACAACTACTGTCTCACATATTTCAGTGGACACCCGTCATCGGTTTGTAGAGGAAGGGAGGTAGTGGAGTGAAAGAAGAAAGAGGGGCCGTAATGAAGAAAATGAAAATTGTATTTGAAGAAAATTACGCAGTAACTGTCTCACATACCTTGGTGGACACCCGTCAAAAGCGTGACACCTCTACTGAAGAACTTTTGCTGACAGCCTTCTGTCGACAACGGTGAGGCTAAAGCTGGCAAGGCCATCAACACGGACAACCTCCGCCCCATCTCTCTGACTTCCTGTGTGGGCAAACTCATGGAGACGATGGTACGTGACAGGTTGTCCGAGTTCATGGAATCCAAACACCTTTTCGCAGACACCATGTTCGGGTTTCGCCCACAAAGATCTGCACAGGATGTCCTGCTACAACTAAATCGGGATGTCCTCGACCCCGTCGAATGCCCTCACAATGACAAGGTCGTACTCGCCTTGGATTTGAAGGGTGCATTCGACAACGTTACCCACGAGATCATCCTCACCCACCTCTCTCAAACTAACTGCGGCAAAAACGCCTTTCAATACATTCGGCAATTTTTAACCGACAGACAATCTTACATTCGAGTCCAGGATAAAGAACATGGCCCTTTTCATTTAGGAACCAGGGGTACACCCCAGGGCGCGGTGCTGTCTCCCCTGTTGTTCAATTTGGCTATGATGCGCCTACCGGCCCAGCTGGGCGCTGTCGCCGGTGTGCAGCATGCGCTGTACGCCGATGACATCACCCTGTGGGCTACACAGGGTTCCCTTGGAGACATTGAGGCCAACCTGCAGGAGGCGGCGACCATAGTGGACCGTTATGCTCGCCGCTGCGGCCTCCAATGCTCCACCCAAAAGTCTGAATTTGTGCACATACGCCCCTCACCAAAGTGCACAGCCAAAATTTCATTGTCTCTTGAGACAGGTCCAATTCCTGAAAATATCGAAGTCCGGGTACTGGGGCTCTTCATACATCAAAACAGACGGTCAGAAACAACATTGGCCAAACTCCGTCAGGTGGGGGACCAGGTGGGCCGCTTGGTCCGCCGGGTTTCTAACAAGCGCGGGGGGTTACGATGTAAGGACGCCTTGCGGCTGGCGCATGCATTTGTAACCAGTCGAATTCTATATTCGACTCCATACCTCCACCTGCGGAAGCAAGACGAGGATTCACTCGAAGTCATCCTCCGCAAAATTATTAAGCGAGCTCTTGGCCTCCCCGTGAACACCTCCAACAAGCGCCTCCTGGGGCTGGGCATGGTGAACACATTTCGGGAGCTCCGGGAAGCCCACTTGACCAACCAATACACACGTCTCTCAAAGACATCGTCGGGTCGCCGCCTGCTTGCCCGACTGCACATCCAACACACCACTCTTATGGAAGAGCGCGTACGTATTCCATCCCAGTGGAGATGCGCCCTCCACGTGCGCCCTCTTCCCGCGAACATGAACCGTGAAGACCATAATGGCCGGCGCCTGGCGCGGGCGGAAGCCCTGGCCCGCCACTATGGATCGAAACCCGGCGTATTCTACGTGGATGCCTCCGGCCCCCACCACGGGGGATGGTACACGGCCGCAGTCATCCACCAATCTAAAACAGTGAACGGCCTTACTTTCCGAGCCCGTGACATAACACACGCGGAGGAGGTCGCCATTGCGTTGGCTGCATCTGATTCCAATTCAAAGACAATTATTTCCGACTCGCGAGGGGCATGTCGGAACGTCGAGCAGGGCTGGGTACCATATCTAGCCTACCGCATTCTCCAAAACAGCGTCTACACCGGGGACCCCGCGCACCGGCGTATCGTTTGGGCTCCTGCTCACATGGGCCTTGAGGGAAATGAGGCAGCTGACGCCGCCGCCCGCGCTCTCTCTCACCGGACATTCCCCTCCGACCCCGACGATCAGGAACTCGAATTCACTCCCGCTTACTCCTTTAAAGACATTGTTTTACATTATCAATCTGGCCATGGTCTTTATCCCCGCCCGTGTAAAGGTCTCTCAAAGGCGGAGGAGCGGCTTTTGCTTCGCCTGTATACCAATACTTTGCTGTGCCCGGCAGCTCTCAAACACTTCGACCCTTCTTTCTCGGGCAGCTGTCCGCACTGTGCGGAGAAGTCTTCGGACATTTACCACATGGTGTGGGCCTGCCCCTCCAACCCTGCTATCCCCCCTCACCCCAACCCAACCCGGGAGGACTGGGAGGCGACCCTGCTCGGCTGCTCTGACCTGCAGGCCCAACGGGCCTTGGTCGCGCGAGCCCGGGCGGCGGCCGACGCCACTGGGGTCCCGAACTAGGGACCTCCACCTAGTACTTGTAAGGGCTGGCCCCCTCTGGGTCATCTCATGCAATACCTCCAGTAGTGCATGTGTAAATAAATGTTTTCCACCACCACCACCGTCGGTCAATTCGTGCCGTAATTCTAGCTTCGGAGAAGCGCCCTATGCGACTCCCGGCTCCACACCACTCGCCCAGCCACGGACGTGCGAGGGAGCGAGTGCGTCTCTTCCGGAGAAAGAGAGAGAGAAAACTTTATTTACAAAGGAATTCGGGGCACGCCCCAGGGTCCCCGCACGACCCCACTGCACTCAAGTGTTTATGTTCCTGAGGTCCATAACACTGGCAGCACGGCCGGTGGCGATGGTCTGCACGGCCGGGTCCTCCGAGTGCAGCAGGGTCTCCCAGTCCTCCCAGGTCTTGAGGTTCTCTAGGTCCCGCGGGGGAGGGTCCGCCGGGCAGAGGGAAAGGATGTGGAGGAAAGAAGCGAAGGGTTCTGGGCATATGGCGCAAGCAGGAGTGGGGAAGGAGGGATGATAGTGGGTTAGGGTAAGGGGCGAGGGGAGAGTATGTGTTTGTAATCTGCGCCAGAGTGTTGCGTGTCTGTTATCTAGGGAGGGGTGGGGCGGGGGGTAGAGCTGGCGAGAGGCTCTGTATGCCTGGGTCAGCTCACTGAATGAGTGCATGCGATCCTTCGTGAATCCCCGATCCGAGGCCACCTGAGCCCGGTTTAAAGAACCTCGGGCTAAAAGGTTGGCGGCCTCGTTTCCGGGATTCCCGGAGTGCGCAGGCACCCATATCAGCTCCACTTGGCGGGGCGGGGGTGCATCGGGCGAGTCCAGTATGCCAAAAACAGGGACATGAACTCGGCCTCGAGCAAAATTTAGAATCGCAGTTTTAGAGTCAGTTAAAATATACCGGGCTTCCGTGCGGGTTATAGCAAGTGCAATGGCGGCTTCCTCTGCAGCCTCTGGGGACGTATCTGGAGGGAGAGGTAGTGTGAGGAGGGTGGATGAAGAGGAGTCCACCGCAGCTGCTGTCGCTTCATCACCGGACAATTTCTCTTCCGGACAATTTCTTCCTGATCCTCAGGTCGTCGGAGTTTCCCAGTGCCCGGTGAGCAAACGATGGCCTTTGTTGTTTGCCTCTCTCGTGTATTACGGCACTTTAGTTGCAAGATCTCTCTTGTAATGTAGCCTATGGTGTTACTTTACATGTGTTCCATTGTTTCGCAGATCACGTTGTACGTGTTTTTACCAGTTATTAGAAATTCCTCTTTATCGTTTCTTTTTTGTATAAAGTTTGTTTCTGTGAACCTTTGACCCCGAACGACTCTCTGGCTTGCGACAGGGGAAAGCTGGGCCCAAACGGCCATCTCCCTTTGTTACATGGTGGCTGGTTCCTGGCTGAGCTTGCCACGCTGGGTCGAAGGCATCTCCCGCAACCGCTATTTTCTCATGCTTTAAGTGTGTCCCGGAGCGCCCGCAACACGTAGGCATTGCTGACAGCGCACAATATGAAGGCTTTCATTTTTACGCTCCCTATCGGTCTCTTCCGCGTCCACTTTCGGTGCTTTCTTTTGCTGAAGATATTCATGATCTGTAAATTGTTTCGTTGTACTAACTCGACTACTGCGACCCTGTTATTGCTAGAGCCTATGCCATAGTCACCACATGCCCGGTCTCCAGCACGCTTTTTACTTACCTTGTCTTCCGAGACACCCATCAGTAAAGTATACTGCTTTTTTACTTTGTGTGTTGCAGATTTCGCCTCTTTGCAGAAGCATTCGTTTATCTGGTCGTCAAGGCTGGATGAAGGTGCATTGGCCTGCACCACCTTCAACTTTTGCCTATTATACGCTTAACTGCGATAACTATCACTCTCTCGTTAATTCTACAGAATTCGTCTATGTTCACAACCACGCCATTGTTCGTCAAGAATGCCGCTCCTACTTCCAGCCTGTCCGCTAAATTACAATAGCACAGTACACGTTTGCATTTTAATACTCTATATACTTCATCTGACCACTAATTAACGGCACTAAGTACAAAAGGATCCCATTTAATACCTGCTAGTTCCTCGAAGAGTACCGCTAGACTGGCTTCCCTAGATGAGGTTCTAGCGTTGAATGCTGCCAGGTTAAGTTTCCAATGGCGGCCTGTTCGGAGCCAGAGATTCACAGAACCCTCCACTGTGTCATTGATTTCACTGCTGCCTTGTTCAGTTGCTCCACAGTCATTGCGTACTGAGGGCTGCGGGTAAATGGTGCATGCGTATAGGATGTGGTGTCTAAGTACTACAACAGCGTGGCCAAATGCTGTTTTGGTTACTTAGTAATTGCACCTCCTCAGGCTGACATGAACGTTTCATATATTGGGGTTTTCTTAGATAATATTTTACAAGGTAGCGCGGGTGCATGAGCTTGATTTCTTTGTAAGGTAACGAGGAGTGCTCGAGAATTAGGGAAGGGTCTGAATGTACAGGCAACAGCATGCGGCATGGCGGAGCATAATCAGTAAAAACAAAAACACACCGGTTGTCATCATGATCATGTCGATGATGATGGCTATGGCGAGCATGACATTCAGGAGACCACATTTATTTCCCGAATAATTTATCTGCCTAGATAAAAACGCTGCTACCTATCGGGAAAAAACATATTAATGACGACGTTTACAGTAAACGGGAAAAATTCCAAAAGTTTTAATGCAGTTCTAAGCTCTTGCCCCTCGCAACATGTGCGCGGCATTCAATGGGGATTTGCATCTTGTGGACACATGATAGCTCGTGACGTAAGCTTTGAGCTTATAATCTGTGTCGACAAATTTGGTTGGCACGCTGAGAAAGGTGATGCTACTCATCAGGCGGAGATAGTTATTTGCACAGCAGGCACTTATGGACATGTTTCCATTGTATAATGCATAGAACACTGCATCGATCAAAAATCTCTGCTTAGAGATAACGACGGTACTTCGGATTTCTGATGCAACTGTGCTTCTGGATGATCACTTAAAGTCAGTGTCAACGATGCTTTAGGTGCACAGAACTTCTTCACGCACATGTACTGAACGATGTCCACCACGGCATGCTGCCATGGAAACGGCGCAGCGTTTCGTGCATACTTGCCTTGTGGTGAATATGTTAGGCTCGTTTCTGCGCAGTGAGAAGACAAGCGATGTCAGTACAATTGAAAACTATTTGCTACAGTGCGCATGCGGGCCACTTCGCTTCTGGCATAACATCGTAGATGGGCCATTACAGCACGGACCTTCCCATAACAAAGCATACGTTTAGCTCGATGACTCTGGAGCCTACTTGAAGAGAAATTTACCTTTTATGTTACTAGCATAATAAATACGTGGGCAGACTCGTGCTGTAAACATGCTATTTTTGCTTCAGTTCAGTTTTGAGCTGCCCTGTGCCTGGCAAAGGCTGCCGCCATGGTGGCTGAGTGGTTATAGCGCTCGGCTTCTAAGCTGAAAGATGCGGGTTCAATCCCGGCTGCGACAATCGAATTTCGATGGAGGTGAAATTATAGAGGCCCTTGCGCTTGTGCCAACGTGCCGACTTGTGGCAACATAGCGAAGATTCTATCAAGTGTTTCACTGTTGCTTATGGGGCGCTAAAGGTGTGCGAAAGGTTGTGAATACATCTTGATACAATAGGATTTATTTTTGAATCCTTTTTACAGCTTTTAATGTGTGAGGAGCAATACAAGATAAAACTGCAATAAGGCATTTATGGTAAAATTGACATTATATTCGAGCCTTAGGGTGTATGTTGACACGTGAAAAAAAATAACCAACGAACAACACAAACAGCCCCTTCATCTAGATTTAAATACTGCGAGGGGGATTCCTTTCTCTTGGTTAAGGGCGTTCACGTAGTGGCCTCATGCAAAATAGGAGAAAATCTGCGTAGCCGGCCAATTTATCAGCAGCGTTAAGGCGCTGTCCTTCTCAAACATTCCGCTGTTGACGCAAGTTCAGCTTGTTCAGCAAGTTCATTACCGGATGAAAATATTCAAAAAACCAGTGCGTTGCAGGCATGGTAACATGTCCTTACAGCGTTCTAGTCGTACTTACCGCTGCTTGTTCGATCAAGCGACGACATAGTGCTGTCTTCAGCTTCGATTTTCAGGAAAGAACAGAGAAATGTAACGTACAAGACTTAAGCATGGCTGTAAAAACACTGGCGAATTCCGGAATGAGGTGGAGTTCCTTAGTGATTTTGATGTAATGAAAAGATAACACTATGCTATTTCGTGCACAAATAAAGAAGCGAAACAAAATCGTACCCATTTTAAGAGTAGGTGAACGCCGAACAGCTGGAAGAGAACGAGATCACTTCTTCTTTATCGTCGACAAAAACACCTGACGAAGGCACATGCACAAATGCTAAAACAGCCACTTCTTTGAGAGTCAGTATGTTTTTACTTTACCAATAGTTTTGAACTTATGCGAGTAACTGTATACTATTACTGTACCAAGCAAAAATTGGCAGAGGCTCAGCTTGGTTAAGCCCGGAAATTGTGAAAGCAACTTCATCCGTTTCTTCAGCCCGCCGTCGTTTCCTAGCTTGAGCGAATCGTTGCAGCCTTGCTTTGTGCATGTCCGACGACATGGCCTGGCTGAAACGCACAGCGTGTTTACGCCGGGACGACTGCGACGAGCCGGGTCGGAGCCCTATATATCTCCGTCTGGCGTGATGTCATGGCAGCGAGTGCCTCCTCGCGGCAGCTGCTGCTCGGCGCACCGCGGCTACGCTGGGACGACCGCGACGAGACGAGTTGGGGCTCTGTCTCTCTCCGTCTGGCGTGACGTCACATTGGAGGTCATGCTAAAGGTCAAACGTGGTTACACCGCCGGGACGACGGTGAAGGGCTCAAGCTGCGAGCAGTATTACTTTCGCAATAAAAAAGAAGAGATTGAAAATTGGTGCAAAGAAAGCGAGATTTTAAAGCAGCGGATCCGAAGCAGCTCAAGTTCGAGTACCATCTTGTAAAAATGGCATTTGAATCCTCAGCTACCTGTAAGAATGATGCACTTCTTTCGCTTGACAACGCGAGCTCAGTTACCGTTAGAATTGGGACAAGCCAATGCCAGGCGATAGTTAATATTTGCTCCTACACCTTAATTCTTGCTATATTCAGCAGCACCCGAAAAAATAACAGAAAAAACATATCTTAGAGCTTTAGTGCTTGCATAGCTTTGCCCCGCAGCTTAAAACGACAAAGCGAGCTAGGCTTATACGCCCGTAGAGAAGAAAGCGCAGATAAAAGTGCGTTGAGGGTTCTCTTGAAGAGACGGACTATTCGCCGAAAACGCATTATGATACTGCGACAGCGTGCCAAATCAGAAAGATTTCGAGTTTGGTTCGAATTCGGCTGAGGAATGTAGTTCGGCTTCGGTTATGAGCGATTCAAACAGGTGCGAAGAAGGTTCGCAGCCCCCGCCCCTCCCCCCCTCCCCCCTCGATACAAAAGAAATGATTAAATTCGAAGTTGCATTTCCTTGGCCATCCTTGATTTTTATTTTCTTTTCGGAGTGATGTCACCCTTAATCCTGAAAAAAAAAAACGCAAAATGAGTTTTTCTCGGCATGATGCCAGTGGGCTGCTTTTGCTGCACTTAGCTAGCTTCGCAACGAGCGCCTTGGTTTAGAGCGCAGCTATTAGGCGCCCGTTCCTGCATTCTGCGTCGCAGTCGGCTTTGTCAGCTTAACACGCCATCTGACGACCGTGGCAGGTAGCAGCAGAGCGAAACGGCACCTGCCACTGCGAGAGCTGAGGAACGGACCACCGGAAGGTGACTGCCACGGGAAGATCCAGGAGGGTGGCTACCAGCGTTAACACACCATCTGCCAGTGGTGGAAGGTGGCGTGTGAAGACCTGCGCTCTAATTTCTGATTACCGACTGTCGTAATCATCGGCCAATTCTCGGTGCTCTAGCACAAGATGTGTGAGTAGCGGAAAAGCCGTTACTTGCAGGTAAAGCTCGGAGTAACTCGGGTAAGCTCGGAGGAGCATCGCGGCAGCTGCAGCCAATGACAGGAAGCTCGGACAACCTCGGGGGAGCATCGCGGCAGCTGCAGCCAATGACATGAAGCTCGGGTAACCTCGGGGGCGCTTTAAGCCGGCTGCAGCAAATGGGAGGAGGTCACCACGCCAGCTGGAGGTAAGTTGGGAGAGGGTGCGAAGGAGAGCGAGACACGTCGTTGCGTGCACACGCTGATGCCAGACAAAAAGAGACGAAGGATGAAGTCGCCGGAGGAACGTGCAGGGCAGAAAATGGTAAATCATGAATGGAGCCGGTCCTTTGAATGATTCCAACGGCGAATGACGTGAACTGTGGGGTGAACAACATTGCAAAAGAAGAAATTGCCAGCGCCAGTCAACCGATCCAGGGGATATAACGAGGCGGCAAGCGGAAGGGCAGCGACGAGGAGAGTATAGCTTTGCTAAACCTAGGTGCGGAAAGAGATGAATAGATAGAAAGAAGAGGCGAAAGATGAAGTCGCCGGAGATACGTGCAGTCGAGAGGCGTGCACAAGTGGCTTCAGAGATCGGCGAACAGAGGGAACAGCGACTCGAAACGCAAGCAGCAGCTCAGGCAGCTTATAGCGAGAGGAAAACCGAGTAACGACTTCAAGAGCGTTTGGGAGCAACTGGAATTGTGAACCTTATACAAAGCTAAGCAAAGATAAACAAAGGAAATCACGCCAAACGTGATACCTCACCTAAGTCGTGTTTAGCTCAACCAAGTCAACCGGTTTCCAGTCTAGTTTAGTCACCGTTTAGCATGCAGTTTATTATCATCAGCCTCATGATACGCAGTCTAACTACATAACACTCTGGGGCAAATACCTCTCTCTTCTCCCTCCAATTAACCGTCTACTGTGTGCAGCCCATTTTTTTCTGTTAAAAGCGGTGATTAACCGCTAACCGACGGACGAGCTGGCATGACTGTACAATCAGTGCATGGGCCACTTTCAAACTTAACGATCATGAATTTTCTATAACTGTAGCCAAATTATTCGCGACTGTTTGCCAATACCTTACTTCTAAAGATTCCCAAAACTTCAAGAACGCTTCAAGACTGCATAAATTGAAGGATTTTTTTAAGGCACTTCATTAATACCACCAATGTGATGCAGATTCTCGATGTAGTCAATGTTTTCAACTAACTCGAGAGTACGAAGTGCACAAATGATTAGGGAGAGTAAAATCATGCGTTTTAAATTTAGCCGTGTGTTTTTTGTCGAAAACAAACCTGTTTATTTACATTTTTATACTGTAAAAAGGCAAAGCTTCAGTGAATAGAATTTAAAATGTTAAGATTCATGTTCATCTTTACGCAGGCCGGTGAAAGTAACATTGTCGGGAGGCTACGTCAGTGAAACGCAGCTCTTGTAGAATGAAAATTTGGTTATATCTTAGAGCCTAGAGGTAGTAGCCGAGGAAGTAAAAGAAGTTCACTGCTTGCCGTCAGGTCAGACAACAACAACTACAGCAACAGAAATCGGGGTTCTCTGTGGACGGCACGCAGCACAGGACCATGGGTGAGCAGCATCAGTTCTTGCGGCTATACAGAGCTGTTGATTTTCATATCTCGTGCCGGTACATGTAGGTATTTGAATGATTCACAGGACATGAATGGCTTGTGGCTTTGTTCTAACGTCCAGGGTAAAAGAAAACAGTCCCTTTGATTTTATGAAGTTACCGTCCAGGATGTTTCATGTTTAGAACCGTAGTACTTTACCTACGAAACGTAGTACTGAACCTGACAAAAGAACACAGCATGCCTCCATAGTTAAGGACACTTGTCAGAAAACAGCAATGCAAAAACATTGTTCAAATTACTCCGGGCGGCCCTAGGTGCATGAGTACATGCTTCTCAAGCCTAGTAATGGCTTGGGCCAGGGCTCCAAAATTCCATAGATTTTAAGAGCCACGCGTACAGGAATGTCTTACTTTGCTCGATAGAGGAATATGAGACTCATTTCGAAACGTCGAAGAAGCTAGAATGAACACAGGGGTGAAGTAGTATGCTTGGCGCTATACAAGGAGCTTCTTATTGCTTGATTTGACCAGCGGACCACGCCTATATTCGTTTATTTGCCCCGGTAAAAGAGCTGAATGAAGTCAAGCACGGAGATCAGTTTCTTGTAGTAGTGGCATATTTTTGTGGATATACCTCAATGTATTAGCACACGGCGGGGTGATTTCATTAACCACGCAATATTCGAGACCTTGTGGCATGATTGCAGTATGCTGCAGTTCGTTTTCCACTACAGCCGATATAGCTTCGAGTCTCTAAAGGAATGGGAAACTCGAAGTGCGGTTTGAAGTCTGGAATAGCAAAGGTGGGGCAGCTATTTGGCGCTCTTCTATCAGTGAGAAGCTGCTGAGGAAGCGTTGTTACCACGGTGTTTGTGAGGATTCACAGTGGGCCTATTCGGGAGCGATATTGTTTCTGGCAACGCATATTCTTCGGCTCGGTACAGCACGCAGAAAACTGAGACTAGACTACCTTTTGCTCTTTTATCTTCCAACTACCGAGCAGATGTTTCCATAAGAAAAAGGGCAGTTTGGAGGGCATGCAAGTGATGCATTTGGACAGTTAGCTGAACATTACCTCTTCCCCAACCAAATTCATCTGAGAATTCTGCCTTTAGCGTTGACTGGTACGCTCCAGCACCACCTTTACAGTCGCCGTGTTCAGCGCTGCAGCTCTCGGACATTCCTCAGAGCCTAATGCAGGCATTTCGAACGTAAGAGTTTGGTAGCGAGTACTGAAATAGCAGTGAGGATGAGCAGGCAGCATAGAGGGAAAACCGAGGCTTCGAGCGCGAACTATGCGAAGCCGCTGTGGCCTTGATACAAACTCGGCGGCGGCTATTGCGATACCATGAGAAGGCCGTCCTCATATCCACCATAACCGTGTAACGCGACAGTACTTTAAGTCTCACAAAGTCACTTGAAGAGATAAGTTGTGTGTGCTTTTGGAAACATTGCTGATCGCAACTGGAGTCCTACTCGAACGCGGTAGGCACCGCTGTCTTCGTGGTGAGCTTTACTGCTACAAAGCGCACAGAATAGTTGCCTGCGCGGTGCTTTATGTCGGGCGTAGTGTTGTGCTTAGAAGAGTGCGCGGCCCCCAACTGTCGGAGTCGACTAGTGGGGTGTGCTGTCATGACGCACTAAGCGCCGTGTTTGAATCTCGTAGCCGAAATAATCGCGTGATCCTCCGTACAATGAGGTGCAGGAGGGGCTACAGCCGGTCTATGCCGTGCTAACCCCTAACATGATAGGTTCAACTGTGTCTTAACAACTTACGAGCATTGTTTCTTCGATTATTGTGCGGCGAAGTCGCCATTGTCAGCACTGTCAGAAGTCACCACATCGACCCTTTAACGCAAAACAGACCAAGCGACCTGGGTTTTCATACCATCTTCCTCCAATTAATTCATATAGGCTCTGTTTTTTCGTTCGCCTTGGCCACTTCTGCAAGGTTACACACAAGCGACACAATCTTGGCTTCAAGGACGCTAGTAATGGCTGCCGCCAGCGCAGCTAAGATGAATCGGGAATCTGATGCCATTGAAACAGCTGATTTATTTCGTTATTCTCGGTGCAGTGCGATAACCAAAAGTATCAGGACGTTAAATCGCCTTAGGTTCAAATCAAATTACCTAGGATTTCTCGCTTGATCAAGATATTAGGCAAGTTCGTTTTCAGTAATCGTAGCCTAGTGAAGGGTTTCGCGAAGGTGCTGCGCTAACACTGTGGACTTCGTTCATTTTAACACAGAGTTCGGGCTCTATGAGTGAAATGGCTCTTTTGTTACGTTTTTTTGCTATTATACTTTTTCAGAGGAAGAAAAAGGTGATTACGACCCTACGGACAGAGGTGAATATTGAGTCCTACTGCTTTATGATTATTCTTTCTCGAAATTGTAAAACATATGGGAATGACACCCACGCATGTTCTTTTGCGAGAGCAAATGCGGTCCGATATTCAGACCTAGCCCATAATTATCGATTGTTTTTATGGCAGGGGCTGCTAATAGTTTTTATCTATTCAGGATAGCCCTTTGGCCAACGTATTTTTCAGCAAGCTTAATATTGTTACTTTCAAAAGCATTTAAGTTCGCGGCCATCCTCAAATGTCGCGTATCCTCTAATCAGAGTACTGTAGTTATCACATTGTTCAAATAGACCACTTCAGCGTTGAGCTCAGACCCGCTTGCATAATGGTCAATTTTGCATAAGGAAACAAGCTCACTTTCGAATTCATTCGTTTATCATAGGACCAACTGAACAATTGTAAGTATTGTTTGCCAGAACTGGAAAATGAATTCTATTTCACTCTGATTCTTAATGTTTTTGCTTATTCACTCGAACAGTGCCGCATCTCCGCTGTTGTGGAGAACTGCTACTCATTACGCTGCATTACAGGAGCCGGATAGATCAGAATAGGAACTAATCGCTACATCATACTCGGACCGCGCACTAGTAAACTGCTCCTTTACTTCATTTTTTAAAGTTTATGTCGTTCTCAACCGCGCTGTGGGCCACCGTCGAGAATAAATTTGCTGCATGCCTTCATTATGAAAAAGAAGAATTAGCACTAAACTGCAACGCACCTCTCAAGCAATTGTATAGATAGGAGCAGCTTAAAAATCGGAAGGCGTTTAACGTAGTTAAACCGAGAAAACGTCCGAAAGCAGGTGTTCTTTCTTCAATTGGAGAGGACACGTAAGCTCCGCCTTAAGGGTATGACATGATATCTTTAGTGGGTTAATGCCTATGTATGTAGAACTGTTCCTCTTGTACTCAATATCTATAGATGGCGGTGAGTCCTCATATACCACAACCAGTGGTATAGGCGCAGTGGTCAAGCGATGCGCCACTGCACTGGCAGGTGGCTGTTCCTGTAGCCAACGGTAGAGATTGTACGCCCAATGTTGCTCTTCCCGAGCAACTCCTGCGCATCTCGCGCGAAGCTCCTCCGAACTTACACGAGCTAACCCGAGTTCCTACCCGAGCTTACTCGGGTAAGCCCGGGTACGTACGGGGAATGTACGTACGGTGACAAAAATCTTGGTCGGTGTTAGTAAGCGTATGAGTTATTTCGCACTAACAACAATGTAGTGGTCAGATCTACGAAGATATCGGACGTAAGGCGGTTTTGTGATTCACTCTGGCTTAATCAAGGCCCGTGTAAACTATTCGATCAGCCATTGAGGCGGAGGTCATTCCCCCGAATGGTTCCCCGAGTGGTTCCTTGCTTTAAATGACACAAATGTTTCAGTTGATTGCAACTGGTTTCTGATGCGCTACCACTATCTCAGCTTACATCTAAAACCTGAACACTAACGCGAGCACAGCGAACAACCGCAGAAATATTCAGCGTTGTCAGTCATAAACAAGAAGCAGCAAATGCGCGCGAAACCCGCTGTCAACAAATGCAGTTTTGGACATTTGAGTCCGGTATGCAACAACCGAAACGAATGGTTCCAGATTCAGTAGCGTCAGTTGATGGACTTGTTGGTGCAGGACTCGTAAAACATGGAAGCGTAATAAACAACACAGGACACAGGGAGATATATGCACAGGACGAGCATGGCCAAACTGCTGGGCAGATGCGATGTGGTATACATTTCAGACACTCTGTTCGTTCGTTCGTTCTCCTCTGTGGCGCTTAAGGGGTTTTGTACCCCGGTACGTTATGATATCATTTATTTGATTATTATGTCGTTATGTATCTTCATTCCGGAAAGCCGTTCCTAAGTAATTTTCTCACCACGCTGCGCGAATACTTCATTCTTAAAGAAAAGTCCCGGGCAACACTGCTGCGTGCTTTTGTATTTTCAATCCGCAGGTCGGAATCAGCCAGCGCAAACATCATAGTTGCCGTGTGCTGCCTCTCGATGATGGGCTTCTTCTTCTTCCTCTATATCTGGGGCAGCACCGGTACGCATGCTTACACTATTTTCTCGTGGGACTATTTCCTCATGGAAGAGAGGATTGACCACCAGTGATGTGGGCCACGAATTCTACACTTTTTCTGCCTTTCTAAAGAGAAAAAAAAAACAACAATGAAGTCGAGAGTTGGACGAAAACTCGTCTGGTCGGGGACAAACATACTGACGGCAAAGAAGGAGCGCTGACCATAGAAAAAAAAAACAAAAAAAAAACAGACATTTCGGCTCCCGTGCGGGAGCCTTCTTCACATTGAAATGAAGCAAGCAGCTGAGTGGCATTAAATATGCTTGAAAAGAGGGCGAAGGGAGCGTGCGTAGATTGGGTTAAGATTTCCATCGTTGCGGTTGAGGCTGTGACTAGTAGTTTGGATGATTAATGATTCCAAGTGCAGGCGAGGGCGTAGCTTCTTTTCAGTTGAAAGCACGTGTGCCCGACCCCAGTCGATGTCATGGCCTGTAGATACTGCGTGCTCAGCGATAGCATTGGAATCCACTTTTTTTGTTATGAAACGTCTGTTTTTGTTTTTTATTTTTTGTTCTTTCTTTGGTCGGCGTTCCTTCTTCACTGTCCAAAAACAACAATGAAATGCGGCGCTTTGCCGTAACTTATCTAGGCTCCATCACCCTGCAGAACTGAAACGAACTTTATTTAGTCCCTTGCAAGGCAAACAACTTTCTCGTGGAGGATTTCAAAATAATTGGCCTCCACGATTGATTGGGCGCTAACTACGCCTCAATAAAATCTATACCCCTGAGTAGGCTGTGTGTTTCAGCGTGGTTGTCCTTTTTTTATGGAGTTTACTTTTAGCTGAATAGGAACCTATAGCTATATCTGTTCTGTTTGCCTAACAAAAGCCATGAAATATTTTTGAGGGGCAGCATTTTTCTGAGTGAGGACACCTCTGTTTGCACGTCGCAGTTATTCGAAAAATGGTTCATGTGTGCGACAACGATAGTTTTCCCTACGTTCGAAGCATCGAAAGCAAATTCGCCGCCAGGGGCGGCACCAGTGTGGAATCAATTTTCTTGTAAGCAGGTGTTCTGTACTGATGAAGGTCTGTTTTTTCGAAGTTGTAACCCCCTGCTTACAAAGCTTGGGGCAAAGCGGGGTATCTCTGAATAATGAAGAAATAAAGAAAGTAATATTACATTCAATAATGAAATCGGTGTACCGTCAGTACTGTGACTGTATGCCTAACACTGACACTTTTCCTTTCTCGAGTGCTACCAGTCTATCAGAGCAAAAACTTCAATTCAACAGCATTGTGCCAGATGTCGAGCTCCTTGCGTAATCTATTGTCGGCTAAGTGCGCTGGTGGCCGAGTTGCATAGCTTTCGAGGGTTTTTACAGCACAGGATGGCGCATGCGGTGTTTGGGTGTTCCACCTGCTTCAACGTTCCATCTCTCTCGAAACTAATGCCACAGAGGCGGCACATTAACCGGCAGCACCTTTCTTTGCAGCGTTCTCGGCGCCCTTGAAGAGTGCTAGTGACCCGGAAGGCACGCCATTGTATGTCGTCTTCAATCATCAAGGTATGCTTGGTGTCGCGCACCGAAGGGGTGCCGTGTGAGTTCAGTGCAACTCCGTCGTTCTCATGTACAGTCAGAAGTAATAGGAGTGGGAAGTATCATAAAACCTACACCTCCTTAGTGACCGTTCGTGCAATAAGTAGAGGAAAGAAAGAGTTCTTTCGCTACTGACTGTCGATACCAGAGGGTATAGTAGCAACTTAAACGTGGATTGTCGCATGTCTCTGGTGAGGCCGGTGTTAGGCACACTTGGGACAGAGGAAAGGGATTTTAGTTTTCGTGAGTAAATAAGATGCCTGGACAGTTCACTACTGTTCAAAATTTGCGCGGTGCGACTTAGGGGTGGGAAAGCGTACAGGGTGTAAAATGAATTGAAAAAGAAATCTCCGGCGAGTTAGCACAATGATCAAAGCCTGCAACTGTGTCTCGTAATCAACAAGGTTAGCCGCTTCTTTGGTGTGTGTATAGCAAATACCCCAGAGAGGGACAGGCTTTGCGGTCGGCTGCGTAATCTTCTAAACACGTGCAAGGACTTCCGAATACCGGGTATTCTAAAAGTGAATTCTTCTATCGTGTCATGCATTAGTGGCGCAGGAAGATGTTACCACATGTGCCCTTCGGATCCATCTCTGTCGGTCTGCTTTGTTCTTTTATGGACTACGCCCTTTCTCAAACAATTGTTTAGGTAGCTGCCCGTTGAACTACCTTACACAAATGCGACCACTTCAACCCATGACTTTTCAGCATAGAAGCAGAATTAAGTACGAATAGTAGTGGACATGGAAGAAACGTGAATTTCGTCCACATTCTTCTGAAGCATATTTAATCTGATGAAGTGAAAAGGTGAGTAACGTTGTACTGTAACTACACGAAGTCTGCCGTGATACTAATATGAATCTTAACATACCGACATTTATCTTCCAACAGACCTATAAACCTCCTAGCCGAGGGGTTAAATTCGTGCCGCAATCGTACAGAAGGGATGAAAGGTATTTTTAGTAGGCTTTATAGCAACCTGTTGAAAATGCCACTTAAATGGCGTAGGAAATGTCTTATAAGTACTAAATTGAAAAAAAAAAACTTGTTTTGATGAAAAATGAGAAGTTAGCCGAAAGTTTTCCTTTTAGCTCCTGACTCTGTTTTGCCAATTCTGTTGTGGATTTGCCCACGCGAGTGCATCGAATCAGCTTTTCCTGAGCTACCGATTTGTTTCAGGTAATTCGACACCTACAGAGACTACTGTGAAAGGTGAGGTTCAAAAATTTCTTAGTCATGCTTCGAAGCCTGTGATCGCACATTTAAAAAAAATATGAACAGTGAACACTGAGTACAGCGCATGCAATAGTTATATTTCAAACGCAACCGCAGAGAACGATGGTAACTTCAGGTTCGTTATACTGCAGGCGCTTCGACATCCACAGAGACTTCCGTGAAAAGTCAGACGCCGAAATTGCCTCTGTTCTCCTTTATGCTTACTAACCCACATTATTCCGTATTTTGAACAGTGAGAAGTAAAGACTGGTAGAACTATTCATAGGTGATAATTGTGTAAGTGTACAAACCCCAGAAACAGAATGGAGCCAGTTTATCAGGATGTTTATCAGGAAGTTTGGATTTTGTTTCTTCATCGCGAGAATACTAAATTGACAGAAGCGAGTAAAACAGAAACAGGGGGTCGTATACAAAAAATTTCTTTCGAGCATTATTTTTCCCGTTTGGCAATGTCAACATGCCAAGTGTTACACATGCAGTAGTTAATTAACTGAAACATTTATTCGCAGCCCAAACAAATGACGCCATAAACAAGACGACGTTATGCAAGTGATAACGTTGCTATTCTGGCTGACAGGGGCAAACAAATTTCTGCGCATAATTTCTCCCTTCACATGTCGACCTGCCTCAGAGTTAAGAGCAGGAAACAATTGCTTAAGGATTCACGTGTTTCTTTAATATTAGACGCTTTTAGCATACGGGGACGTATTGGGGGAGACGTACACGGGTTTACCGGACGCCGGCTGCGCACGCGCAGTAGCCCCACCCCACGCCGTCCCATGTTTCTGCGCATGCGCAGCCGGCGTCCGGTAAACCCGTGTACGTCTCCCCCAATACGTCCCCGTATGCTAAAAGCGTCTAATGTCACCGACAAGCGCTTGGCGTACGCAGGAATATTTACTTAGACGTACTGGAGGCGCGAAGCAACAGGGAGCCTGAGCAAGGAAAAAAAATGGCTCAGGCTTAGCTAAGGTTTAGCCTAGTCAGATGCGAAGCATATTGATGGCTAGGCTTGGTAATACATGGCTTTCCTTGGTTGACGTTCATCCCGCTCTTCATCGGTCTCTGTGGCACGCTGAAGCTTTCGCTTCTCGTTCAAATCAGCCCTGCTTCTAGGCGGCATCCCAACACCTGGCCGCCTCGTAAGTGCCCGGAGAGCGAGGCAAGCTCAGCTTTATACCGCGGCTGTAGCGTCACGTGGTCAGCTGAAGCGCCTCTGATGTGGAGCCTCCACCGCCGCTGCCGACCGCGCGACGTCATGTTGTCACGTAGTCAGCCGCCGCGCCTCTGATGTGGAGCCTCCACCGCCGCTGCCGACCGCGCGACGTCATGTTGTCACGTAGTCAGCCGCCGCGCCTCTGATGTGGAGCCTCCACCGCCGCTGCCGACCGCGCGACGTCATGTTGTCACGTAGTCAGCCGCCGCGCCTCTGATGTGGAGCCTCCACCGCCGCGGCCGACCGCGCGACGTCATGTTGTCACGTAGTCAGCCGCCGCGCCTCTGATGTGGAGCCTCCACCGCCGCTGCCGACCGCGCGACGTCATGTTGTCACGTAGTCAGCCGCCGCGCCTCTGATGTGGAGCCTCCACCGCCGCGGCCGACCGCGCGAGCCGGCAGCCCATCTCTCCTCTGCTGTGACGTCATGTTGTCACGTGGTGTCACGTGGTCACGGTAGCTCCACCGCCGCGCTCGACGGGCTGTAGTGTAGCTCTAGTAATATGCTTCGCATAAAAACAACCACTAGCCCCTAGCATGCTCAAGTCTTGCAAAGTGCCAGATAATACGGAATGGCCGCGTGACAGTGCCAGTAGAGGAATGTGTAGTGTGGCATTACTCCCCTCCTCTAAAGGGCACCGACTCCGTGTCGCAGTTGGTGTCCGAGCGATGGAACGCAGAACGAGAAGGGACGTCATGTCTTACGCCTGGTGTAAACACGCGTGAGATGCTTCGGGTATGGTACGGCTTCATCCTGGAGACGTGGACAACCTCTAGAGGTGCAAACATTTCCTTGGGGGAGAACTTCGTAGCTGACCTCACTGAGTTTGCGGAGCATCTCGTATGGGACAAAGTTCTGGCGAAAAAGCTTTTCAGAGCGTCCTCGCATGCGGTTAGGGCTCCACACCCAAACTTTTTCAATAAAACTTGGGTTGGGCCTTGTTGGTACATGATGTTGTGAAGGTATAGAAAGGACGAACCACGAAGAAAGACACAGACACACACACAAGCGCAACTAACAACTGTTTATTTCTTCCTTGGAACGCTTACTTATGCTCCTGGCCACGCATGCTCAAATGCAATCTTTAACCACAATAGTCATGCCAAGGGCTGTTCATGCTCAAATGCAATCTTTAACCACAATAGTCATGCCAAGGGCTGTGCGGCAGGCGTTGTCCTTCTTGAAAGCAAACAATTTGCGTCTTTTGCAGGGCGATAAGACAGGTGGCTTTGTAATTGTTGAAAAGGGCATTTTTGATGAAAAAGCGCTGCAGGCAGTGTCAAAAAACGTTGTCCCAGTCCGAAAAAGTGCAGTAAAAGTAAAAACTAAGTTTATAGAATTCTGCAAAAAACTTGAACTAACGGCGCTCGCTCGGGATATAGATAAAAGTAGAGGTCAGTGCTTATCTGTTTTCTTCACGGCAAAGACGCACAAGCCGGAAATACCTTTCAGAACCATAGTCAGTGAGTCTGGTTGTTGGCAGCACAATGTAAGCTTATTCTTGCAGAAGAGACTAAAATTGCTAAAGGTTAACGATCCGTTCAGGACTAAGAGTTCGGAAGATGTAGTGCGGTTTTTGGAAAGTAACACAAATGTCGGGTATGCTTTTTCAGTAGATGTAGATTTGTTCTATTCAGTGCCACAGCGCGAGCTTTTGTATGCGGTGAAATCATGCATTGAGGAAAATGGTGAGCTCAGTTTCCAGAACGCTACGGGACTTTCTGTGGGGAATTTTTTAAATCTTTTAGAATATTATCTTAAGGTCACTTCTATTGTTTTTAATGACCAGCCATTTTTGCAGCGCAACGGCATTTGTATCGGGTCCTGTGTTGCTCCAGTTCTCTGTGAAATTTTTTTATCGAGTACTGACAACTCTTTAGACGATGTTTTTAGCAAGGGAAAGGTTTTAAAAGTGTTTAGGTACGTTGACGATTTTTTAGTGTTTTTAGCGCGTGACTATTCCAGCCATGCGATTGATGAAGTTTTAGAAGTTTTTAAGCAACACGGACAAGGTCTTGGTTTTACACATGAGTTACCCCACAGGAGTGTTCTGCAGTTCCTGGACCTCAAACTAGAGTTCTGCGTGCGGCATGTATGTTGGTCTTACCAACCTCGTGCAAAAAAGGAACTTTTGCCGTACAAATCAGAGCATTCCAAAATTGTGAAAAGAGGCATTGCTTCCCTTTGCATGGAATCGGCTCTCAAAAAGTCGTGTGTGCATCAATTGCAGGCAAGTTTTGACAATCAGGTCCACCGGCTTTCGGCAGCAGGTTTCCCTATGTCGCTCTTGACGGCTGTTGCCGAGGCCCTGATGCGAAAGATGAAGACCGGTACGCCAAGTATGAGAGGGACGAGCGAACGCGAAGCGTTCAGGCCTGTGGTGGTGCCATATCTGCATAAGGTGGCTCATCACCTCAAGAGAGTTGCAGGCAGGCATGGTGTCCCTCTGGCGTTTTCTGCGCCGAATAAACTGGCGAAGCTGTGCGCCCGCACGTGCGGTGATAGAAGGAGTGGATGCCTAATCAGGCACGGGTCTACCTACATCCCTTGCGCCACCGGGGTGGTATACTCCTTCCCTCTTTCATGTGGTAAGACCTACATCGGGCAGACAGGGCGGTGCATAAACGAGCGACTCAGGGAGCATGCGAATAAAGTTAGGAACAACTCAGACAAAGGGGCACACCTTGTGTCCCATCTTAGTTCTTGCCGAAATTGCGCACCGCGACTTGACGAGACCGTGATACTGGGAAAAAGCAAAAATGAACAAGCGCGGCTGGCTTTGGAAGCTTTCCACATAAAGGAAAACGCTGTAGACTGTATCAGTGACACGTCCGTGGCTCTGTACGTAGCCGAAATCAACTTTTTGCGTTCGCGTCTGCGTTAACAGCCCTTGGCATGACTATTGTGGTTAAAGATTGCATTTGAGCATGCGTGGCCAGGTGTATAAGTAAGCGTTCCAAGGAAGAAATAAACAGTTGTTAGTTGCGCTTGTGTGTGTCTCTGTGTCTTTCTTCGTGGTTCGTCCTTTGATTGCGCATCCTATACCTTCACAACACCAAACTTTTTCGCCCGGCTGGTGACACATGTCTGTGGCGGATGTTATAGCGGCGAGCGTCGTTTGCTTGCTGGTGCCGGGTTCGCTGTCGAGCGAGTTGGCGGGCAGCCTCGGCATGACTAACGAGCGACCGCACGTATCTTTATCTAGAGGCTGTTGATCCTTAAGGTAGGTCTAAATCTCTAGAAAAAGTTACTTTTCACGAAGTTTTGAAGAACTTTTCTTAAAATACTCTGTTTAAAATTTTTAACTTACATTTACCATAGATTAGAATAGGCTATTGCAAAAAATAGTTTGGATGAAACGCTAACAAAGTTTATGAAAAAAAATTCAATTATGCCGGAAAGTGAGGCAATGGCCGGGAAATCGCCGATCAGCTTGTTATTCGGTTTTGTGACTTCTGGATGTGGATTTCCTCACGCGAGTGTCTAGATTGATTTTCGCTTCATGTAGCCTTTCATTTCAGACACACCGACAACTAAAAAGGCTATCGTGAAAGGTGAGATGCTGCAATGTTTTGAATTCTACTTCTACGGCTAATACTACATATTTAGCCGGAGTATGAGCAGTGAACACTAAAAGAGCCGTATGCGAGAGCTGCGCCAGTATGCAACTCCAAGAAACATCATGTGGCCAAATAAGCATGGTTGCTATGAGACAAGTCTTTCTTGCTGCATGTCGAAGTAACGAGTTTAAGAAAACAAGTAAAGTTAACAACAGGTAGAAATTTATGAAACCTTGATTAGAGGGCACTATTTGTTGTCTTTTGCAATTGCAACGCGCAAACCCTTTCACGGGTGCTACTAAATTGGTCGTATCGTTTAATCGCAACTCCAGCGAAGGCAGCCAAAAAGAGAAGTTCCGCAGATGAAATTATGGAGTCAGTGCTAATGGGTGCAGTGAAATTGCTGCGAAGCATTCATCCGCGGACATAAACTTTCGCACAGTTAAGAGTAGAAAACGAGGTTTCCGCAATCGCGTTTGATCCCTTGCTGCCAATGATATTTACTTCTGTTAGAAGTGCTTGGAATGTGCCTAAAATGACACATGAGCGGAGGTGGCGGCGGGTGAAGTTTTGTGTCGGGGCCGTTCCCTCCCCTCCTCCCTTGCTCTCCCACGTGCATAAGAAAGAGCTGGTTTCAAAAATGCAAAAAACAGAATGTGATCGTTTCGAAAAAATGCAAGCTACGAAATAGCCGGGTCATTATTGTCATCATCATCATCATCGTCCCGGCTACGAGAGGGCAAAGACCTCTCCCATGTCTCTCCAATTAACCCTGTCCTTCGCCAGTTGCGGCCACTGTATCCCCGCAAACTTCTTGATCTCATCCGCCCACCTAACTCTCTGCCGCCCCGCAACGGATTCCGGAGAATAGTCATGACGAAGTTTAAACGGTAAACAGGACCCTTCTATGACTTCGGCATCGAAAAGCTGATTCTCAGTACAAACAATCATGTAAATAATGGCGGCAAATATTTGGAAAAACCAAGAAAAGTAAAACTATTAGTCTTCAAGCTTCGTGGAGCAAACGTTTTTGGTGAGCCGTGTTGACCTTTGTGTCTTCATTTTCCGGAGACGCCTCGAACTAGTCTCATTTCCTTGCCTGACGTCTTCGGGCAGATGTCTGTTTTGGTTCTCGTTGTATCTCCTTTTTTTACTGCAGTCGTGTTACGGTCGTCTCTTCTTAGTATCAATATGTCCCACCCGATTTCGTGCCGTCATCACTTTACTTTGCATAGCTTATTGTGCCATTCTGGATTATTGTCGAGCTTTTTGCTTGTTTCGGCACTAAAGCTTAGCTGCCGCAAGATGCAATTCTATTGTATTTTTATAGGAGGGAGGGGTGGGGGCGTTAAATTTATGAGGAGTTTATGCACCTAGATAGTGTATGCCACTTATATTCTACTGCATTCCTATTTCCCTGCCAATTTGGGTCTCCGTCATCCGGATCTGCGCAAAAATGGTGCAGAAAAATGTGCCCTATATGTTACTACCTAACTCGAATTGTTCTTCCCTTCGAAGGCTATGAACGCTTGGATTACTTCATTATAACGTTTAAATCCGAACTTGTTTTTGCGTGTTGACAATCTCCATAATGGACTGCATTCTCTCTGCGTCACTAAGCAGCGGACATAATACTTAAAGCTTATCGAAGTGGTACCTTGTTCACAATTACCTTCTCAACAACGGGTCATCAGCTCATCGCTCTATACTTTTTCAAGTCTTTGTCTTCCGGGTTTGTACGAATTAACAAAACGTTAGCGTTTAGCGTTCTTCTAAACGTAAGCTCCTCGCTGTGAGGCATTCTGCCACCGTCAGTATGATTCAGCACTCATTTGTAATGTACCCACCGCCCTTTATATTTCTAGGCCTCCACACCAGTCTTATTACAGTGTTTCCGTTCGCATCATTTCCATCGTTGGTATTGTTTTCGGTACAGCTAGAGGAAGGATATATTAAGAGCAGTTTCTTCACAATGTCATTTTTCTCAATAATTATAACTGGAATTCGTTACCGCAGGAAAAAGTGCGCATTGCAATCTTTGATATCTTTGACTCTTCTCAGAAGACTCTTTGGGCATTGTCCCATTCAGCGATCTGTATTTGCGCCGCCGCGGTGGCTCAGTGGTTATGGTGCTCGGCTGCTGACTCGAAACACGCGGGTTCGATCCCGACCGCGGCGGTTGGATTTCTTTGGGGGAGAAATTCTAGAGGCCCGTGTATTGTGTGATGTCAGTGCACGCTAAAGAACCCCAGGTGGCCGAAATTTCCGGAGCCCTTCACTACGGCGTCCCTCATAGCCTGAGTCGCTTTGGGACGTTAAACCCCATAAACCAAGAAAGCAAACAACCAACGATCTTTAATTCTGTTATTTGGAATGTAGTGATCTTATTGTTTCTTTCCTCTCTGCCACTGAAATGCGATAGGAGCAGTGGTGCTATAAGTTCCGAGAATAATAAAGAAAAATATAGAAGCACATAAATAAATAAGAAAGCAGCAAACAGATCAGTTTCAATATTTCGTTCGTAAAAACCAATGGCGGCTTTCTCTCCATTTGTGCCAGCATCACATCGGCCCGTCTCGCCGGACGCACTGGTGTGCACTTTTGGTCCCGACACCAAGGCGGCCACTGTGTTTCCCGAAGACGGTCTGTGCGACTACACGGTCCTGGAAGTGCTGCCCGTGAAACAAGTCAAGGACTTGGCCGGCCCTTACGCTTCCGAAGTGCAGCACTTCATCGACACCGCTGCGAATCACACCAGGACCGAGTACGGAGTCGCATTCGACAGCGAGTGAGTATTCAGTCCCAGGTGGTAAACAAAGCTAAATGCTTTCGGTATGAGCATTCAGAACTGCCTGAAGCGCTACATTTTAAAATGGTTTATATATAATTGTGTACATTCACCCGGCGCCTCGTTACCAGTACCTCATTTAACAACTCCTCAGGAAAGACCGAACGCGCTTAACGCTCATTAGGTTGAACGAAATCTTGCCGCACTTTTTAAGCTTGGTCATAAGGGCACCATGAATGTGTGACGTGAGAAACTATGAGCGATAATTGCGCTAAGTAGGCCAATGTAATCATATGAATATATTTTCCGTTTATTTCACTTTAGATGCTTTTATACCCAAGTTTTACTAAGTAATCGGGTCCTGGTGATGTAATCTGAGTCGGAAAAAATATTAATGGTGATTTCGAGAGGCACTAATCTCTGATCCATGCTCTTGAGTCGCTACATCACTGAATGTGACTTCCTGGACGAGCGGTGTTTCTGTCTCCTATTGATCTTTGGTTTCATACAAAGATGGAAACAGCTGACCGGTGTCGATTTCTGCTTCCACAAGCTAAGAGGTGCAATGCATTTTACGGGGGGAACAGGGAGTTCAACAGCTTCACAAGATGGGTTTTTTTGAAGGGTATGATGTTGCTGATGAAAGTTCAGTATCTGTAAAAGATAATTTTGGTGTATATATCTTTAAAGTGCAGATTTTCAGACACACTCTTGCGCTGATAGGGAGCGCGAGGCTCTCCTGCGATCAGCAAAGAGCTCTTTACGCATTCTTTGTCCTGAGACATGACCATATTGAACACAGGCATATGACACACATTGGTTGGACCAGCTTGATAATAGTGGGCGATGCACAAAGTGCACAAACTTTATGACGATTTTATGAAACTGGTTGCTTTCCAGGATGCTTTCTGGGTTTTAAATTTTTATGATTCAAAATGTAAATGTTCGATGTGTTTAGATCGAACGACTTATATAATATCTGTTCCAGAACGCGTATCAAGCTGTTTCAACTTAAACAACCCAAACTCTCATACATCAACGAAGATGCTGTAGCAAGCAACTTCTGTAAATAAAAGAGCGTCGCCCTCCGAGGTCGTCCGACCTTCCCAAAAGTATCTCTTTTGTTAAAAGGCTAGTTCTTTACTCCACATATTAGTTGGTATTTTATAGAAACAACAGTCGCCACCGCTGGCGTTTCCCTGCAATAAACGAAGGGTACGTTTGCCTGTGCTGAAGAAGACAACAGACACCGAAATCAAATAGTACGGCGGTAGGTTTTCGCTTATTTTATAATTTCTGGGTCCAATAAATTAGGCATTAATAGTGTAATTTTTTTTATCTCTGAAATATAACTGATTAGAAAGCAGAACAAAAAGCAACTACGTGCTGTGTACTGAGAGGCTTGGGGGAGCCAGCCATAGATTACATTTCTTGCGTACACATCGCATACGCTGCTCTCAGCTGTCCAACGCGTGGCCAAACACCTGCGGTGCATAGCAAACCTATCTTGTGCCGCAAGGATGCACACGCTAAATTCTTTCAGTTTACTCCCGCGTTACTCTCGCGTTGGTGTAATCGGCAATTTCGCTTTAACAAAGCGAAGCTGGAGAACGCGAAGACTACATGTGTGCACTTAATAGTTGGCTACAGCGCTTGACAACATTTGGAAAGTGTGACCCGTGATGCTTCTTCGGTGAGCTTCAATAGGCGTTCCCAAGCGATAGAGACCCTGCAAGCAAGAACAGAGCCCAAATGGCCTTCTGCCTTCTGTCCGCACTTTGCTCGTGCGGACATCATGTGCCGAATGCTGTAATCAAGAAGTCTACACAAATATTTGTCAGTACTATTTTATTTTGCCTATATTCATCCGTGACTATTATGGACTGAGCCCCGCTTTTACTATGAGGTTTCTTTATGCGGCTTGAAACACGAAACCTTAGAAGAAAAAGAAAATTACATGGCTAGCGGGAATATATTAGCGCCTCATGCATTTATTATTATTATCAGTTAAGTTAAGATATGAGCTTTATGATGAGGTTATTGTTAACGATCAGGCTTAAACAATCGCTGACATAGTTTGCATTTTCTGTTTCCGTCGTCCCAGAGATAAGGACCGAATGAGAGAAATCATGAAAGACCCTGCTGCTAAGACTCACCTGGACAGCTTGTTCAAATCAAGAATATTTCACTACGGATACGTTAATACTGATCCGTACCTCTTCGATGCGCAAGCAATGGCCGACGTGCTTGGAATACTGAAGGTGAGTGTATATTCGTAGGAGCTGCGTCCATCCATAGGAAAGGAAAAATGACTGGTGACTTTGAAACGGCAGCTTTCAAAATTTCTTAGTATATCATTTCACCAGATACAGTATTACGGTTAAAAGTCAACGTCTGCGTTAATTTTAGGAAAGCTTTGCTTCTTTAAATTGTAGACGACGCAGGCACGGCTGAAATATCTCGCTACCTTTCAGGCTGTTGTAAATTTGTTGGAAGATAAGAAGACCGCTTCGAGGCCCATCTACACAATTTTGGCCTCTACGTGGTCCCATAAATACGACCAGGTGTCGGCGGCCGACGCAGCAGCCACGTTCAAGTAAGTGTGTGCGTTAGAATTAACGGCCACTAAGTTTCGCCCTTAACGCAATATACGACCCCGAATTCCTCGAAGGTCATCAAATAAGTCGATAAACATTGAGGAGAATTTAAAGCCTACCCCCTTATAGCCATTGCAAAGTGCCCGCTTATTGATGCCTTTGTCTTGCAAAGAAATCTGAGCTTCAAAAAATCAGGCATGTTCTCTAATGGCCAGCTGTTGCTTATCAGGGAAAAGTGAAAAAAAAAAAACTCGTGAAGTAAGAAACGCATTGTAAGTGAAAATAGGTTTACAAAAGCGAAGGGTATCTATTTACGATACGAGAAGAAACATTCTAAGTCGAAATAAGAGATAAGATATTCGCACAAAAACTCGTGCCCTACCATGCCCTAGACGTCTTTCCTGGACAAAACAAATGATTTAATCGCTGACAGTACATGACTGCTGAGTTTAACAGACAGCATAGCAGAGCAGAGTGCCAGCGAAATGGTGATCGAAGAGCTGCAGGAGCATGAAGGCGAAGGAAACAATTTATATGATGAATAAAATATTGAGATACCAAGAAAACAAAATGAATGCAAAGGTGACTTGGAGGAGGAGCTAGTAGCAATATACTAGTAACATACCTGCTCTTTAAGTTGTCGTAAAACTTGGGCTATAATTACCTCTGCGCCTTAACCCTGTCCTTAAACAGCATTGCACATGAAACATGGAATCAATAAAGTCGATTGTTACGAACCTCCCCTATTTCCCCTACCCAGCAAGGATGGAGATACTTATGCAATAATGCAAGCATAATTACGGAGCCTCCACAATAGCAGTGTTGAGGAAAACAGATTTGTTATTCTCCGTGCCTCCTTTTTCCAGAAGCGTCCTTGTGCCGGACATCTACATTTCCAAGGCCCACCTTGTCGAGAACGACAGCAGATTCAATGACTGCGTTATTCTGCCGGCCACGTTCGTGTCCGCAGGTGGTGCTGCGGAAAGTAACGACGTCTACTTCTTCAACCTGGTAAGGGAGGTGTCATTTCAGGTAGATATAGAATGCTGAGTGGGGTTCATGCAGAGAGAATGCAGCCTCTGGCGAATGCAGGAAACTCTGCACTCTAATCGTGAACACGGGTAAGATATCTTCTGGCGCACCCTCTGTTATAAGAGGGCGTGCGCCAGAGGACAGCTTACTCTCTTTTTACTGCTTTCTGTTTACAGCGTGGACTTTGCACAGCCGTCATTTTGGTGAAGTCCTTGACCTCTGTCTTAGGCATGGAATGTCGCTCACAGCAACCGTCTCATGGCCTACTTTCAAGGTGGCACGGCGAACATGAGCCACAGTGTGTGCTCAGGCAGTATAGCCATAATACAGGCGGTGTTTCTAGTTTTGTTTTTTCTTCTACCCGTGCTGCCTGTTCCTGGAAAGCAAGGGCACCAAGAAGCAGAAACAGAGACTGATGTGTTCGTTAAACAATAACAAACAGCTTTGCAGACACAAACCACTCCTGAATTGTTTCGTCCTCTTGAAAAATGACTGTAAATTGAAATTTTTCAACACAGAAGGAATGAGTGCATAAATTTGTATGCTTTAGCTCTTTGTAGCGGGTGACTGTCATCGCGGACCGGGCTCCGGGCTGGAGTGCACACTGACTCACTCAAATTTGTTTCCTGTAGTTTACTCGTAATTCGTCACTCATCTCAGGATCAATCAGTATCAACAACCACCATCGCGTTCTCCGACGAAATTAGCAGATTCTCCTACTTGTTCAAACTCTCCAATAGAGAGATGCATTCCGGCAGCAATATTTACTAACACTCCACGGGCTCCCGTAAAATCTATATCTTAAGAGCAGCCAGGTAACGACACTTCCTGCGACCACCCGACCAAGCGGCCCTTTATCTAACTTTTCAGTTGATGGCTCTTCTGCAAAATCGCCTGTGGCTCTCCTATAGCGAAGCTGCAGTGCCCAAAGGTGCACCTAGCACCTGGATGCTGCTGGCTGGGTCGGTGTACAAAAGCGAGATCACATTCTCAACTATTAGAGGCGCTTGTCTGGTTGATGACCGCACACAGAGCAAGAGCCCATGCCTGCAAGCGCATATAGGCGGCCTGAAACAGCACCACGGGTGGTCATTAAATAATGCGGGCTCTTCTCGTTACGCTGTGTGTTTCGGCACTGAGATCGACACGGCGGACTTTGTCCCAGGCTGCCTGTAGTGTTCAGTTTCATTTAGGCGAATTTATGCGCTCTACAACATTCAGGAGAGCGCACATGTTGGCAAGCACTGCCGTACTTCTTCGAGAGTCGGAGCGTAATATTTTCGAGGACATGCAGCAATGCTACTCCAAAAAAAAACTATGCACAGTGCAGATATGAAACTGCGGTCTGTGGGAAACTTCACTAAACCATGGTAACTTCCAGAATAGCGCGATTGTATGCCTGCGCTAATTTGGTTTCACTAGTCAGCTGGCTGCTAGCCTGGGCAGTAGCCGAACGTACTTGTTAGTGCGCTAGCCACATGTTTAGTATCAGGGAGAAGGCGAGGATGAACCTATTTTTGAGGAAAATGGGTTTGAAATTTCATCAAGGCTGGCAATATTATGCTTACAGAAGATGGAAGTCTGCCGTTAAGCGCTTTTTTGTTTTTCAGGGAAAACTGTATAACAACGCAAAGGAGCCTGCCCATCTTTGAACTAAAGCAATGCTCGAAACAAAAATTAACCTAAAATAATCAGCACTTTATCGAATGCGAGCAAATCACAAGGAACACGTGGGTGAAGTTTTGAATATTGTGAAAAGAGCGCCCTCAGTTACCGTTTCAATCACTGATAGTCATACCTGTTCAGGAAAATGAGAGCCTGTAGGTTTATTTTAGGTCATATGAACATTCCCCTTGGCGAACATCTCGTTGACACTCCCTCAAGTTCATTCAAGTACTGATCTGGCACGCATCGTCCAATGGACTTCTGAACGTCATAATCGATTTCACAGGTGAATATTCGTCTTAGTGCGCGAAGAGCTTCGTATATAGACCGCCGCATGCAATGACAGAGTCGCGGTTAATGCATATGAGGACACAGCTGTAGCGTCTGCATATTCTGCTAATATTTTTATTTATTTGTTTGAACATAATGCTAGCCGCATATTTGAGGCCGTTGCACGAAAGGAAAACTGTATACATTAACACGAACTAATTTCAAGTAGGCCCGGACATAAGAAATTTGAATTTGATGAGGCAGTATATATATGCTCTCTACCTTCATTATACAAACGCTAAAAGACGACAAGTAGGAGTGACATTTGAGAAAATTTAGCACACAAAATCAAAGAAAAAGCAATAATAACGAAAGTGTACGAAAATTGCATGTTCTGGGAGCAAGACGTAAGGCAGCAAACTTACAAATGTCAAATAATCAAAGGAGAAAACAAGAAAACACATAACTAAATCAAAAGGTCATAGTGAACAATGAAGAAAAAAGAGAAAGAACAGCATGCCTACATTCTGGTAGTAACTACAAAACATTGCTTGACATTTTGGTGATGAAAGCTTCGAGTCATGCGGAGTGGACAGTATCGCTAGGCAAGCTGTCCCACTAACGGATTGCATGTGGGACAAAGGAGGACCTGAATATGTCGTTGTGAAATCGGTGTTCAGTTAAAAGCTTAGACTGTTTCGTTCTGGCACTACATCTATTTCAGTGTAGTAAGTATTTGCTCACCGGTTTTCATGCTGCCTTTAAGAAGAAGGAAAAAAAAAACATCAGGCGCAGTAGTCTGGCTCGACTTTGTATATTAGGAAGGTCGTCTTGCCTTAGTAGTTCGGTAGGAGAGTCATGGCGACGATATTTGCTAAAATAAATTTAACCTCTTTCGGTTGTACACTCTGCAATTGTTCTATGGGCTGTTTACGGAAGGGGAACTAAGATACACCATACAGTGAGCAAGTGACGCATATGCAGGGCACTTAGCGTCAACTGATGCGGATCTAAGCGAACGTTTTAGCGAGTGGAGAGGTGGCAGTGCTTTATTACCAACATATGTCACCTGCTTGTTCCATTTTAGATCTCATGAAATTATGATGCCTAAATATTTAAAATCTTGCACGTTCCTGAGCATTTCTCCTTGTTATGGGGCGCTCTGATGGGCGCTCTGTTATTCGTCGCATTCATGCAAACCGTTTTTCCTATGTTAATCGCCATTTGGCACGTTTGACACCATTGTGTTAATAGTAGTAGTACGAGACTATATTGAGGCACAACACTTAGGCGCCTAAGACGTCGAAGCCTGCTGCTCGAGCAGACGCTGTTCGGCTTCTCCTTCAGCTCTAAGGAAGTGCAATTCGGCCCAGACAGTGTGGGACGGGTGGGAACGAAACGCGATTAGAGAGCAACCGGGCAGGAGAATAAACACTGGGAGAGGTTGGCATAAGGATAAGGGCAGTTGGGACATGAAGGATCGCGACGGAATTTGTAGAGATAAAAACGTGCAGGTGTGACAAGTGTCTGAAATTGTACCTGTCGAAGGATGTGAGGTTCGCGCATAGAAAGACTAGGCTGAGGGTCGGGGTAGAGTTAAGGTCGAGTCGGAAAGCTTTGTAATACTCATTGTCCTACATTTTCAAGTGCACTGTTTAACGTTATCTTTTCTCGACGGTAGAATATTTCCTTGCACATAATAGAATCGTCCGCATAAAGACGTTGTTAGTGTTGCGTCAGTGTTATTATGCAGATCAATGATGAAAAGAAATTGTACATATTGTACATATTGATGCCGATCTGTGCGATATCTCTTGAACCACTTTGTGATGAGGTTGTCAGCGGGATGATAGATAAGTTTCTGAAGCAGCTTAGGATGGGAAACTCGATCCAACGCTTTGGAGAGGTCTAGGAAAGTCATACAGGTGTGACCACGTTTGTCTATTGTAAGCGCTAGGCCATGAATTGTCTCAATCAATCGAACGGTCGCAGACAAACGTTTTCTAAATCCGTGCTGGTTAGGGACAATTAAGTTATCTTTTTCTACAAATAATACATTGTGTTGAAGGACTAAATATTTCAGGATTTTACAGGTCGTACATGTAAGCAAGATTGGTCGGTAATTTGATGCGTTGGTACGGTCACCTGACTTACGTTTAGGTGATCAGCTGGATATAACGCCTGTTTCAAATTAATTCGGGTGAACACTCGTTTAGACGCCCAAACATCCCAGAAAAGTTACATATGATACTTCTTGTTTCACAGTCACCACTGCTGACACGTGCTACGTTTATACAACATAGAGAGTGCTTTCAGCGCCAATATCCCAGAGTACGATTATTTCCAGGGTGGCAAGGTTTGCGGGATTGTGGGCCTGTTTCACTCGAAACTCTTTCTTCGTCCTTTTCTGCGCCATGCAGGTGACGGCTCTCAAACATGCCTCGGACATGAACAAGCTTCGTCCCAAGGGCGTCGGATCGGCTGCGCTATTCGTGTCCGTGGGCGTCTACGGGCGGTGGTACTTCGACCGCATCGACAATGGAAACAGTTCCGAGGGAGACACCGTGGGCACTCCATGTCTTCCCCACAAGCTACGGGAACAGATGGATAGCGCCGCTAAGGTGCGCTGTGGCAGGAAATGGTTTGGAACGCTTACCGACTAGCCTTCCCGCCAATATTAAGAATCGAAATGACTATCAGCTCAACTAAGTCCACTGCAGGACAACGCATTTCCTACATCACTCCGATGAACCTTGTCCTGAACCTGCAGCGGCCACCTTACCCTCGAACTTCCTGATCCTAATCAGCCACCTGAATCACTGCCACCGCCCTTCCCCCTCCCGCTGAGCTTGCTTTTTCTTCGAAGCCCCTCGGTTAACATTCAGGACCATCTGTCACCTCGTCTTCTAATAATTTGCCTTGATGATACCCATTTCTTCTTTATTTCAGTCAGGACATCATTAAACGGACAGTGAGGGCGACTGTGTCAAAACTATTTACAGGAAAAATCGGTCCTCAGCCTCTTTTCTTACTACGTTGATGCTTGTTCGAGAGGAGATAGTGCATTTTGTTTCGAAAAAAAAAACTGATTTAAAACTTATCGCTCAAGAAAATTGAAACTATGGGTGTTCATGTGGAACGGACTCCACGATTACCGTATTGAAGGGGATGATAGTGGAGCCAGACCTCAGGGATTAAGGGATCAGTGCGCAAAGAAACTCTCTTGACTCACCGAAATTGGCTTGCGGAAACGTCTGGGAATGGCAACAGCTGTACTTATTTTTTATATTTTCTGCATTATAAAATATATTTTCAGAGAAAGCAGCCTGTTTCTCGAAGCGAAAGACTATGCGGACCCATTTATATTACGTATGGGGAATGCGGTAGGATCAGAGTCTGTGAATTTTGCGACAGGCCACAACGCCCGGTTTCTTCAATGATTAGGTTTCTGTTTGCGTCGAGGCAGGTGTAGGGAGGGGCGTGAGGGAGAGAAGCGGTTAGGTAGAGGTGGCAGGTGGAATATCACGTGAACTGCATGACATCATGCTTGTCTCCATGAACCAGCGAGTTTTACGACAGACCACTGCGCTGGGTCGATCAATCCGCGAGTTTTATGACAGACTACAATGACAGGTTTTTCCCCTGATAAGGCTTCTATTTGCGGCCACGCAGGCAGAGAGAGGCACCAGAGGGGGGAGGCAGGTGGCACGTCACACGAACTGGTGGTGTCATAATTCTCTTCACCAATCAGCGAATTTTATGACAGACCACTAGGCTCATTTTTTTTTCTTGATGAGGCCTTTAACGCTATCGCATTAATACGAGACATGACCCGCAAAGTGCTCTGGAAGCCCGCCCTGTTATCAATAACCATGTTTATAAACTATACCGCGTTCATACTGGGCAAGCTTCTTTAAGAAAGACTCATTGAGTTATGCGCATAAATGCCACCTGGCGAGAGGCGTCGTGGCAGCGTGCACACCCGAAGGTCTATGTCCCTCCAGCCGAGTTCCATGCGTGATCGAGTTGCCAGTGAATGCTAATCTGTCGATTTGCAACGCTTTACAAATGCCATTTCGAAAACTGCTTAAGCAAGTAACGCTAGTAGCGCCTTGTGCTGTGTTGTTCTTCCTTCGTCCCGTGTCTAGCGCTGTTTTACTTAAATATGATGTACCAACTTGCCCAAGCCTCCGCCTTAACGCTACTGAAACGTTAAAAATTTCTTAGCTCCTTCTCAGATAGCTCGGTCGTAATTTTCAAACATGTGAGTGAGTTTGTGCGATGCCATTAGAAGACTCCTCTCTTAAAGGTACAGAAATCCTGAATTTATCTTGTCTTTGTCGTTCGTGTTAAGTTAACATCGAGGATCGTCATTTCATCTTCGTGCACGTATGGTAAAGATAGTTAAAGTGGCCCGAAACCGCCTTGAGGAATATGTGAAATTCAGCGGTACGCGACAAGACTGTTTCGGTGCACTCATCTACCATCACCTTCTTCTTCTTCTTCTCCACATGAAAATGGCACATACCCACGCGGAGGGATTGGCCAAGGTACGGCGGTGAATGCCAAGGAGGTATAGGTATATGATTGAAATGAGAAAGTATATATGCATTTTTAAAATTTTTCAATAAATAAACAAATTAGATATAGCAGAAATAAAATAAAATACGCTTTTGGAGATGCGGTGGAATTTTATATGGAGTTAACAGGTTAAGCGACCAGTTTCAATAATGTAATCGTGAAGGTAATGTAATCTTCCTCCTGAATTTCAGCCACGCTTTCTTTCTGCTGCTGCTTCGTTCTGAAGGCGGCTTCACTGAACGGTGTGCAAATTTAAAATGCAAACGTTCAGCGGGACTGATATTTCAGTACCCTGACGCTTTAGATTGAGGAACACTGCATATTTTAAAGTAAAGCGTTAGCAAGGCCTACTAACAAGATTTTCACTACGTCCCACAAAAGTATTACTATAACAGGGCGCTAACTATAAACCGATTTTATTGCAGGGGAAATTGCTTTTGTATGAACTGTTGAAAGCATAAATAAAGTGAAAGAACATATAAGAATGGTGACGTAAGGGTTATTGAGTTAATATGCAAAAAAGTTCATGGGCAATGATCTCAGTTGGTAGAGTACGCCCTGTCCTCATGTGTGGTTTCTGCGTCCGCTGTTGCGCGTACTCAGGAGTAACGAGTGAAGAACTTAAACATGAATAACGAACTAGGTCTCTTTGCAGCTTTACGAACAGCGTAAGTGACGCATATTCCGGCTACTCTAGCTTGTCTATTAAAGGTGCACTGAAGAGGAATCTGAACTTGTCTTTTTGCCGCGTGAACTCGATCTACACGTTCCGAGCTTTCTTAGAAACTGCGATTTACTGCCCTGTGTGGCCGATTTCCCCAATTAAATCGAATTAAAGTCCGGCTCCCGCCTTTTTTTTTGAATTCTGCTTCGTACGGTGGGCGGAGTCGATCAACGTGTGGAGATCCTTTCACCCAGTCCCGTGGCGGCTTGCCGCTCTGCCATCGGCGGAGTAATACGTAGTAGTCCGTAGTAGCAAATAGTAAGCGCGTATTTTTAATTCTTCGGGCTTATTTTGCGGCTAAATTATCTGCGAATGAAACTATCTATTCATGGAAACCTAAAAAAAAATAAAGCGAAAGCAAAGCCTCCACGGGACTGAGTGAAAGGCGCTCCACGCGTTGGTCGACTCCGCCCACCGTACGAGGCAGAATTAAAAAAAAAAGGCGGGAGCCGGACGTTAATTCGTTTTAATTGCCACACAGGGCAATAAGTCACTGTTTCTAAGAATGCTAGGAACGTGTGGATCGAATTCCCGCGGCAAAAAGACATGTTCAGAATCCTCTTCAGTGCCCCTTTAAGTCTCCCGCTACTAACCAAAGAAGGTAGGCCTCATGAGAGAGGAAGTGAGAGCGGAGCATTCTATCTTTGTTTTCCTCCCAATACAGGTGTGCGGCGAGAAAAAGTACGGCGAGCCTCAGGACTGCCACAAAATGGATTGCAAATTTGTTGTGGACCAAGAGGAGAACAAGAGATTGGTATTCGACTCGGCAGACACCCTTCGGCGGAAAGTACGTTCCTTGTCTTGTCTTCTCGTGTGTCTTGTGCCTTGGCTTTGCGACAATTGCGTAGCCGCTGAAATCGGGGACGCATTGATTGTGCACGGAAACTGCACCACGTCTCGTTGACTCAGACTCTTTCCTTGTAAATGACAGCACTGCCTGGCGGTTTATACAAGTGTAAGGGTGAACGGTCGAGTTGAAAGCAGAACGAAGTAGTAATAACTGCAAGCACAGCCGTGCCAACCAACGGTCGTCGTCGGGAGCTCTCGTTCCTGGTTAACAGAGTTCGACAGATTACTCCCCCCTCCCTACAGACGTGAGAAAAGCATGATGCCGCTATTATGTTATTGCGGGTGCATGAAGAAAGCAGAAATCACGACCACTAGTAAGAATCCAACGATCCCATTTATATAGTCCACTACGGCTGATGCTTCTGCGCGTCTGTGTGCGTCATATTATAACGCATTCTTCGAAGCAGGGACACAAGGAGCGACTACCGGCTTCTAACTTGCCTTTTCTGTACCGTGCGCAGCACTATGTCAAATCTAATCTGCGGTGTTGTATCATGATACATGGCTGACAAAAAGTTCTGACACAACAGCATTAGAGCGGACTTCCTGGAGAAAATCTGTTCGCGTTGTCACACTAATTCAGGATTAGTTGAGAGGGTTGTGACGTCACAATTTGAGGTACGGAATGATAACGATTAAAACTAGAGCTAAAGTGTGTCTGTGAGGCCTCAACACGACTGAAATATCATTATGACATAAAAAGATGCAAAGTAAACCAATATACGACTGAAATGCCATTATGACATAAAAAGATTCAAAGTAGACTAAAACACGACTGAAATATCATTATGACATAAAAAGATGCAAAGTAAACTACTAGGCTAAAAAATGAGCTTATTATTAGGGAATCGAACCCATGATCATTGGGCTAGGAGTAAGGCTTTTCAGGTACGTCCGTTCGACTCTTTTTAAAGTAGACTTTTTGTGTCTTGCGCTGTTTAAGAAGACTAGTATTGTGTTTTAATGATTGTACGTAATTATAGATGCTAATTAAGAAGTAAAGAACCAAATAACCATTAAAGCTGAGGCGTCATAACCTTAAAAGTTGAGCCTAAGTGTTCCCCTAACATTTTTATGTGGTTTAATGCTTTGTATCTTGTGACGCACTTTTGTACAATTTAGCTTGACTTTCATATTACAGAGCCCCCTCTCCCTAGTGGCGGACTGATATTACTTCTAAAGTTATAAGCCCAACACTGCTCGCGGTAATACCTGACGCTAATGTGCTTTACACACGGATGTATATTTAAGAAATCCGACTTACACCGTTTTTCTCTTCCTCTACCTTTGCAGTTATGTCGAAGTAAAAGTAATGCCACCGACTTCAAATACGGCGTTGTTGCAGCACGCGTCGAACATTCAGATGCGGGTGGCGGCTGCGGCGGTGGGAAGTTTCCTCTACTCAACGCCTTGAAGAAACTCACGAAGTTTTTCAGTGACGAACACCCATCTGAGGCGGCACTGGAGAAGTGTCTTGCATGACGCAATGGTGCCTGCACGTTGCAGCGGCAAATACTGGGATGGTTTATAGCTTGTCGCGTATTACTCACGCGCAGAAATTTGCAGCGTGGCATCGGAATTAACTACAGCTCTCAATAAATGACCTGAAACGCCGGATGCTCTTAATTATCAGACGACGCTTCTAAAGTAAGGACCAAGACGCTAATGAGAAGTGAGCAATGGTTGTCCCTGGCCTACTGCTTTCAGCGCCGCCTGAACCAAGTGCAGTATCCAGCACCACGTGGGCTGAGTCCACGTAATGCGTCGCACCTGAAAGTATTCTCACATTGAACAGCAAACGGGAACTCTCGTATTCCGCCTAAATCGAAGTGCATCCACCACAGCCGCTGTGGAATCCGGCAGGTAAATTGGTGAGAAATTAGATAGGCCTTCGTCCTACAGTGGACGTAGGCTAATGATGAATGTTGAACGTTAGGGTCACGTGGATCGCCTTCGTTGTAGCCGATGTTCGCAGAAAGTATACTACCCACAGCACAGCCAGAAATACAGTCTGACGAAAGTACTAACATGTCTGAAAAATGTCCGACCTACAAGTGCAATTCCCAGTCACGGCGCCTTCCAAGCTCTCCAGAGAGGCCATGTGCTGCTCGCCGATACCATTGGTGCCGATGGTGTGCTTTAGCCTAACGACTTACTAATCAGGATTTTATAGTTTATGACAACTATTTTTAGGTCGTCCTCCTCGTCTCTAGTCGTCGATAAAGACGCAGCGACGAAACTAGTGCAGTGCACGAGAGTGCCAACGTACACGCAGCTGTATGCGCTCTACCTGCACCCAGCGTAGGAGGTGAAAAGCTGGCTGGTCAGTTGACGCATCCCACGTGACTAGCTGGATCAGCAAGGGATCCCACAACTGTTGCTCAAAATTCTCTGATTGCTGCCATTGATTCATCGCCGACCGCGTGCAGGAGTTTAGCTTCAAGGGCTGTCTTTGTCTCGTGCCCACTACGTCTCTGCCTCCACTCTCCGCTCCTGCAGCAGGTACAGACTTTGTCAAAAGTAACCAGGCTACACGGTTTGCTTCTGATTCGTATAACGGAGCTCTCACGGCTTCATTAAAGATCAAAAAGTTCTTTGAAGGTGAGAGCAGGGGTTCTTCTTACCGTACAGAGATTTAGAGCTTAAGGGCGGGCATAACAGCTTTAGTATACGACTGAGAAGAAAAACGTGCAGCCTGGTTACTTTTGACAAAGACTGTACTTGCGCCAGTACCATTTAGCTTGTAGCGCGTCGGCGGGCTTCTGGCTGGCGTGTAAATGCAGTGTCAGCTTCGCTTTCTAGTGCGAAAGGATTTCTAGCCGCTCTTCCCGGGTTTCAGTGGTGTCTGTGTTAAGCCTCTAGGTAGCGGGCTTACTGGGTCAGTGGACACTTCAATGGCGCTTTGAGGTAGCAGGTGGTGGTGTCCACTCTCAAAAAACCATGCTTTCGCACCGTATTTCGTGCTTAGCTATGCTGACCACCAGTCATTTTTTTAAAAACGGCCGCTGCTGAGATGTCTCGACATGTAGACTCTGGTTTTGCGTTGTGAGACCTGGTTATACTCGTTGCTTGTGGCATGTTAACCCTATGAGTCTAAGTTGGAGGTAGTTCTACCTTTACTTTGCTTTACTTTAAGGATGCTTTAGATAGATAGATACAGAGAGGGGAAAAGGCAGGGATGTTAAACAGAAGTATCCTTTAAAGTTTATGCTCCCAAATTGTAGATAACGCAAGCCAAATAACCAAGAAAGCGCTCTGACAGTGCCATTTGTTACTGGGACTTATGCGTTAAAAACTCTAGAAGACATTTTGCAAGCGTTACAACTCCGTTAATAAGAAATCATCTGTTTCAGAACACACATAATCTAGCTGAGCGCTTAGCGTTCGGCAGACAACAGCTTTCTATGCCATACTCGTTAACCGAAACAGGGAAACGTTACGAATGATGGTTCGAGTATGACGCGCGTGTAGCACGTCTGCAGTGTGAGCCTGAATGAAAGATTTTTCTTTAGTCAATGATGAACTCATTGACCTTTGTTCATTTGGCTTTAAAGTCGAGATTTCGAGTTGGTCATATATTCGGCAATAAGACACGTTGTAGGGCTAACTAGGTCATGCGTAGTCCCTAGGTCAGTAATTCAGTGCTATTTTTTCAGACGAACATCTAGACAAACATGAGGGAACAGGCCCCGACAGTTGAAACAAGCGCCCGTGCTGTAACGTCTCTCTTTGTGCTCCCTGAAATAAGCAGAGCTGCATTACTATCACGGAAACTACTCTGCAATGATACCGGTTGAAGTGTTCATATTCCCTCCGCAAAAGCCGTAAATAGCAGGAGAAAACGCACTCTCAGCAATCCACACTTCATTTCTTCGTAGAAAAAAAAATTCGCATGTATCCCGCGCTTACGGCTGCCGACGACATTCTCCGCTGCTGCTCTACTCGGTACAAGCTCACCACCGCCTATCACCGCCAGACAAACGGCCTTACTGAGCCCCTTAACCACACACTGACCGATATGCTCGCCATTAAGTACGTTTCCCCGGATCATAGCGACTGGGACCTCGCTCTCCCCTATGTTACGTTCGCGCACAACTCCTCAAGCCAGCGTCGTCCCATGTGCGCGTCGCGGATGGTGCCACACATGCTGTCGGCGGACTGTGTACCGCTCGCGTGACTATTGGTGGTCACAGTATCCCGGTTCAGTTCACAGTTTTCACCACATGCGCCTATGGTCTCATCCTCGGTTTGGATTTTTGTCGACCATTCCGCTTTCACTGACTGCTCGCAGGATGTCCTCCATCCCGAGCTTCCCCAACTGGATCCTGGCCCCATCGACTCATCTGTCCGATTGCTCTGCCTCAGATATATCCACTTGCCCTCCAAAGCCTCATCTTTCGTTTCACTGACACCCTCCCGCCCGATTCCCGATGGCAACTACCTCGCTGCGCCCATCCTTGAGCTCGTACTGACCCCGAACGTTGCCCTGCCTCATAGCAACGCCACCGTCAAAGCCAACGCCCTGTATCTGCTTTTCCTGAACTTCGTCTTCTTCGTCACAATGTCGAGAGACCACCGAGAAGTTGATATACTACCCCTTAACTCATTAATTCAGCACACAACTCTAATAGCAGCACATGCATGCCTTAAAAACAGTTGCCCGTTACACTCATTTGTATTCACGCAGCTGTTAAGTATCACTCATAATGCTTGTCCCGGCCGCGGCGGCTAGAATTTCTTTGGAGGAGAAATTCTAGAGGCCCGTGTACTGTGCGATGTCAGTGCACGTTAAAGAACCCCGGGTGGTCGAAATTTCCGGAGCCCTTCACTACGGCGTCTCTCATAGCCTTAGTCGCTTTGGGACGTTAAAACCCCATAAACCAAAACCAATCATAATGCTTGTAAATTTCCTTCTTCTGAAGGCTAAGAACATCTACTTAGAATGGACCGTAGTTCATTTGCGGACTAAGATGTGCAATGACTTTCCAGACGCAGTTACGCAGAGCTGTACTTTTCTTGTGTTGTTGAGCGAATGATATAACTTGTGAGTGATGTGAGTGCTTTTTCTTCTATATGTTGAGACTGAATAATTTCTTTTTGTTGTCGTTGTTTGTTGTTTTTAAGTGTATACCTTTATTATCTACGTAGGAGAGTGATTGAAAAAAAGAGGCATTTGAATTGCTTGTTTGGTTGGTTTGATTCATGGGCTTCGACGTCCCAAAGCGACTCCGGCTATGAGAGACGCCGGAGTGAAGGGCTCCGGAAATTTCAACCACCTGGGGTTCTTTAACGTGCGCTGACATCGCACAGCACACGGGCCTCTAGAATTTCACCTCCATCGAAATTCCACTGCCGCGGCCGGCATCGACTCGCGTCTTTCGGGTCAGCAGCCGAGCACCATAACCACTGAGCCACCGCGGCGGCTATTCGAATTGCCTTTTGTAATGCATAAATAAGCCTTATGCATCAATATGTAAGTAAATAATTTTTGTTATGCCTGCCATTCACTATTACAGGAACTTAACTGAATGGTTCCCAACTAGCTTTTACCTGAAGATTCAGATGTTAGTGCAATCAGATTCAGATGTTAGTGCAATGAATGTTAGAAATAAAATAAATAAATAAATAAATAAATAAATAAATACAAAATCGCAGCTGACGTCACTACTCACGTTGTAAAATATGTGTCGGTGGCAAGAAAAACAGGCTGCTGTAGCGCATTTCTCGCTTATAATGACGTAAACCGGCCATGTAACAAACGAGCCTATAGCATGCGGCTGAAACGTCCCAAGGGTGCAACTCTTCGCGAAAAAAAGAAACGCCTTCATTAGGCGCCCATGAGATATGAGAACACATATATTTGCAGGATGGCGACTGGAACTCTAGTCGCCCTTCGTTATAATTTGGAAAACTAATATCAAGTGAGGCGCCGCTGAACACGACCTGTCTTGCACGTCGACAAGATATGTCAAGTTGTAGGTTGCGTCCATATTAATCTTTAAAAATCTTTTTAATTTATTTTCGAGGGGGTAGAGGGGGTGGAATTGGATCTGCCCCAAATGGTCCCGAGATCAGCGGTGGACAGTATTTGTGAGGTCGTCGGCGCCCAGGCTCGAGACACATGCCCTTCCTGGGTTCACCTGGTAACCTGCGGACAGTTCTCTCTGGGCAGCAGATACATCCGGGCGGGCATTGTGGCCACACTTGGTCTGGAATGCACTGAGAAAAATGAAAAAGAAAAAACCTTTGCATCTTTAAAGCGGCCCAGAAATGAAAGAGAAAGCGTCCGCGTAGGCGCTTCGGTCAGTTCAGTTAACCACAGTGACAAGAAGAAACAAACGGAAACCTAATATAATCAGGCTATACATTTCCCATGCTTTAACTTAATACATAATCAATCGAATAATATTAGTTAATAGTTTATGTGCGCACAAACACGCAGAACAGGGTCCCACATTTAGCGCTCTTGTTGTCACTGATAAAGCACATTGGTTGTATACGGACATCAAGAATACGTGGAGAAGCAAAAATCTTTTCTAGATCGAAGCTGTCTCATTTGCTTTAGACAAAGTCCAGTAAATGAAGTCCGATAAATAAAAGAATAAAGTTCTGGCAAGTTCTTCTGTGGTTTATTTTCTTCATTACTGAATATGTACAACACTTGTATCTTACCAATACTCTATGGGGCAGAACCGTGGAGACTAACGAAAAGGGTTCATCTCAAGTTACGGAGAAAGCAGCGAGCAATGGAAAGAAAAATGATGGGTGTAACGTTAAGAGATCGGAAGCAGGCGGAGTGGCTGAGAGAACAAAGACGGATTAATGACATCCTATTCGAAATCAAGAGGAAGAAGAGGGCTTGGGCAGGGCATGTAATGCGAGGGCAAGATAATCGTTCGCCCTTAAAGGTAGCTGAGTGGATTCCAAGAGAAGGCAAACGTAGCAGGGGGCGGCAGAAAGTTAGGTGGGCGGATGAGATTAAGAAGTGTGCGGGGACATGGTGGCCGCAGCTGGCAAAAGGAAAGCGTTAACTGGAGAGACATAGGACAGGCCTTTGTCCCGCAGTGGGTGTGTCAGGCTGCTGCTGCTGCTGATGCAACAACCACTTAATTGCTGAGCACGCCGTGGACCAGTAATAATTGTGAGACGTCGAGAGAACTGTGCGGAGCCCCGCCCCTCGCCCTTTTCTACGTCGACATGGTATCCATACATGTGCGTGCAGGCAGAAAGGGGAACAATTTGTGACTAACTGTTTGGTTTGCTTTATTGGGGTTTAACGTCCCAAAGCAACTCAGGCTATGAGGGACGCCGTAGTGAAGGGCTCCGGAAATATGGACCACCTGGGGTTCTTTAACCTGCACTGACATCGCACAGCACACGGGCCTCTAGAATTTCGCCTTCATCGAAATTCAGCCGCCGCGGCCTGGATCGAACCCGCGTCTTTCGGGTCAGCAGCCGAGGGCCGTAACCACTGAGCCACCGCGGCGGGGCACTAACTGCTTGCGACACATTACTGTTCAAGGGTCCACCCTTCTAACGCTCTTACTAGATGGCATTACAGCACGTCGCTCAGTAACCCGTCGCAGGTGGCTCAGGGGACGTGGCATTCTGCTTCAGAGTACAAGGTCGCCGGATTGCTATTGAGACAATTACTGCGCCTTTTGTGTGCACATGAAGCATTAGCATCTTTAGTTGACTCCTCAGTTGACTTTTCTTTGCGTCAGTGATGAGAAAAGTAACACTCTACGATTTAACTAACGCAGCTTTATTGTAAAATGACAGGTGTGTGGAGAGCCGCAGTGAAGAGAGGAGCGTGTCATTTGTTTTCTTTATTTCGTCCAGCAGACTTGGACGTCACACTCAGTACAACTGATGCAGCAATTACACATTGTGCCTCTGCATTGTGCTGCCTCATGCGTGAAGCAAGCGCATTAAGTTCGTCTCGAATGGCGTGGTTGTGGTCTGCAGTAGCTCAGTTAGATATCCGTCCGTAACTTTCGCACGCTGTCTTGATGGCGCCAGCTCGCAAATGACTGGCTCTATGGTCATCGATGCTAGAACATAACGAAAGGTGTCATAAATGCCATAGAGTCGCCAGCCCTACTTGGACCTGTGATAAGCTGAACGCGGCTTGCGAGTCGCAGTTTTGCCTTACCTGAGATATACCATCAAATCCGTAAGAAGGCTTAGATGTCATATGTATTACGTCGGTTCAATTTGTTGCTCATCGCGAACGAAACAGCAGAATAGCGGTCTATTCGCCTGGATTTCTTAATTACAAAGGCAGCTGGGCGATCTGTTGTTTGTCTCAAAAAAGTGTAAAAAATAAGTAGGTCTCGTACCACTTTGAGGCATCGAGCATGATTTCGTAGCAGAAGTTGCGTGCTGCCTGCACTGTAAAATAGAGAAAAAATAAGTTAACAGCAAGAAAAGGATTACAGTGCGAAAGGGCGTGTTTTAAAGTCGCACATACGACAAGAAATCCAAAGGTGGTATATACAAAACCAGGAATTAATTCTGGCAATCAAAGGAATTGATAACAAGGTACAATATGATTGCAGACCGAGGTAAAGTTGAGTGTTTTATCATGCGGAAAAACAAACAGAAAGAAATCCAAATTGACGGTCAGTATGCATAGTTAGGCCAAGAGCGAATCACGTGTGGTAGCGCGTCGGTTTTCAGTTCGGTTTTGGCGTTGGGATCTATTGTTCATGGACGGAAGTTGTTCGAATAGCGATAAGGGTTGAATGCACATATATGCTGAATTGGTTGTTATCAATTTTACAATGATAGATCTCGGGAGGCCCTCACACCAATATTTGTGCAATGGTGCACAGTGGTCAAGCGATTCGGCGTTGCCCTGCAGTGGCATGTGGTGCCGTCGGTGGCGTTTTGGAGATCCACGTTGCTCTACCCGAACAGTCGCTCGCGTCTAATCTTTCAGTGAACTTCGAGCGCCGCGGTAGGCGGTATACATACAGGGTGTTTTACCTAAGACTTCATAGCCTTAAAGCGCAGCTCTTAGGTGCCCGTTTCTGCGTTTCGCAGCGTCGCCGTCGCCGTTGACCGTTGCAACCAGCAGTGGACACCCTTTAAGCTGCGAAAGCAATGGAGCGGAAGCTTGGAAAGGAGAAAGTAAAAGCTCAAACTCCTACCCTTCATAGCAACCGGCGCGCCGGTGGGGGCGTAGCTGTGCATAGCAACCGTGACGTCGCACAGTAGCGGTAGAACGAGCGCGTGCGCGTCGGCGGTGGCAGCTAGAACGCCGCTCCTTCGCTAGACGTCTCTTTGCAGTCGAGTGAGTGAGACGCATGGCTCCGAAGCGGCCCCGTGATTCCGCGCCAAGCGGTTCGGGGAAGCGGCAGTGGGTTGACCACAAGGCTTTCGCCAAGCAAAATTTAGAATTTCCAAAGTGTCTTTGGTATTTTTTTGAGGAAAGGAAGTGCGCAGTATCTGCCTCCCACAACTGCGAAACCAATAGAGCGGGGGCTTGGAAAGCTGAGGGTAAAATTTGTAAATTGGGTTTTGAGGAAAGGAAATGGGCAGTATCTGTCTTACACATCTCGGTGGACATCTGAACCAGAGGGAAGGCGGATAACTGCCCTCTTAGAACTCGTTTGGTTTGGTTTATTGGGGTTTAACGTCCCAAAGCGACAGTGGCTATGAGAGACGCCGTAGTGAAGGGCTCCGGAAATTTCGACCACCTGGGGTTCTTTAACGTGCACTTACATCGCACAGCACACGGGCCTCTAGAATTTCGCCTTCAAGAAATTCAGCCGCCGCGGCCGGGATCGAACCCGCGTCTTTCGGGTCAGCAGCCGAGCGCCGTAACCACTGAACCACCGCGGCGGGGCCCTCTCTTGGAACTGTGGACACCTGAATCGGGCTTTCAGCTGTGTGACGGTGGTGACAGATGTGCGCAACATGCGTTGGCATTGACAACGTTGTGCCAGAAACGCTGCCACCTGCCAGGGTGGCAGAGTGGGTGGGAATTTCCCCTTATGCGGGAGAACATCCCGTTCCTCTCGCTCGTAACGGCTCCCAAAGTTATGACAACCTCGCGAAATAATTGCGCAGACCTCGTCTTTGAGAACCAGGCATTGGTGCAGCAAGTCGAGCACATATCCATCTATTTCTCCATCCACAAAGCTTCCTTCATGACAATCAAGAACTGTTAGTGGAGTGTTTCTTGAAGAAGGAACATATGTGAAAAATAACAAGTTGTCTGTAATTGTACATACATGTCCTGCTCGAATTCCTTGCCTCAATGTATCGAAAAAGCTGAAACAGCTGTTGAGCTGCGCTCAAATTTCGCATTAGGAAGTAACGTAATCGCCGGCATTTTTTTTATAATAGGCTTTTTGCTTTCTGAGTTGACCCACCGTGGTGGCTCAGGGGTTAGAGCACTCGGCTACTGAGGTGGAGCTCCCAGGTTCGATCCCGGCCGCGGCAGCCGCGTTTCGATGGAGGAAAAACGCAAAAGGGGTCCGTGTGCTGTGCGATGCCAGTGCACGTTAAGGATTCTCAGATGATCAAAATTATTCCGGAGCCCTTCACTGTGGCATCTATTTCTTCCTGCCTTCTCTCACTCCCTCCTTCAGTCTTCCCCTAATAGCACGGTTCAGGTGCACTCCACCTATATGTGACTGATACTGCGCCTTTTCCTTTTCTCAAAAACCATTTTTTTCTTTCTGAGTTGAGTGATTTTGGCGGGATAGCATTGTCAGTGGTGTAGTACATTTGAATACACCTAAATACTTACGGTGGGCTACACGCCTATCTATAATCAAGAAGCTCAACAGTAACACTTAAAAAGTTAACTATTCAGTATTAGTTAAGCAGCCGTCTGGTTAGCACGCCTTAGTTGTATTCTAATGTACTACACCGCTGACAGTGCTATGCAACACAGTGCTTTTTTTTTAAATTGTCTGAAATTCTTCGTGGGTGCACAGTGGGCATTCCCCGCATTCAGCGATTGTGCGTTGGTTCATTTGTCTGAAGCTTGCTTTGTGGCAGGCTGCACACCTGCCCACCGGTTTGTGAGTAACCTGCCAGGTGTGTATATGCATATATTCACGCAAATGGGTTATAAAGGGAATTGAAAGTCTTATGGATCCGGTGAAACATGATAGCAGGCGGGTCGACGCGCGGTGAAAGAACGAACAACTTTAAAACCAATGTTTTGACCGCGCGCCTGGTCTTCGCCACTCTGACGAAGACTACACCCTAGTCGAAACATTGGTATTAAAGTTGTTCGTTCTTTCATAAAGCTTCGACCTACCAGCTTTTCGATACTGGGAATCCTAGCTAAATATAACCCAACTTTTATTATAAAGGCGAACTGCCCGAGGCCCAAATGAAACCAACTGAAGGTAGTTCAGAGTCGCGGGCATCGTCTGCAGCGTTTTTAAAATGCGTTAGCCTTCACTACATACGTTTGTCAAGGACGCGTCTGTCTGCAATAAGGTCAAATTGACCAAAACATTAACCAAACTATATCACAAAGTAACAGTGAGCACGTAGCGCCCTATTCCTGCTATACTTTCGATCCGTTACACAGGGTTTAAAGGGAAGACTAAGTAATTTAAACAAGTAGACTTTTGGAAGGTAAAATTCTTTTTCTTGAGGGAATCGATCAGGGGCCGTAGCAGGCGCTATAAAACGGGTTCGAAGTGCTATTTAGGGGAATAATTAGCTAAAGTTTATTCATTAACTTTGAAGTTATTGCGGTTAGGTGTCCTTTTGTAATTAGGAAATTGTAGAGGATCACCAGTCAACCCGATGTGCATCGTTAGATTTATGCAGATGTAATTGCGCGCACAACTAAAGCGTTCAGAATCTCCACTCCCCAGAAGGGCGCAACGGGCTGCGTGCGGCAGCTGAGCGCCGCAAAGTCACGCCCCCGTGCTGACGTCACTCACAGCTGAACAAGTCACACCCACGCTGCCCTTCATCTTCGGCTCGAACGGAAAGTCGCTCGCTGTGGCTGCCCTCTAGAATATCTCGCCCGCCATATGTGACTTGTCATTAGTCGTGTCCAGTGCGCGCGGCCGTGACTTCCGAGAAAAAAGTGAGAAATATGTATTCTCGAAACCCGCAATATGAAATTCTTTTGGAGCGCATCAGCATCGGCTGTTTTATCCCTTCCGCCACTAAACATGGCTACAGCTGCGCATGGCCATTTTTCGACGGCTGAGAGATGGTTTATGGTTTACAGGGTTTTCACGTCCCAAAGCGGCTCAGGCTGTGAGGGACGCCGTAGTGAAGGGCTCCGGAAATTTCGACCACCTGGGGTTCTCTGACGTGCACTGACATCGCACAGTACACGGGTTTCTAGAATTTCGCCTCCATCGAAATCCGACCACCGCGGCCGGGATCGAACCCGCATCTTTCGGACCAGCAGCCGAGTGCCATAACCACTGAGCTCGACGGCTGAGAGAGTCGACATGATTATTACATAGGTGAAGGCGGATAGAAATCACACTTAAGCCGCACGTCTGTGCACTGCACGACAGCCCGGTCGTCGCGTACCATCACTCCCTGCATTCAAAACGGTGTTCAACCATTTTCGCACCCCCGGAGCGATGCATCCTCAAAGAAGTAGACGACACCATGTCGTGAGCGAAGATTTCGAGACCGGCGTCTTAGCGTGCGGGAACTAGAAGCCACAGGCGAGCGTGAGAGAAGTCGCTGATGCAAGTAAAAGCAATGCCGCTTTAGTTTGGAGAGTGTTGTCTAAACGTCAGTTATAACCGTGTCACCTATCTCTACATCAGGCACTCACGGACAGCGACTTTCAGTGGAAGCTGGACCTCTGCAACTGGTGCCTCATGCAGTGTGACCAAGATGAAAATTTTCTAATTAATGTGGTTTGGACCGACGAGGCACACTTCGATAGAGATGAGGGAGCCAAATTACACAACGAGCACTAGTGGTCAATAGGAAACCCACACTGGCTGTGAGAACACAGGCACCAATGGCAATTTTCTGTCAATGTGTGGTGTGGAATTTTTCGTGGTCGCATCTTTGGGCCATACTTTGTTGAAGAAAACATAACAGCCAAGCGTGACACAGACTGCATTCTAAGGGATGTGGTTGCGGACTTCGTATCGGAACTTCCACTCAGCGTTGTTTGTTCGTTACGGTAGCAACACGATGGAGCGCCACGACATCCGTCTTCTTGTGCTGTGCGTTATTTAACATGAACTTTCCTTCGCAATGGATTGGACGCGGCAGGCCCATTCTATGGTCTCCGTGGTCACCAGATTTGATCCCATTAGACTGTTTTCTTTGGGGACATGTAAAAAGCGAAGTGTATCAAACACCTCCAACAATCCTCCAGGATCTCAAGGGCAGAGTAAAAGCAGCGCTGGCTAACGTCCCAGAGGGCATGATTGTGCGTTCTGGGCATTCAGTGAAAGATCGCGCACTGTTATGTATTTGCATGCAAGGCCACCATTTTGTGCTTTTAGTCCGAGCCCCTCAGCGTTCCTACAGAAATAAATGTTTCATGACTGCGACCACAGTGTATGTTTGGCTGTGTTTCGCGAAATCGATACCTCAATTCCGAAGCGCAGATGCCGTAAAAAGCTTTTCAAAAGTGACCTCGGCGGTACCACAACGCAAAACTATTTCGCAACGGGCAATGCATTCGCGGGATCGCAGGTCACGGCCGCACTCGGCGCTCGTGATGACAGTCACAGTTGGGTGCGCGAGGAGGCTCCAGCGGACGATGAACACGACGCCGCTAGCCACTGTTCAGGCCGAAGATAAGGCGCGGTGTGCGTGTGACGTGTTCAACTGTGAGTGACGTCAACGCGGCGGTGTGACTTTGCGGCGCTCAGCTGCCGCACGCAGCCCGTTGCGCGCGTCTGTAGAGTGCATATTCTGAGCGTTGTAGTTCTGTGCGCAATTACATTTTCGTAAATATATCGAGGGATATCAGGGTGACTGATGATCCTCCACAATTCCCTAATTACAAAAAGACGCCTAACCGCAATAATTGAAAAGTTAACAAACTTCAGTTAATTATTCCCTTACTTAAAATTTGGAACCCGTTTTATAGCGGCCACTACGGCTCCTGATGACTTCACGCAAGAGAAACAAGTTTACTTTCGCAAGCCTATTTTTTTTAATTACTTAAAGTCTTCGCTGTAACGCCGTGCATATGTGGCAGTATAACGGCGATCGAAGTGGGTCCCCCGGAACCACCATTTGGATAAAGTTTGGGGACACCCGTTTAATGTTGAACTTTCGAAGTGGTGTCAAATGACTTTGCATGTTCCTTAGGATAAAATGATTAATTGAAGCTCAAAATATGTGCGGGATTCGCAACGACGGCCTTTGCGCCTCGAAACCGTGCATTTCGAGGACCTTCGCATGGCCACTAGGGCCGAACTGTTTGTCGCAGGGGATTCCGGACGATATCAAACTATTCTTCATGTTGTGACGCACACGTTTATAAATTTATTAACTGACATAACGGGGAAATATACCGGATATAGCAAAAGTGGCAGGTAAATTGCAATAGTAGTGCAAAATCCACGAGGTAGATGGCGCTGCTTGTGATTTAGAAGTAGAGTCACTGGAAAAAATTTCAGAGTACCGCAAAGGTCGGAATTTGACTGGCAACACTGAGCGGCCACTGCCATTTACCTTCCAAGCCGACTGCGTCGCAGGAAGGTCACCGTGTTGAAAGAGCTTGATTTTCGGTGACATATCGTGCTGAGTGTTCACTGAAGCGCAAATACTTCGTGCTCGGAGACAATGGTTACTCAGAAGAGAAAAAAAAATATTGTTATTTTGTGCGAAGTAATGCAGCCGGCGGTTGTTTTACTCCACGGTTGCGTTTACTGCAGGAACTGTACTATGATTGTGAGCAGCATCTTAGCGCTGCTATCGGGAGCTTGTGCACGCCTCTTTTTTCCCGTTCCGCGGAGCAAGCTACGAAGGAAACATTTCGCCGCTCCGAGCAGCAAAGAGACAAGCTCGTGCTTTTGGGCAGTGAGCATCGTGGACCGCCATGGGACCGCCGTCTCGTTCAAGCAGGACGAAACTAATTGACATTAGCTTCTTCTTCCCATCCACTCTAGGCTCCTCGAAGTCTTCAGCGCAAAAGTGGTCCTGCAAATGTTTGTTGTACAGTTAGAAGAGTGATGCTGGTCACCCGAACGCTGGGCTGCTCAAGGAGGCTCCCAGGGCTTTTTCGAGTGAAGCCCTGTTTCAAATACGTGGAAAAAGAAAAAATTATTTAGTGCCTTGCACCCTAGCCGCGTAGCTAATCGGCACAATATTGGAAATATATTGGGAAAGGCAGGACCTATAAAAAATTACCGACGATTACGTTACTTCCTAATGCGAAATTTGAGCGCAGCAAATAAGCTGTTTCACCTTTTCGATAGATTGAGGCAAAGAAATCGAGCAACACATGTATGCGCTATCACAGAATTTTTTTTTTATTTTTCACACGTATTCGCAATTTCGGCTCGGGCGGTGCACATATACAGATCCGCCGCCACCGATCTGGCTCTCTGATTGCCACCGCACAGGGGTTGCATTGGAGGAGGAGCGAAGAAAGGAATTAAGTTCGAGCCGTCGCTTTGACAACCGGAGACTCGCAGGAAGAGGGGGGAGGGGGGCGGCGTGTACACCCAGCGGCAAACGATGGGGGCAGAAGCGCGCGCAGCAAGCGGACAACACGATAAAGGGAGGAGGGATGAGATAGCAGCGACTGACTGATGCCGCTGACGCCGATAGCGCTGGGGGGATGAAAGGGGGGCGGAGCTGGTTACGAGGCCGACGCCGACGACGACGCGAAACCCAGGAACGGACGCCAAAGAGCTGCGCTCTAAAACATGCAATATAGCTGTAATAATAAGCTCAAACACCCAAATAAAGAGGCGAAGAAAAAGAATACGTTTTAAAGGTTTCTAAGTTTACGCAGTGACACTTAAAATAGCTTATTTGGGATGTAAACACGCATGTCGCCGCAAACACGCAGCTTCAAGGATTGCTAACATTTGACCCATTTCTATTTTTCTACCAGTCCCAACACAACTGAACAGAAAGCGGCCGTTACGTGAACGTAAGACATGCCCGACCATGCTTTTATTGACTGCGATCGTCACGGTCCGCGAAAAACAAGTGCCATCGGTCGAATGTCTGGAGGCGCGGAAAGATCGTGCGAGTGCTTGGTGCACGTTAGGACGCGGAATTCTCGCGCGACAAATGTGCCTTCACGTGCCACAAGCACGGAATAGTCGGAAGAGCCGCGTGTGTTGAGTAACAAGCGCGTACACGTGTACCCGCGTCAAGCGGGCAAGCCGCGAACGATCCCTGCGCGACATGCGCGACGGTCTTGCTGTGAACACCTATTTTCTTAGCATCCTATCGCTAACACCGCGTGCACTGCGCTTACATATCTTCTAAAACAACACCAAAAAGCACAAGCAAGGTGCACTTACCTCGCACAAGCGTGTGTTTTTTGAAAACTTGAAGTTCTCCCGGCCGATTCTGTGCAACTACGCAGAACGACGCTCTCGGTCATTTTGCCCGGTCGGAATCGAGAAAAAAAGTCTTTCCGGACTCGGTTCGGTTGCTGCATCCGAAGGCGCAGCAGCCAGGCATGATTTCTTCAGTATCAAACACGAGAGCGACAGTTGCAACACGAGAAACGTCGGGAACCTGTGCTCTTCTCAGCCGGCCCGACCGGCGCTTGGAAGGTATATGGCACCCCAAGACCACGTGGTACGGTTGGGCCAATGACCGCGTCGGTGGCGCGGGGAAAAGAAATGCGGTACTCTGAAATTTTTTCCAGTGACTCTATTTAGAAGCAGGGTGTTCGGAAAGCAAACATTACTTAGAGTAATGCTTCTTGGAGAAAAAACATCCGCGAATCTTTGGATTTGGTCTTATCCCCGTTTGCTGAGCATACCGATGTAAACACCTGAAGCTCCAATACTTAACGACATTAAATCGAACACTGAGGCAATGCTGGCGAACAATTTTCTTTCGTTCTTGAAATTTAATTAGTTAAATGTAGTTAGGTAGCTGAACAACTATTGACTTGACGAACAGAGTATCAACGGAAAACTTGTAGATCATCTCGAAAAACCCCCATCAGCGCTGTTTACATCAAGGTACAATTTACGTAGCTTTATTTATTGCCCTTAAAAGAAAGCTGTCACGTGAGCAGGTGCTGGCTCGAATCTCTGCCCCAGAGTACACGCGCAGGCTCATTGTGGAGACAACTTGAGAAAAAAAAAATTGTTTTTTAAGACGTCTCGGGACGTTGAAGTGGCACCGTTGTCCCGCGGAAGCTCTTGTTTTATTGTGCGAGTTATGGTTTAACCCGGTAAAATAGTTTACGTAAGGAGTACTTTGGTGCAACCGTTTCGGTCACGTCTTTTTAAAAGAGCTCAGCAACTTTTCCATTGACACTTTGTTCATGAAAAGTTAACTAATTAGGCTTAACTAATTCTGGATAATGCCAAAGCATATGGTAGCGTAAAACAGTTCATATTTTTGAAGAAGCTTGCAAAATTAAGCCGCTTTTTTACGTTTTTGCAAGAATCCAGAAATTCCTAAATTATAATTTCTTGTGCACATACAGATGCTTTACTTCCGAAACCTATTCCTCTATTAGGGGTGCGCCTCAAAGATCAATTCGGTTCTGTCTCGTTTACTATCTTAACATACTCACGTGAGAAACTCCTGCTAATTTCCATATCAAATTACATGTGCGTGCTGATGACATCGCCTTTCTTCATATGCTAAAGTTATTTATTCACTGTAATAGCTTTTGCAAGCAATACTCAATGCTCTGGAAATTTCGCCTTGAAAGGTAGATTTAATTATCACGTGAAGAAATCTTCCGTTCTCATTCTCTCGCCAGCGTCCCGTCTATATATCTCACTAATGTTTCGAGGTGTCTAAATCCAACACGTTGGTCCCTAAAATAACGGATGTAATATGCTGCCCCAATTAGACTGGCGGCCTTATACTAAAAGCAATGTCCCGAAAGGTGAGCGTGCCGTGGGTCGCCTCACGCGAATCGGCAATAAGAATTTCGGTTAGCGCAGATACTATTTCAATTCTCTATAAGGTTTACGTAAGACCATTTTTGTTCGGTTGCATCCTGTTCTCCTGTTGTCTTAGATACAAGGCTCAACCTGTGTTGCTTTTAGAGAGGCCAGCTCGACGATTTCGTCTTGGTTTACCAAAAATAGTTTGAAAATGTGCTATCTAATTGCGTGCTATCTCCTTGCCCAAACCCTGTGGAGTTACAAGAAGGCGCTCTTGTGTGAATTCCGGTGATATGCTAAATGTGCCGCTTTTACGCTAGTAATGTGTACTCTGTCTCGTTATCCTCATGAAGCTATAGTGAAGGATGTCGCACAGTGTTTCACCTTGCAGTGTTTAACTTAAATTTACGACAATAACTTATGTAATTGAGCTGTTTAAAATAATAAGCTCTACAAGCCAAGTGCCCAAATGGAGTGCATAGCGGCACGTCAGACGCAATGCTATATGGATATAGTGCTAATAGCGATGACCACGAACAGCCTCCGTAAAGATAGTAAGCAAGCTGTTGTTGTTTTCGTAACAATGCTAGTTTATGAAATAATTCCGTTTGATGAGTGTATTACAAGGGAAAGAGGCCACTATACGAAACCAAAAGCTACTGGAGTGTTGCACCCAGCTAAAAAGACATCACTGTTGATGAAACAGCTTCTTTTTAGTCGTCCAGATCAGCCATTTTCGCATTAGTTAGAATACTCCGGGCTATTGTTTGTTGCTTTGAAAGGAACCGTTTACTGCAAGGACAGGATAGACAATACTCACTGGACCACAGCTGTAAAAAGCGGTAGAAAAAGAGCGGTGAATGCAATGAAATTTTCTAGCCTGAAAGACGACATGCCTGAGGCTTGAAGAACAAACCGGAAACTAAATTCAACGCTGTAAACTTGAATGAAATTAGCCTGAATACGAACGCAGGAAATGAACATCTGCGGTTAGAAGTGACACGCCACCAAACACATCTGTTGTTGCCCAGATGGATGCCGAAAAAAAGCTTTATTGCAGCGTTATTGGTACTCTAATAATTGCCTTTGTCGTAAACAAATCATCTTGCCGTCAATTATGAAGGCACGCATGAGCAGCCTCATTGATTTTCTTATTATATTTTTCACTTTATTCCACGCGGCAAGATATCATTAGAGGGGAGAGTGGAAATAACATTCAAAAGAAAGGAAACAAGCTGCATCAACCTTAACCGATGTTAACGCATCTGTTAAGATCTTAACAGAAGTTAACAGATGACTCTTAAGAGATCTTAACAGATGACTCTCTAGTGCTGGATATTTTGTCACGAAATCTGTGGCGATATTCGGTGGAGGCGATACAGCCAGCTACTCTTCTTGCCACAGGCGAAAAATTAAACTCTTCGGCATGTATGGTCAATACTAGATGCACGGCATTGTGGATTAAGAATGAGTTATGATCGCTGTGGTCACTATTATTGAAGGAAATGAAATAAAGTGCGGAAAGCCTGACAAGACGAAGACAGAAAGTACTCAGGAAAAAATTTGATATTTGTGAAACGTTTGACAGCAGTTTGCAAAATTTTCAATAGTCTTTTGCCATCACCACCAATTTGGGTTAGTGGTCTAGTTCTGTAGTTTGTCACCACGGGGCGCACGACCAGGAAGTCGCGGATGAAGTGTTTTAGAGGAAAACGAAATAATTGGCTGCAACGATATCCGCTATGCACTCTAGCCAATCCTCCGCGTTCGGTATGTGCCACAAAGCCTGCGGACATCATCATCATCATCTTCATTTTGTCTTCCTTCTGTAGCTGTGGCTCCATGCTCTCCGCAGAAAGACGGTTATCGGGTTTGCTGTAGCGGCGTGGAATTCGAATTTGTGAACAGTCAAAAAGAAGCTAGCATGGCTATGACTAAGATATTTGATTTCAACTAGGCACGTAACGTAATTGTTAGAAAGTTATCGGTGGGATTGTAGTCAAGGAACCAGATAGTTAACGCGCCTGGACTGCTTTTTTCAGATCTCCTCTATTGTTGACGATGCTATGTCGAAATTAAGGCTTCCTTAACAAAAACCTTTTTTCAATATGCAGTCTACCCACTTATAACGGCCGCACCTTGAATTAACGCTCGCCTCAGAAAGAACATGAAGACCGAAAAAAGCGAAAAACAGCGACGTTGAAGGCGGTTAATCGGCGGAAAAGCGCGCGCCAACGGGCTAGAGTGTCAATAAGAGCGTGCTTATCTGACGGATGCACCAAGAGTGTAAAAATGTCTCGCTTCGGTTTGCGATGATATTTTACATCAAAAAGGTGTTTAGTTAGGAATTTTAAGGTGTGCAAACGAAATGTCAAAATTGCATCAGAACGTGGGACTTCTGGCACGACGGCGTTTGGATTCGGAATTGCAAGCAAATTCGAGAGATGACCTGACCATCTGTCAACAAATGATATAAGTTTGTTCTTAACAATGCAAGGTATAAGAAATAAGAATTTTTGATCTGTAGATCTCAAGAAAACGAGGGAACCAATAAAGTGAACGGCTACTCCAATACTGCGCCCAAGTAAGCAGGCGCTACAGTAGATCAAAGAGGTGTTCTTTAGTAGTTGCGGTGAGCCGTTTTTCTTGCTCGTAGCGAGAGTGCATGCTGCTGTTTGTAACGTAGAAAGCAATTGGTAATTATAACAACCGAATAGACAATATTCGCTCGACCACAGTGGCGAAAGACGACATTACTGAGGCTTGAAGAGCAGACTGGAAGCCAAATTCAAGACTGAAAATTCAGATCAGTTCATAAAGCGGTGTAAATTGCAGGCGCTGCACAGTTTTACAAGTAAAAAAAAAAGAGAAGCCAGGAAATACATTAAACACGGCCAGGCGCTTTATGTAATACATTCAGATAGAGCTTGAAACTCCGAGCGACATACGCTGCTGCTTGCATAATGAGCCTCAATGTGAGCACAGAAAAAAAAAATCTACGGTCGTAAGCAACTAGCCACGACTGCCTGTATTGATGTATAGACATTTGGATGCAAAAAGGAGGTTTAGTTCAGCGGGATTTGGCGCACTAATGGGACGAGCTGAATCTCAGATAAACGTTAATGCCAGCTTGATCCCAAAGTGGACAAGGGAGGAAAATCCCCAAGCTGCTTGCCAACGTTTCGTTGGCAAGTACCCTCAAGTTTCCCCTCCTCTGTTCACTTTTGTGATTATCAAGAACAATCTGACCAACCTCTCTCTACCCTTAATGCCAGTTTGGAAGGGACTCATGAGAAGCGTGACTGCTTTTGATATTGCTATATTTCTTACCGTAGACCACGAGACCAGATATCATCAAAGGAGGGAGTGCTAATCACTTTCAAAATGAATAAATCGACCAACACGAAGCCGAAACAGATTTTATCAGAGCTTGACCCTCTAGCGTTGGATATTGTATCCCGAAGACGCTCATGGTCCTCGGGTACTCTGACTGGTCCGGCTATTGGCTACGTTCTTGTTACGCGCAAGAAAATAAACTGCCCGGTAAATATAGTTATTCGAAGGTAGAGGGCATTGTGGCTATATAATGAGTTCTGGTCGCAGCGTGCTTATAAATGAGACAATAAACTGAAACACAGCTAAATATATGTCGACGAGAAGAAAGCAGGGGCAGCTGAAGTGAGGCCAGACTTTGTTGCGTAATAATGAGCAGAAAGAAACTTAGCGTCCTTCTAGTCCTCAGGAACAATTCTGGCATTTGCAGAGAGTTTGGCTTTTTGCAGAGTGAGCACGGCGTAAGTGGGCAGCTGTAGAAATTCAAGGCTTTGGTCTAGTGTACTAGATTCACCGCCATGCGGCGCACGAAAAGAATGAAAAAGAAATAGACGGGGGTAGGGAATATCTGGTCTGGGAACGCCTTTACCTGCATGGTGCAACTTTAGATCACTCGTAAATTGCGCAACAGGTACGTTTTTGCGGACCCATTGGCTTCTCGGCCAACAACTTGGGACGGACTAACCAGGTTGTGGGAATGTTAATTTTGGAAACCTTTTGCTTGCTTGTATAAGTAGGAAACTGGACGTTAGAAACCACAACCGTTTTTATAATTGAAGACATTAGAAAAAACCGAAAATCATTATCCAAATTATGGGTCCCACGGCCCGTTTGGCTTGGAATGTAGGGCTGTGCGGCACGAGCGGTGAGCATCCTGCGTCATCTGATGAAAGCGGGTGCACACGGGTACAACACCACTGCGCATGTCCGGCAGATTCTTGGCCGCAAGCGTGGTGAGCAGGCGCATGTTCTAGCCCACGGCTGAGTTATCTCTGTCTCTAGATAACGGCCGGGAAAAGAGCGCATAGGAGAGATCAGCCCAGAAGCGCTGTCCGCACACTTCGTAGCTTCAGACCAGCCACCGGCGAGACTTTCATGGCTTCTGTTCACGGGACTGGCCTTTACGGATCCAGCACGGACAGTATATCGGCAGCATGACAGCGGTACCCGGCTTGAGCGCCTGCTATTGCAGCAGCTCCGTAATTTGTGTGGCGCTGAGCTTCGAGCACAGTCTTGAATTTTGTTGGAGTGTATAGCATCAACTTTTTGCTGTGCGTGCTAGAATTGTGTTCTTTCAAGGCGAAAGCCTTTAATGTCTCATCGTTGTAAGCAGCAGTTGTCGACAGAAATGTCACGCTTTTCAATTGGTCGAAACGGCCGTGACGTCACAGTGCGCGAATTTCAAACTAGTAACCATGCAACCAATTGAAGGGATCGTATAGTGATGCTCCAAGTAAGTGGGACTGAGCTTAGTTAATTGCTTAATTACCCAATTAGCCTACTTAACATTCAAAGTCAGACCATATAAATAAATAAAACCGAGTAGGAAATTGGTCGAGCTCGGGAATCGAGCCCCGGTCTTCGGCGTGCGAGACGAGCATGCTATCCACTCCGCCATGCCAGCTCAATGGTTTGGAATGAACAAAGGTGCGTGTAGTGAATACGGTGTCTTCGCTCACTCCCATCCTCCTCCCTTCCCTTCCGGCGAGGTTTAGGTGTCCACCGAGATATGAGAGACATATACATTTCCTTTCCTCAAAAAACCAATTTACCGACGAGCGAGGCGTAGCACCTAATGGGCAATGGCGTTCTATGGACTCCATGGCAGCGTTGCAAGATGCTGTCGCGTTCCACTCTTAGAGGCGAAGCAGTGACCACACTTTAGGTCAAAAAAGTGGCCTCCTGAATTTTGACAGGTGTTCACCGGGATATGTGAGACAGTTTATTTATTTATTTATTTACAGAATACCTGCGTCGCCTCGAAGGCATTATCGCAGGGGAGACAGTTTCAAAACAGCGTATTCATTTTCACACAAAAAGCAACAAGAACATTAAGCGCAGTTAACATCAAAGTAAAACAAAACAATAAGTGAACATTATTAAAGGTAACAGAAATCTTGAACAATAGTAGGAAAGGATTAGATTGTCAGGAATACAGTCGACAGTAAAAATCGCGATTATAAAAGACTGAAACACACTCTTCCTGCAGCAAGCTCCAGTCTTTCACAGTTTGTGGAAAGAATGATTTAGAAAAACTGTTTGTGCTAGTATTGTATTCGCGCACCTTCTTGGAGTGGTCGTGCCGAGTCGAGACGTAAGTTGGTTCTAAAAGGTAGTTACGGCTATCAATTCCTGTTTGATTATAGAAGATGCAGTGGAAGAATTTAAGTCTCAAATTTTTTCTTCTGATGTTTAACGGTTCCCAGCCCAGCAGTGATTTTATCTCAGTGATACTTTGGAAGGGGTTATAATTATTGGATACGAAGCGTGCAGCCTGATTTTGGAGTTTTTCTATTGCTTCAATCAAGTATGTCTGATATGGGTCCCAAATAATGGAGGCATAATCGAGGACAGATCTGACGTGCAAGAAATAAAGTGTTTCTTTAACATCTTTTGATGCTGATTTGAAATTTCTACGAATAAAGTACAGCATTTTACTTGCCTTAGATATTGTCTGCTGTATGTGTGTGTTCCATTTAAGAGTCTGCGTAAAGTAAACACCAAGGTACTTGCACTCTGAGACGATTTTATGGTTATGTTTTCAACAATGTATTGTGTAGGAAGTTCGAACTTTTTATTTGAAAAATGGACGTGATTACATTTTCTAATATTCAGATTCATTTGCCAACGCTGACACCAATTTACTATTTTATCAAGGTCGCTCTGCAGGATAGATACATCTGATGGTGAATTTATTTTCCTGTAAACAACGCAGTCATCCGGAAATAGTTTTATGGAAGACTGTATGCCATCTACAATGTCATTTATATATATCAGGAATAAGAGTGGCCCCAGGACACTGCCCTGGGGCACTCCTGAAGATACGGTTATGTATGATGAGCTACAGCCATTCAGAACAACACAATATTTACTATTGTTTAAGTAATTACATATCCAGTTATGGGTTTTATTATGTATGTATATTATGTATGTTACTGCGTAATTTCCTGTCCTCAAAAAACAATTTTCAGTTTCTTCAATACAGCCCCTCTTTCTCTTTCTTCTTTGACTCCCACTTCCTCCCTTCCTCTACGGTGCGGTTCAATTGTCCACCGAGATGACAGAGAATTACTGCGCCATTTCCTTTCCTCAAAAAGCGTTGCGTTCAAAGGGAAGTCATCGCGCCGAACGGGTGGTAGCGTTCCGTGGACTCCCTGGCAGCGCTACAACACGATGTCGCGTTCCACTCCTATAGGCGAAGCTTAAGCGCCATTAATTAGCAGTTAATTAGTATTCAGGCATTGATCAGTAATTAAGCATTAATTGGTGTTGTCACTACACTTTTCATGCTCTTCTTCCTAGTTCTAGTGGAGTAAGTATGCTCACTTCACAAAGAGTTTGGACTTCATGGCTGCAAGGAAAATTTAGCTTATACGACCGTCGTGATGTGTATGCTCAGCATTCTTGACGTTTTCGTAGTTTTGTGCAATTTTCCTCCGCGAACAATCCTTAAAAAAGGTGATGTCTATTCAAATATGGCCAGGGTTGTTGCGAAGTGAAACTCTTGCATTTTCTTAAAAACGCAGTAGGCAGTGCAGTTAGCAATGAAATGGGCATGCAACTGTTGTTAAAAAATTTTCACATAAGCTGCCGTTCACATTTACGTCGTTTAATACATCGACATGTGTAGGGTATGACTTTAGACAGTAAATTTTTTTTATTACCAGATTGTGGACAATATAATCAAACCACAATGTTCACAAATACGGCGTCATGAGCTTGACGGTACACTGAAGGCCTAATGCTGTGGTAGCATATTTTGTTTGACAGGAACAGATCCTCCTTGACAGCTACTGCATCAGGCTGCGATGTTGCTTCCAGCTGCAGAATTTCTACTTATTTTGGCGCTTAAAAAATGCACTAGCCTAATAGTGCAGGAGAGGTCGTTGTCGGTGGAATTTTGGTCCTCTTATTGTGTCGCAAAGTGAACAAAGATCGGCTTCAATAGCCTAACCTTAATAACTACACCTTCATCTCGGCTGAAAAACATGTTTAAGTTGTATGACGTTTATGATCTTAGAGCATCCTGCTAAGAGTACATGTCCGAGAATAGGGTATATCTTCGTGATAAAAAAATAAGCAAAATAGCGGCAGCCCAGGCAACTTAGCGGCTAGAAGCGAAGAGCCTCTCCACAGACAGGTATAAAATCTTTAGAAGCGTGCATATAGCAGGGGTTAGGTTGTTTTTGTACGATCAAAACAACCCGCCTGCGAGACTATGAGTGTATGACTCAACAAGCGACCAACTCTACCTCGAATGATCTCTGTCGCGTTTCGTTTCACGCCTAACCTCGAATGTTCTTCGCCTTCTTCAAACTGAGCACCGGAAGTTCTATTCTTCAACGACCATAGAGTGCGCCTATTGCTGTCGCCGTTGCCGAGTTTATTATTTTTTGTCGCCGCAAGTCACCCAATACAGAATTCGGTTGTGTGCTACGCCAGTAAATGCTTCATATCGCGGCGTTGTCGCTGCTCGGTTACAATGTGTGTAAATTAAAGGGGCCTGATTGTGAGTCTGACGGCAGCGTATGTTCCGTGCATGGCTTATATGTATGTATAGAATGTCCATTATTTTATTTATGGTTGATTCGACGCACGTTCCACTAATACGGAATATCAAGACTGTTCACATATAAAGGTCAAAATATACGCGGCGACCAAATGTCATTATGAACATCTGTGAGAGATGTTACAAAATCTATGTTGTAATCTATCTATTTTTGTGTTTTTCATGCCCTTTCATATCATGCAGTATTGATGTTTCTTTTGCTTTGTAATTATTCTGCTTATGTTATGTTGTTTCCGCCGCAGCCAAGGGGGCGCGGCCCCGTCAGGCATGTCTATTTCCAAGGCATTTCTGTAACGGAATGTCTTGAATAAAGAAAGAAAGAAAGGAAGGAAGAAGGAAAGAAAGAAAGAAGGAAAGAAAGAAAGAAAGAAAGAAAGGAAGAAAGAAGGATAGAAAGAAAGAAGGAAAGAAAGAAAGAAAGAAAGAAAGGAAGAAAGAAGGAAAGAAAGAAAGAAAGAAAGGAAGAAAGAAAGAAAGAAAGAAAGAAGTGCGTTCACAGCACACAAAAACTTATAGTACACATCACGATTTTCGAATAGTTCCGATATCATATGAGGTGCTTACTGCCAATACTGCGCATACGTATTTAATAAGGAACGTTTTCATAGCAGCAGTAGTAGCCGCCGCGGTGGCTCAGTGGTTATGGCTCTCGGCTGCTGACCCGAAAGACGCGGGTTCGATCCCGGCCGCGGCGGTTGAATTTCTTTGGAGGAAAAATTCTAGAGGCCCGTGTGCTGTGTCAGTGCACGTTAAAAAACCCCGGTGGTCGAAATTTCCGGAGCCCTTCACTACGGCGTCCCTCATAGCCTTAGTCGCTTTGGGACGTTAAACCCCATAAACCAAACCAAACCAAGCAGCAGTAATGAAAGTTCTCCTTATGAGGTGTAAAAAATTGAAAAAGCTTCGCTCAAAGAAACGTTTCTTCAGTTCGGTCAGGACGAGCGATGTTTCCGCTTGGCAGCATTGGACCAGGGGCAACACCGTCTCGGTTGCCGATAAATGTTTCAGCATCTAAGAAAAAAAAAGCGCTCCTAGAGAGAGACTATGCCGAATATCATTTTTTTAGCGCTGCAGGTTATTGAATATTTCTGAGATGAAGCAAATTTAACGCCACTTAAAGGGATACTGAGGCGGTTTTCGAATCAGCTAACCTTCTAGGGTTTTGAAGTAGTGTCATTGCTGATCACGTCTGTGAAATTATTTTTTCGATTTTGGCTAAAACAGTGGCGCAATCACCAATTAAAAACGCGATGTTTAAATTCCCCGCGCCCCGCGCGAGCGCAGGAGAGCGGAAGAGCGGAGAGGGAAACCTCGTCCATGTCGGCCAGCGTGACGTCATGTTGAGGAGCCGGGGATGCTTGGGCGCACCCGAGCGCGCTTTCAGCGCGCGTTGTTTCTCGTGCTGCATGCGTTGTTCCTCGTACTGCGTGCGTTGCGACGTACAAAGCGTGTCAGCCGACCTTTAGAATCAGATTCAACAGGTACTACTCTGCGTTCGTGTCCACGAACAACTACGGCCGCGACTGTGTCGTCTTCCACTGTTTTCCGCAAGATCACAAGCTCGCAGCGCAACCGCTCGCTGCTGTGACGAAGAATTCAAGCCGACTAAAGCAAGCTTACTCTGCTCGAAACACTTTCGTAAGAGCGGCTACAGGCAGAGCTTGTCCTAGTGTGATCTCTGGAGATTTCTGTCGAAAAGGCGCGCCTGAACCATGACACAGTTCCATCGATTTCCTCGCCCTAAAGAGGCGTGTCACCATTCCGAAGAAGCGCCTCTTTTAAAAGTAGAAACATGCTCACTTAGCCCCTGAAGAAACCTTATAGAGGCTTAAGCATGTGTCGCTCTCCTCAGCTTAGGTGCGGCCAGACCACCTTAGACGGGCTCAGCAAGGCTCGGTTAGTGATTTTATACTCGGTTCGACGTGTCCAAGCAAGCAAGCAAGCAAGCAAGCAGAGCAAAGCACAATAAAGCAAAGCAAGCAAGCATCGAAGCTCTTCATATGCGGCATCTCATTTAATCCTAGCTAAGCAATTAAAATGAAAGCGTTCGACGTTGATTTCGGATGCGAATTTATGAGAGAAATGAATTCAAACCGAGTTTTTGCAAAAAAACACCGCAACCTTACTCGGTTTCTTCATCAAGTTGTGGCAGCGGGCGAGTTGCAGCTAGCTTGGCTTTTAAACACACATATAGTTGGCAACTACTTCGCTGAACCTAAACTGCAAATCTAGGAAGGGCGAATGTTTCCGAGGCAGCGATTAATATTTTCTGGCATCTGCTGAACGCGCCAGGAGTGAAGCGTATTTGTGCGCGTATTTGGCTTGGTTTCCAGCGCACCATGATTGCGTCACTATCTTGTGGTCACATGCCTCGCAATGCTTGGCCACTGCGCTTCGCTAATTTTGACACCAACTTTGTGCTCCTTCATCGTTCACTTAAAATACTTTCTTGCCCCAACCTGCAACGCCGGGTACTGAGAACAGGATTTACACAGTGCTTTGGGCCTTTCCTTTAGGATGACGCTCTTCCGGGCGAGCCAGGAGGCGTCCGGTGGTGGTAATTGACTTGAGTATTGTTCGCACCCCTTCCTTTCCGGGAATACGAGCCGATGTTGTGCTGGCACCTTTTACGCATGGTCTGTATCGCGTCTTTGACGCTGGCGTATGCTTGTGCTAGGCATAGAATTTTTTGCTTGTGTCTTTTTTGGTTTCAGGCGATACGTGCAATGAGCAAACTGTAGTATCCTTTTCTTCGGTGGTCAGTAAAAAAAAATAGTCGCCGTATTCGCTTTTACGACACGGAAAGCTGCGATCTGCCCTCAACGCAGCGCCGGATCCGCATCGGCAGCTTCTCCAGTCCTCAAAGTGACGTCACGACCTCTCTTGACCAATCACGGGCGGCGGCACGCCGTGCGGCGTGGCCCGCGGCACAGGCCGCATATTTCGGCTAAAAAAGGCAATTCGCGCTTGTTTATGCCTTATTTGGATGCGATATTCCAGCATACAGTATGAAAAGCTATAGGATGCCGCTGCCAGCCCGATTTTCAGAAAAAGTGCTTCAGTCTCCCTTTAAGGTAAACTGAAGAATTCGGGTCCTTCAAGAATAGCTGTTGGTGGACTCGACGGGGTAGAAAACACATCGTATTTAGAAATAAGGCGCGGGTGTACGATACCTTCTAACAAGCTACCAGTGAAGGACTAGTTTAGCACTTCGGATTTCCGCTCGAGGAGAGATGGTCTGCTTAAGCCATAAAGTACACTCGCTGCGTATAGACCTTTTTCAGGTGCGCGCGGCCATCTTTCGACAGCAGCGCCGTCTTGCATCTTGTCGATTTCTCCGCCATGTTGGCTTGGGTGGCCGCCGCTGTAATACAGGCAGCGAGTACTCGACGCGCTGTTCAGCCTTGTCCGAGTGATGATTTTTGCATGATTTTGATCTGCAAAGTGTTGCCCTGTATGCACTGAGCAACTGTGAACAAAATGGCCCGTGCTTCGGCGAGCGGCGACGCGGATGTTTCCCTGCAAGTTGTGCCGAAAATCGACATTGGCCTTAATTTTTTTAAGTCCTGCTGGTTTATCGGATATTTACTGCAAGCAAACAGCTGTGACATTTGTGCAATGCCTCATGGCTTTCAAGTACTGTCAAATAGCTATGTTTACAGTGCCGTTGTCGTTAATAATCAGTCGCCAGTGTCGGCAGTTATCACAGAAATGTTTCACGTAACCCGCAGAGCTGCTGCATCATTTACCCAAATTATTACTTATGTTTTGATTTTGCAAACGTCACAGACGACACATATCTTAGCGACATCAGGAGTAAGTGCACGCGTGTAAGGTACGTGTAGCTGAAACAGCCCGCAACCGCACTGCCGCCGTGGCTCTCTGTGTTCTTCACACTGCTCCGCTACAAGCCGCCTTCGCTTCCTGTAGTTTGAACAGCAGACGACTGCGCAGTGGTTTCCCGAATACCTCGTTTCAGCTTTAATCGCTCATGCACTCAAATGTGGCTACTACAGCTAAGCAACCGTATACAGTAAACACGGAGAACCGCAGAGAACGCGCGGGACGCACGGACACTGCCTTCCCGAACCAGCCAGAGAGGAGGAAAGCAACATGGCGGTGTTCGGCGCGCTGGGAGCGAGGCTAAAACTGAAAAAGGTCTATACCAGATGGATGAAAGTTTGGTTTATTGGTTTATTGTGGCTTAACGTTCCAAACAGATTCAGGCTATGAGGGACGTCGCAGTGAAGGGCTCCGGAAATTTCAACTACCTGGGGTTCTTTAACATGCACTGCCATCGCACAGTATACGGGTCTATAGCAATTCGCCTTCATCGAACCCGCGTATTCATCGAGATCGAACCCGCGTATTTCGGGTCAGCAGCCGAGCGCCGTAACCCCTGAGCCACCGCGGCACGGTGGATGATGAAAGTTATGCTGCAATATTATTAAGAAAGCGAATATAGTTGAAGCTGATGTGGAATGGGAGGACTCTGAGAAGGTGGTGCACGCAATAAAGTTACCTTAATGAAACGCCGCAACATGAAGAACTGCTGCTTCTAGGAGAAGGTAAACAGTCAATATAATTTATAAGCATGGGGTCTTTTTCAAAAGTTATTTTTTTCCCTAGTGTTTCCCCTTTTGTGGGGGTTGGACACAGGACAGGTAAATGAGAAACGCATAAAGAGTGGAGAAATGAGTAGATAGGAATAAAAAAAATGCAAGTGAAAATAAAAAATAAGCATGGATAGGAAAAAGAGGGGAGTGGTAAACCCGCGAAAAGTTGTAGAGCGCCCAGAACATGTACGGAGTTAGGAAATACATTATCTAGATGCCACCTCTGCTTTGTTAAGCAACGCATGCTTGCTTATTGACAGGCCTGTTGAGCTGAGCTGAGATGGTCGACAGGGTGCGTGGTCGTGCAGATCCCTTCGTGGAAGAATGCGGAAACTTGTCGCTCTTCCTGGCCGCGAGGAAGAAGGAAAAATTAATTGCTTTTTTTTTCCAAAAAAAAAACTCATCTTCAAAACTCTATCCTCCCCACATCTTGGCCGATCCCCCTGTGTGGGTATGCATCATTCTATGAGACGAACAACAACAACAACAACAACAACACCGGCCGCAAGTTTAGCCGCTGAGGGTGAGGGGAGGTACCCGAAGTAATGTAACCAGTGCAAAAGGCAGAAAGTACAAATGAGAAAAAAAAACAGAGAGCTATGTGGCCGTCGCGAGACCAGAAGGTTAGACAAGCGGGGGGTTGAAGTAACTACCCAAATGTGGCATGCAGAAGGGGTACGACCTCAGACCACGCAGTCATGGGTGCTTTGTGTATTTTCTCTGACCTGAAAAGAGAGGTGAGGCTGCCGTGGCTTTCGTTAATGCCCCGTTACACAGTGTTAAATTTAAAATAAAATAGGATTCTCATTGCTCGTGCTCACCAGTGCCTTAATGCCACTCTGCATGTAATAGTGGCGACATCTTTCAAGTACGTAGTCGAGTTTATTTGGTAGCGACCGCGGTCGTCAGGCCCACTGTACATGCTGAAGCATGGAGGTTCCTCCAGAATCTGCTCTGCAAGCCGGCCACCAAAGCTGAGGTCGTCTTAATTTCTTAGTTTACTGAGGTATTGCGCCTTCAGATGCAACCGCTCTCACACCGTATGCCTCATGGTCATGCAACGCATTGAGTTGAAGATAATTCTTTATCGTCGGTTTGGGAAACGTCTGGTGGTTTGTACGCGTTGTGTTAAAATTGTAAAGGCGTGCGCTTTCAGGAGTTCAAGTCTTTTCGATACTAATTCATTTTTTCTTCTGTTTCAGACATTCCAAGTGTATTCTACCCGGCCATTCGCGCTGCCTGCAATACGTATGCTGAAAATTAGTTCTTTATACGTTTATTGGGGAGAACGAATGTAAAGACCAAAAAAACGTTCGTTAGGTATCGCGAAGAGTCTGGCGTGACGACAGAGGCTGCCGCCTCATTTGTAAAACAATTATTATGGCGGGATTAACCGCCCTCCAATGGAATTGTCGCTACATCACATTTTCCTTTAATGGCTTAAAGCAACACATGCATACTTAAAGGTGCACTAAGGAGAAATCTGAACTTGTCTTCTTACCGCGGGAACGTGATCTGCACATTCCGGGCATTCTTAGAAACTTGGAATTCTTTTCCTGTGCGGCCGATTTCCGTAATTTAAATAGGATTAAACGCCCCGGCTCCCGCTTTTTTTTTTTTGAAATTACCGCTGAAGTTAGGAGGAGTCAACCAATGCGTGGAGTGCCTTTCAGGTAGTCGCGTGGAGGCTTCGCTTTCGCTTTCATCTTGTTTTTTAGGTTTCCGTGAGTAAATAAATCCACTAAAAGACTACGTAGGTGCAAATTGGGCCCACGAGAATGTACATAAAAACGCTTGGACTCTTTGCTTTCGCCGATCGCTACATATCACTTCGCCGATGGCAAAGCAGCAAGCGGCCACGGGTCTGGCTGAAAGCCACTCCACGCTTTGGTTTACTCCTGCCGTGAGCAATGAAAATGGAGGGAGCCGGGGCGTTTAATCCGATTTAAATTAGGAAAATGGGCCGCATAGGACAGTAAATGGAAGTTTCCAAGGATGCTCGGAACGTGTAAATCGAATTCCCGCGGTAAAAAGACGAGTTCACTTTCCTCTTTAGTGCACCTTTCACCATAGTGCAGACACATTTTACTGCAGGAAACCTGGATCTCTCATAATCAGCTTTTCTCGCCTAAGAATTGTGTTTAATGCTGATGACACGAGCGGGAGGGGTGGGGGCTTGCTAATATTGATTTCAACAAAATTGTTAACGTGTCACACTAAGTTATGCGCCCGGACTGTGAGATCTTTGCATTTAGTATCCTTGTACCCCAGTGCACCGTTCTAACAGTTGCGAATATCTACCGCCCCACTGGCGTGCGTAGGACCGATTGCTTGGACGGTTTGCTGCGCTACAACACCAGCGTGGTTATTGCGGGGAACTTAATTCGCATCCTGATATATGGGGTTTCTGCACATATGTCAGTGGGCAGGTACTTTGGTCTTGGGTGTCTGTGAATCATGGGATGATATTGAATCGCTTCTCACTTCCTGCTCTCTTGTCGGTGGTTTGCTTCTCTGCGAGGTGTTTATGAGGAGGTTCTCCTCGCCTGATTAGGAGTGCCACTTTCTATTCTGTTTCTTCTCACCTTTGGGGCAATGTCCTAAAACCAGTGTGTGATTATCTTCATAATTAAATCATTGCGTCAGGGAGATTCCTTTGTTAGTTATAATTAAAAAAAATGTTTCCTTTGCCATAAAATATTCTTCACACACACCTTAAACGTGTCGATGTGTTCATAATTTCTGAATGTGCAAAGCACCTTTACCAATTCCTCACTATGCTTGTGTGCCATCCAACCATAGGCAAACGACAACACAAACTAAAGCACCATTAATTGGTGCTGGTACGACCACAGACTGTCAGTGAACGCCATTGAGTGCTTGGTGATAATAGTTCCAATAAACTCCATTGCATTATTTATAATTGCATGGCTCGTGCAAAGGGCTTTAGTACGAATGTAAACAAGAAATTCATAGGATTCAGTCATTCCTACGAATACTCGCCCACGGTCCGAATTGCGTATATTACGCTCTGTGGAAAACATTAGAATTAATATGTCATGATGTGGCAGCTTAATGTTTATGCCGTGTCTCGGTCATAAAAATTGGTGATAGGTTACCTGATCCGGATCATGAGAGGGAAATAACTGGAAGGATACGAATGGGGTGGAGCGTATGTGACAAGTTCTCTCAGATCATGAATGGCAGTTTACCAATATCCCTGAAGAGAAAAGTATACAACAGCTGTATCTTACCGGTACTCACCTATGAGACAGAAACGTGGAGGCTAACAAAGAGAGTTCCGCTTAAGGACAACGCAGCGAGCTATGGAAAGAAAAATGATAGGTGTAAAGTTTGGAGATCGGAAGCAGGCGGAGTGGGTGAGAGAACAAACGCGGGTTAATGACATCCTGGTCGAAATCAAGAGGAAGATTTATGCTTTGGCAGGGCATGCAATGCGAAGGCAAGATAACCCCTCGCCCTTAAGGGTAACAGAGTGGATTCCAAGAGAAGGCAAGTGTAGCAGGGGGAGGCAGAAAGTTAGGTGGGCGGATGAGATTAAGAAGTTTGCGGGGATACAGTGGCCGCCACTGGCGAAGGAGAGGGTTGATGGGAGAGACAAGGGAGAGGCCTTTGCCCTGCAGTGGGCGTAGTCGGGCTGATGATGATGATGAGTTAGAGATACCTTTTTTTATGTTATACGCTCGTTTAACGCTAACATTTTGTTTCTTCTTTTTATTTTTTTTGCCAGTGTGATAACAGCATACCTGAAAAACGATGCCGACCCGGCTGTCACTGCTATGCGCGGGTGGGTATCCCGTTCCCACGAGTCTGCATCGATGCTCACCTCCCGTTGCCTCCGGGTTTCGTGCCACGGAAGAGGTACACGTCAATGTTTTTGGTGAGATAGAAGGGTAGTGAAGTCCATGACCACTCAATAAAAAAATTTTTTTAGCACTTGTTTGGGACATGTACTAAAGCGTGAAGGATGCCAGGCATTGAAATATTCAGACACATCACGTTAAAGGGTGAGAGCTATTGCACTGGTTTATATTAAAACAAAAGGTATGGCGCCCTAAAAGTTCGTCACTTCTCATCGCTCATGAATGCATGAAAGAAATTCTTCTATCTTATGCATATGGGGCTTTTGAGATCTAGCTGACTCAATGAGGGCATGGGGCACGCACATATCTTTTTTTCATGGCACTTGGCAAGCCGTGCCTTTGCGCTCTGTTTATTAAGGCGAAAGCCTTTAATGCCGCATACTGTCGTGACTGAGTAATGCTAGCAAGTCCGTCCGCGTTTCGGCGTCACTACTTAAAGTAAAAAGCTGTGCCAAGGCTGGGAATCAAACCAGGGCCTTCAGCATTTTGAACTGGAGACGCTACCAATGCGCCACGAAGACTCAGGGTTGGAACATGAACAAAGGCGCATCTAGTGGATGCATAGGTCTTAAAAATAAAATAAAGTAAATAAAATATTAAAAAAAATCAAAAATAAAAGAGAAAAATTAATACATAAAGAATAAAATATGAAAAACTAAAATAGAAAAAACAAACAGTGCGTCAGGAAACGCTTTCGCCTTGCAGCACTTTAGAGAGCCAAAGTGCCCCCTGAATTTTTCCATCTGCCACCGCATTTCCCTACCGCATCATAATCTTCACCCTGACAACGCCCACTGCAGGGCTATGGTCAGTCCCATGTTTCTCCAATTAACCCTCTGCTTTGCCAGCTGCAGCCACTGTATCCCCGCAAACTTCTTAATCTTATCCGCCCACCTAACTTTCTGCCGCCCCCTGCTACGTTTGCCTTCTTGGCATTACATGCCGTGCCCAAGCCCATTTCTTCCTCCTGATTTCGACTAGGATGTCATTAACCCGCGTTTGTTCCCTCACCCACTCCGTCCTCTTCCGATATCTTGACGTTACGCCTACCATTTTCCTTTCCATAGCTGCGTTGCACTTTTCTTAAGCTAACCAACCCTCTTTGTTAGCCTCCACGTTTCTGCCCCATAGGTGAGTACCGGTAAGATACACCTGTTGTATAGTTTTCTCTTGAGGGATATCGATGAACTGCCATTCATGATCTCAGCATCTGTTCTCAATTCGTCACTGGATCTATAACCCTGTCATATCTACGCACCAGTGGCGTCTGACGCTCGCGCTTCGTTCATCAGGCTGGGCGCTGTAACGAAAACAGCAATACTTAAGGCGGAAATTATCAGCTAATTGCGATCCCCTGCGTGTATTAGACGCAATCTCACACAGAATTACAAAAATATAGAACACATAAACATCCGCCAATAAGTTTTTGACAGTTAGCTTCTGTGAATGCATTCTTTTTTTTTGTGGTATGCCTCTCTGCACGCTGAGTGCTACAGAATTTAACGACTGTGCTGCCTAAAACGCGTCATAATGCTGCTGGTATCGCAATGTTCGCCTCTATTCACGGCGAAACATCTCAAACGTGGAAAGGCTTTGTCCTGTTGCGGCTTCCAAATTGAACCTAAAAAAAATGTGAGGTTGATGTTGAATTTTCCGGTCCGTCCTCAAATATGCACAGTCAGTGCAGAAAGTATGAGCTGTGATAGTTTTTTTTCCTTAAATCTATTTCTCATGTAAATTAGAGTTCGCGCATTCATGTATTGGAAAGACATCGCTAAAAGAGCCGGTTTGTTGTTTTACTTCCCGACATGCTCACATGCTCTTTAACAACCAAAAATATACATTCAAATTAATAAAGGTAGGACTGCAAATAAGAGAGAGAGAAAATAAGCTTTATTAATATAAAATAATTAAGACGGTGGTTCATCCAGATCCGGGAAACCATTGGTAAATACGGCCATCAAGGCCTGACCGATCAGCTGGCGCTGAAGGGGAAGCTCTTTGTGAGTTAGTTCGCCTCCCCCTGCTGATGGCTGAGTTCCTGTAAACTGTACGCTTTAAATTGATTGGGGCAGTTCCAAACCATGCGGAGGATGTCGCAAATCTCTCTGCAGGCCGGCATGGAAAAGAATAGGAAGTGGCCAGATTAGATGTATGGATTCCGACCACATCTCAGCACACAAGATGTCATGCTGCGATTAAAACATGATATCATTGACTCCAGAACCAAGGATGCAAAGGTTATCCTAGGTCTCGATCTCAAAAAGGCATTTGATAACGTCAAACATGAGGCAATATTGAAAGGACTCAGCCACGCCGGAGTAGGCCACAAAACCTATCGCTACATAAGTGACTTCCTCACAGATAGAACTGCGAGCATAAGCTTCCAGGAGATTAAATCCGGGGAAATAAAGCTGGGAAGCAAGGGAACCCCTCAAGGGTCGGTGCTATCACCCATTCTCTTTAACATGGCCATGAGAGAACTCCCGGGCGAACTTGAGAAAATTGGCAACCCAAACTTAGAATATAGCCTGTATGCGGACGACATTAATCTAGGGATCAACCGAGGAAGTGATGCAGAGATTAACCAAACCCTACAGGCAGCTGCCAATATTATTTCGATGTATGCAGAAGAAAGGGGCTTAGAATGTTCGCCCGAAAAATCTGAAATATTCATATATAACGATAAGGCTCTGAGGAACAAACCACCCTCGGAAATTCAGATTTCTGTAGGAGGAAAGGAGGTGCCCAAAGTGGACACAATCAGAATCCTAGGCCTTTATATGCAATCAAATGGAAAAAACATGACAACCATCAAAAAGCTTGAGAGCCACGTGATGCAGACCCTCAATCTCATCAAACGTGTCTCGAGCAAAAGAGGCGGTCTTAAAGAAAAAAACCTACTTAGGCTCATACAAGCTTTCATAATAAGTAGAGTCAGCTACGCTACGCCGTACCTAAATCTCAAAGCAGCAGAGAGGAACAAGATCGACGCTCTCATAAGGAAGTGCGTCAAGAAAGCTCTAGGCCTGCCCATGTGCACATCCTCGGAAAAACTCCTATCACTGGGCATACATAACACGCTTACAGAGCTTGCAGAAGCAGTCTATACATCACAGCTAGAGAGACTCAGCATAACACATGCCGGAAGAGCCACACTAGCCAAAGTCGGACTCAAAACAGATAGGGGAGCTAGACAGAGGGAGGATATCGACATGGAGATTAGGAGCAATCTCAGGATTCCCCCCTTACCCAAGAACATGCACCCAGAAATAAACAAGGAAAGAAGACAAAAACGGGCACAGGTGATAGACCGCATCTACGGTGACAAGCCTGAGGAGGAGGTCGCCTACGTAGACGCAGCGGGTGATATACATAGTCAGTACACGACCGTCGCGGTAGTGAACGGAGCGGGTAGCCTCATTACGGCCGCAACCGTCTTAGGGACAAACACTGAGACGGCGGAGGAGGTCGCAATAGCACTAGCTTGCGTCGGTTCCAAAGCTAAATACGTCATAAGCGACAGCAAAGCTGCAGTCCAAAATTTTAGTAGAGGGAGAGTCTCTCCCCTCGCTGCCAAAATTTTAAGACAAGCGACATTGAATAGAAGAATCAATATAATCTGGACCCCCGCGCACGAATCTGTCCGTGGCAACGAGGCGGCCCACGAGGTGGCTCGAGATCTCTACCACCGAGCTGCACACGAAGGTCCACCGCTCGTAGATCACGGGAGAGAAGGGCGACTAATTTCCTGTCAGGAAGTTACAGAATATTATAGACAACATCGCAGGCACTTTCCCCCACCTAGCATAACACTCAACAATCAACAGGCGGTGGCGTGGAGGCGTCTACAAACAGATGTCTACCCACACCCAATTCTATGCAAACATTTAATTCCTGAAATAGAAGACGATAAATGCAAGAAGTGCGGAGCGAGAGGGTCCCTCGACCACATAATATGGGAGTGTAGCCAATCCCCAGGCAGGGCGAAGAACATTAATAGTAGAGACGCCTGGGAGACCTTGCTCCGGAGCTCGGACCCTGAGCTCCAGCTCACCGCCGTCCGACTGGCTGAAGAGGCCGCCGGGATACAAGAGATCCCGGCCAGCATCTGACGCGACTACCCCATGCGGCCGGATCTCTCCTGATCCTCCTCCCTCAACTGAGGGTACGGGACAGGGGAGGTCTGGGTGAGGTAGTCTCATTCTGTTGGACAATAAATGTTTTTCACTCACTCACTCTGCAGGCCGGGCATGCCTTTGTTGGGTATTGCACGCGCCAAATCTTATTGTGACGAACTGGATTTGGCAGTGTGCGGGCTTGCATACTTCGCCATATAGTGTCTCCTTGACGACTGAGAGCATTGTGGGCGCTGCGTATTTCCTGCGGCTAAGTCCGTCGCAGATTATGATTTCGCCGTATGTTAGTGGAGACGAAGGTTCGGAGGAGTTGCCTCCTGCCCAGCGGGTGAGCCGCTATATAATGTCGAAAGACCAATGGGAGACCTTACTACTGAGCTCCGACCAGGAGACTCACCTACAACTCGTCCGACTGGCCAAATCCACCGCCAAGAGCCAAGACCTTTCGGCCGTCGTCTAGGCGGGTAGGCGTCTAGGTAGGCTCTTTCTGTTGGACTTTTTTCTATCCTATCCTATCTTATCCTATCCTATCCTACCGGAGGCGGACGGCGACGGGAATTAGCGTATGTATGACGGGAATTAGCGACCACAAGCTTTTGCTGGCATTCCGGTTTGTAGAAGAGCCGTGGGCAAAGCTCGGCGTTGAATAAAAATATGTTTTACGAGAGAGGAAACAATTCTATCAAATTCTTTAAGCATCGGTGGTCTTTCTTGGCGAGAGCTCGAAACAGGAGGCCGGGCAAAAGTGTAAAAAAATTAGAGATTTTGAGGAAAGGAAATGGCGCAATACCAGCCTCAGTTCTCGGAGATACTGTTACTGCGCCGTTCCCTTTCCTCAAAACCGTGCCGTTAGAGAAGGGAGGAAGGTGGTAGTGAATGAAGAGAGAGAGAAATAGGGGCCGTAGTGAAGTGGAGGTCTCCGGAATAATTTTGACCAACTGGGTATTTCTATCATGCACTGACATCGCACAGCACACGGGCACCTTTTGCGTTTCGACCCCATCGAAACGCCAGGACTCTCGACTTTGATGTGGCTTTCCGGAGCACCCTGGTTTAAAGCTATACATAGCAGGTTCAGGTCAGCCGCTTGTCATCTCAAGCTGCTGAAAACACTGTTGGTTGAAGACCTATTCACCACATTCGCGACCTCTTCTTCATACTGCCACACATTGTTAATTATGTTTAGGTTCTGCTCATTGCTTGTTCCATCTTGGGCGTTTCTCATCGCCATGCCAGGAAAGCAAATACAGCGAAGGAAGACGTTAAGAATGAATACCAAACGCGAACAATAACTAAAACGCAGGCTTAAGAGAGTTTTTGTGTTTGCTCTCTTTATCGGTCGTTTTCACAGCGAGAAGCTGTTATACTAATCTTTAGCGACGCTTAACTCTGGGGCCGGCTATGGTCTTGGATTATTCTTTTTCAATCCTTCCGTTCGGATGCGTGATCCTTCTTCATTGATATCTGAAATGTCTGGAATTACATATCTAGTGCCGCTTTGTGACCGCGTGATGCTTATTTGCAGCAGGATAAATACGCAGTAGTTATAGAAAATCGGGGCGGGATCAGCGACCCAGGGTAAGTTAAATAGAACACAGGTAATCATTCGGAAACGATGCGACAGCAATTCAAAAATGCATCGCCCATTGCTGTGGTCTCATTACCTGGTATCCTGTAAAAACTGTCCTGTTTAAAATCTTGTAATGCCATGAAAGAAATTTTGGAATAACCATAATTCCTTCCTTAAATTTCTGCAGACATACTCGGCATTAACAGTGTAAATCATCACCACCGGATTGTTTCCGGCTGCGCTTTATAAAACCTTGAAACGCAGACAAACACCTGTTTTAGTGAAAGGTTTCCGCAAAGCTTGAGATGCGAAACTAGTAATTCCGCAACCATTTCTCTAGCTCCATACAGTACTCATGCCTAACAGAAATTGCCCAACGAAGTCCAGGAAATTTATATTTGACCTTCCCATGATTCTTACCGATGCTGACTATAAGATATTTATGAAGGTGTTGCCCAAAAGGTGGCAGAGTTCGAAACGAGAAATTGTACGTAATCATGAGAGTTGTGGAATCAAATGACGTAGTATTGTCATGAATATGCAAGTGGTGCACCTGTTCTGGAGGCTCGAGAAGCTAAACAGGCACAGTGGCGATGCTACAAGTATAGTTAGAAAGAGCTTTTGATCGTGTCCCTCGCAATAGCCTTCTCTATAGAACATGCTAAGCATGGGAGCTATTATTCGCGTTAGGATGAAACTGGCTTACAATGGTTGCACGACATGCTTTATTGATAACATAAAGGTTTGAAACCGAGCACAGGTCAAATGGCCTGCGCGCCAAAAGTTTGCCCTTTCCTACCTGATATGCTGAATAAGCATCCTTAAAATTACCGGTGTTAGTGTATTTCACTCAGGCAAAACGTTGGCATCTTTGCTTGAGCTTATTGCGTGGCTGTTTTCCTCAGTATATAATAGAACATCTGAAAAGCATTTAGGCACTGTCTTGAATTTTATTACACTGTGCCCTATTAGCGAACGTATGATAGCTACTGATTTCAGAGATAAAACTGAAAAATTCACTCGGTATCAGCGATGCGGCCTTTTGCCCCAAACTCGTAACATTGGCGACGAGAAGAAACCTGAAGAACCTGCAGAAACCTGAAGATACCTGAAGAACCTGCGCACGACAGCGGCAAGGGCAGTAGTACGAGATGAGCGCCAGCCGCCAGACCAGGTTACCGGATTTCGACGGCGGGAAAGAAAAGTTGCAAGCTTACCTTGGAAAAGGGTAAGCGCACTTTTATGCAAATGCCATCGCAGAAGACGCACATAAAAGGGGCTTTCTCATAGCCCCGTTTGGAACAAAGATAGCTGGAGTCCTATGCGGGAAAGTAGCACCGTGAAGGACCAGTTCGATGACCTACGAGAACCTGGTGAATTCAGTAGTATAGCAACTACGGTCTTACGTCGAATGAAACTACAGAGCGTCTCACGTTTCTCTTCCTCTGTCAGAAGGAAGAAGCGTCAGTATAAGCATGCATACCGCAAAAATGCAGAAGAAAATGAAGAGGAACCTCACCTTTTCTGGGGTGGGGTAGCAAAGCTCAAAAACAACTTCTTGGAAAAAAAAAACTTTGTGGTAAAAGGAGCAGCGCCTCTTGCATTAGCTGCAAAAAGTGCGGAACATGATTCACAAACGTAACAGGAAGCCCCGAAGAAGCAAGTGTTTACAACATAGCTCATCGAGCCCAATCGAATACAAGGAAGTGGATATTTAGCGCCCATGACCAATAACGCTCCTGTGGAAACCACTTCCTTATGACAACAACTACTGGTTCAACAAGCGCTGATGTTTAAGATATGGGCAGTAAGGTCATTTTGCAAGAATGCCATCGGCAAAAGCGGTATTCACAGAACTATGGCAGAGGAAGCACAAAACAGCGATTGCAGTGCATCGCAGGTGTGGTGTAGAACGCAGTCACTGGTATCGTCCATTCAGAAGAATCAGAAGAACTTCGCTCGACTGCTGTCGGACTAAAAATGAATATTTATACTGGCTCCCCTTTCTGGGTACATCCAGGAAAGTTTTATAGAAAGCACCTACAGCGACGGCCACCGCTTGCGAACGCAGCGATATGTTGCCCTGCAACCTCGGAAACATGACAGTGCTTGGTGTACTGCATATGGAAGTTTCCTATCAAGCTGCTGAAGGTAAATGGAACTTGATGGCACTTGGCAGCAAAGGTCCTGTTTATCTGGGCGGGATTTATTACACAAACTGGACGCTAAAGGAAGGACAGTGCTGAATGTCAAGGCACAACCAAACACGAATTACATGGCCCTGCCAGCTGCATCGCCAAACGCCTCCGCACTGCTGCACGAATACACACACCTCTTCGCCGAAAGTACAGAAGATGGACAGACTGATAGCGGCTGGTATAGTAAATCCAGCGCTCAACTTTATGTGGGCTGTGCCCATTGTTCCCGCCTTGGAAAAGGAAGGTTTAGTCAAAATTCGCAGAGATTTTAAAGTTACACTAAACCTGGTGTGCGAGATTGAACAGTACCTGCTGCCACTCACTGAAGACACGTCTGCCATGCATATCCGGTGGGGAGTGTTTTGGCAAGGCGTCTTGCAATGCTTTGAATGTTCCTTAATGGCTGGATCGATGCTTCTCCTTACCTTCCCGTTGTTCAAATCTTTGCTTGTCGCTACTTGGAAAGTTGGCAGCTTTCAGGCTCAAATAAGAGAAGGTGGATTCAGGAAACAAAAACCCAAGAAAAAACCAGTCAGTGGCACATTTTTGGCTGGACCTTATTCAAACAGTGTACTTATGAAAGAGAGCGGTCGCGTGTGCCAAATATACCTGAAAAGCGTCTAAAAGAATCGAAATGTTGCGATGAACGCTTTGAGAGCTATGACGAAAAGCGAACAGTTGGAGGGGCCAAAAGCTTTTGATTTTGTGCGCGTTGTACATGTATAAATAGCGCAGGGCTTGCTGCTTCTCAGCGAAGTACGCGTCGGTACTGAAATTCGCCAACACATAACGATGCATACACTGATTCAGTACATCAGCATTCATTTTTATTTGTTGATTGGTGAACTCCTGTAACAAACTATTGTTTAGGACTGACGTGCCGAATTACCAGCTCATCTCAATAGCCAAAATGGCGCTGGGCTCCCGGGTGGATCGAAGTGAGGAGGCTTCTGGAAGAGAGGGTCAACGCACCACCGCGTATTGCGGTTGTCCCTCTTTGGAGATCAGAAACAACCGGCCGGGCATCCTATTTTGAGCGCTGGGTCACACTGGCGAGCAAAAAACATATTAATGAGGGATATGCAATGGGTACCCTGAAGACCAGCGTAAGCTGGTACGCGATAATGACTGCGCTCAAGAAGACGCTTGCTGTGTGGAATGCTCATACGTTTTCACATTGATCAAACTAAGTTTTCTAGTCTAGGAATCGGCAGTCAAAAACAAACATGCTCTCAATTAATTCCTCACTTCAGGGCAAACGTAGGGATGAATCAAGTAGGAGGGAAGAAGTAGCATGCAAAAGAGTTTTATGGAGTGAATAAAATTAGCAAAAAAAATCTAAGAGTGATTTTTTTTCGTCATGATGTGGGATAATAGGAAATGAACATGTAAAAGAGAGAATGGGGGGACTGAAACTGGAATGGACTGAATACTGTGTTCTCATTCGATTTCATGTCAGGTGGGGAGGTGCTAGAAAGCAGCAGTTATGAACACAGAACGACAGGGCTCAACATTTCATTAGATCTGGATAACTAGCGGGGAAAGCTTGGGAGAAGGAAGTAAATGAAGAAGCAACAGTTAATAGAGAAAACAGAGTGGTTCAATCTTTTGTTTGAAAATCGATATTCATGTTTAACCTTGGACGATTACCTTTGAGCGAAAGAAATAGATTTTAAGCTAGCCAATATAATTCATACCACAATTTGTCTTGTCCAGTGTCCTGTCTTGTGTTTAATCTTTACGCGCAGCTGTACGATCTCTAAACAACCCAAACAAGCAGCCTGGCAGCATTTTCCGCCCAATATTATCACTAGGTACGCTAGAGGAGTGGGCGCTGGGCAGCTGAGCAGCGCATTGCCAAACTATTCAACAAGAACCTCATTAGAAGTGGCGAATCATGACACACTTCAATTCCACATATAAGATGAAATTACCTGAACTACAAGATTTATTAATTAGGCATTATCAAGAATATCGCGAATGCCAGCTAAGCATTGTTTGCCAGGTGGAATGAATGTATATAATCTTTGTGATTTGCTAGTGCTTGTATAGAGGAGAGAAACTTTAGGATAAATTTTAAAATCTGGAATTTAATTCCGGACAGTAAAACTGAGTCAAGTTAGATAACTGAAGGAAAGAAAATTGTTGGTCCAGCTTGAAGACAGAACAACACAGCTAATCGAGTTATGGAACAAACTTGAGGCAATGATAACCTAGCTGAATTCAAGGACAAGAAAAGACACGGGCCTAGTACGTAGAGGAAGTGGAGTTAACCGACGCGCTCCCATGGCAACGGAGTAGATACTGAGACAGAGCGATACTAGCAACGTACGGTAGAGAGTTTGCAAGGGAGATGAGATAAAAAAGTTTTCGAGATATGTTCCCAGGTAGCACACGGCAGCGGGCCAATATTGGAAATCCACTGGCAAAGCGTGGCCCTAACTAGGCCCAGAGTTGCCAGTGAGCATCCGATATTGGTTGTGCCACTCCTTAGCACATCCAACAATGGCCCTGGTTGTCCGTCGCTTTACCAGTATTGGCTGAGCCGTAATTAGATCCTGGCTATCATGGGCCAGGTTAGCCAGGATTGCCCCACTGTTTGCCATTGCTGGCTGTGCCATCATCGAATCCTGGCTATCATGGGCCATGTTAGCCAGTGTTGTTCCACTCTTTGCCAGAATTGGCTATGCCATTTCCGGGAGCTGGCTGTATTGGCCTAGGATTGCCACCGCTTATCCAGTGTTCAAAGTATACTGGCAAACGTTGGTAAACATTGTGTCATGCATTAAAATGGGTTCAAAATTATTTTTATTGTCGAGTACGATGTCGGCAGTTCATAATTTTCGAACGCGTTAAAACATGCGAGTTAAAAGATTTGGTTTTATTTATTATTATATTTTAACCGAACACTTTTGCAGTTTGTGAGCAAAGCTACCCATGATTCCGTTGGAAAAGCTGCACTCTGGTTGCGCAGTGAGCAGCAATAATACGTTTAGGAGAATTGCGATCGAAGTCCTGATGATCAGAATTAACGTTCTGATTACACCCGAGACGCATTCAACAAAAATTGTCAACAGGCGCCTTCAACAAAAATCAAATAAGTTTGATTTGATTAAATTTTTGGAATAAAAAATCACTTTCTTTTTATTCGCTTTAGGAATTCACTGTCGCAGTGCGCAGCTGGTGTCTGCTTCATGGAGATCGCGATGCAAACGTAATAGATTAGCGCAAGTGCATTCGCTAAACCGAAATTGTGCTCAGTTTTGGCAACGTCCAGAAACGAAGCAGTCGCCTCGTAATTTCGAATTATGCGTTGCGCTTGTGAAATATTAGGCGGGTGCTTCATAAACGCACGCGGACACGTGCTAAGCGATTCCTACGCTTCCCTACCTCGTGCCCTGTGATCGCGCCTTTTCCGTGTTTTCTGATTTGCTATTTCCTTCCTTTTCTGCAAATCGTAGGGTTGTAAATTGTTGTTTTTGACCATTTTATTCTTCTGTTGCGTAATTTGCATTGGGGTCAATATAGCTCTTGCTCACGTCCTTGCATATTTACTCGCAAGTTTTTTTTTTCTTTCGAACATGACCTTTATTGATGAAAACCATCGAAAGTAGTTGCGAACCACAATTCAACATGCCTTTGTTTGTTTTTGCTTTTTTTGCGCGAAACTTCCACACCAACAAACAATTTGAGGATTCTTCGACGACCACTGAATAAATGGACTGACAGCTGGCGTTAGACGCATGTTAACCTATCTTGCTTGGCGTATGTACGGTACATGAACCTATGAAAGAGCGCGCATTCTGCTTGGATATTTTTTCTTTATATTTTTGTTATTATGTGGTAACATTTTAAGCTATCTTGAACTAACAGAAGCCACGTCATACGGCCCCACAAAATACGCGAGTGTCTGAAGTCGTTTTGGCGAAATTCATCTTGAAGCTCCAAGTTTTTCGCTTCAAAATTTTCGGGCTTTTGCTGCAGCTTTGTAGCAATACTTTGACGCTTCCTTGTTTCCCATCCACTTGTTCCTTGTAGGTATTGCTTTCCGTGCTGCCTGTGGCCATTTGACTCGTTCTCCAAAAATTCCAAACCCTTTTCACGTGTTTTGGCCGCTTTCCCTCTCTCTTTCAAGTCTTCCCATATCTGCCCACCTGTTCTCCCGGCCGCGCCCTTTTTTTAGGTAGCGGGCTAACCCCCCACCCCGCGAAGCGCTTTTTTTTCTTTTTGGCTGTCACTTCCTCAAAGCTATTTTCCCTCGCGCGCAGCTACGCGCTTCGCTTTTCGTGCACCCTTCCAAGATCTCCCTGTCTCCACCTTTCAGCTCGAGGACTTTTCTCGGAACCACAAAACCTGTGTAAAGGAAAAGGACTCTATCCCCTCTAGCCAACCCCCCCCCCCCCCCCCCCCCCCACCATCGTCTCCACTGCTCGTCTTGGAACCGCGCGACGCATCACAATAAGACATTCTTGACTCCACGGCGGAGCCCAACCACGTGCACGACCAACACGACGAAAATGCATGCACACTCGAGCTAGCACCGTTCATAGTCTGTGCACGCGAAAAGCCACGCTCATATATTAGGAGAGCTCCGACGCTGTTCGTACCGCCTGCAAGATCTTATTTGTAAGTACTAAAACTCTTTTATCTTGATATACGTCTGGAAGTTAAAGTGGTTTTTGTAGTAAACGTTGCTTTGACTACATGCGCCTTTATTTTTTCGGCAGGAAAACAGCGAGCCAAAAAGCACGAGGACGACTTCTGTGTACCCACTCTCATTGCGAAATGGCTTGCTTGACGTCGTGCGCAGTGGAATTGTGGCCGAATGGTGAGAATTTAATTTTTCGTCTTTGGTGAGATGAACTCACTGAAGATTCACTACTTTGGCTAACAGCGGGTTTGAACTCATATGACCTGAGATGGGATGCATTCGGGAATATGTCCTTTACCGCTTATGCACGACGGAAATCAGAACCGCTTAATTAATTTTCCACTGCAGACCAGTTGGTAAGAATATGTGTAATACTTCCGTACTGTTTCTTTTTGCCTTCTACACTTGCAGACTCAATAGAAAATCCGCAATTTCTGGTTAAAGCTTTTGCCCAAGTTCTCTCGCAATGAAAAAGGGCATTACTCTGGACTATCAGACTAGTATTTTTGTGTGGTTTGCAAGTCGCAGTTTCGAATCCAATTATAGCATGCATGCGAAGCGACTAAGGTAAAACAAAGGTGCCCTGAGTTCCTTGCGTTCAGCGTATTTCGCAAAAAATCGCAAGCCGTATTTTTAACCCTATTAAAAAAAACTAATCAAAAATGTTGTTTTGACGTCCATGTGGAAGAGACGCTACAACCTGTGCATATTTACTTGAATAAAAATTAGCTCGCAATTTAGAGATACGAGTTATGATATTAAAACAAAATAATACATTAATCTGTTTTCAATATCACATTAATTTGCTTATCTCGCATTGAATATATTTACTGGGAGTGCGACACGACGCATTGGACTAAATTAAACCATTTGGTATGAGAGAAGTTTAGTAAATTAAATTCCACTTTGTGCAACTAATGTGGTGCTGGTTCTTAAGAATAAATTTAAAATTAACCTGTAAAATATGTTGCTAGTGTCTTCACGATGACTGTGTTTCACAAAATTCGGTGTTATTTAATCATTTTTGTTCTGTGATGCCCATAATTCAACTTACCATGACATCATGCATCTCGATCGTTGCAGGCTTGGCGCATCGTGAGGCCATCGTGCAAGAGCTGGACGAGGAATTTGTTTGAATGCAGTCCAGCAGCCCTCTTGCAAGTGGAGTGCAACGATTACTTCGGATATGACTGATCAGTTCACTGGAGGACAGCTCCGTTGAGCACTTTATGGATGCCTTAACCGTGCCGCAGCAGCTTGCCGAGATGCTTTGTCCAACCTGATAGGCACGCACCAAACTTGAAAATAAATTGTTTTCCCACAGCCTCTGCCACCATGCTCTTGGGCCCCCTTTATTTACTCCCCAGGGTGGCTGGTGGTAGCGCAAACCATCCTGTGCGGGCTAAAAGCGTGATTCTTGTAACTCAAAGCAATAAACGAGTCTTTTTTCTGGAATTATTTCGCACCCTCTATTATGAATATTTGCTAGGTAGAATGGTATGTACAGCCATCCACAGTGCCGGTCATTGGCTAGTGGGTTAATTGCATGTGCCAGCGTTCGAAAGCTGGATGCCATTATTCGAACTGGAAACCATTATTCGAAAGCTGGAAACCATTATTCGAAAGCTGGCTACCAATGTTTGAAAGTTGGCTACCAATGTTTGAAAGCTGCCTACGAATGTTTGAAAGTTGGATACCAGTATGAGACCTTTGCTGGCCCATGCTGCAGAACGAACATCGGTACTGCGTTGGCCGCTTGATCGTCCGAACATTGGCCCAAAACTGGCATGAAAGTAGGTCCAATATGTAAAGTGGTAGCGCTCGGCCCAAATGCCAGTGTAGGACCGATGTTCGTGCCAATTTTTGCCAACAGTTGACCGACCTTCGGCCAATGTTGTTGTGCTGCCTGGGTTGTCCCCAGTTTTGGAAGGCTAATGTGTTTAGGGGGGGGGGGGGAGGGAGAAGCCTTCGTCATGCAATGAAAGCAGCTGAACTTATAAAAACAACGGCGATTAACAACCATTAAAGCGAGAGAATAAAAAAAAAACAGGAAATAAGCACTCGTACTATTTTGAGACACCTCATTATTGCCGGTCGAAGTTGAGTCCGGCATTTCCTGAAAAAGAATAAAGACATTAGAGACATTGCAGGAGAACCACCTCGTTTGGAAAATGCGCTGGCTTGCGTCTTTCATACACCAATGTAGAAGCTCGGCAATCGTTACAAAATCAATACAAAGAACAAAAAACCACGAGGGGACACCTTCGCTAAACCTTAAAAGTATGACGTGGTAGCGTTAGAGGACCTCTTCATCGGTCTAGAATTCTCTTTGCGTATCACTTCGCACACACGGATACTGTTATTACTTTTGCCATCACATAACGCGCAACCTTCCCTTAAGTGCAATACATAAGCATTAAACATCCCTCTGGAGTAAGTACTCCTCTGCCACCTAGCTTCTTCTGACCACATGCCCAGATATGCGAAATTGCTCAGTCTGTATTTAGATTCATTGATCGTTGGGAGACCTCGTGGCACTCCTGGTGGAGTGGGGCAACGTATCAGCGATGCGCCACAGCCCCGGCAGGTGGCTCTTTCAAAAATTGATAGGGCCTTAACGTAGTTAAACCGAGTAGATATGCAAAAGGTTGGTTGGTTGGTTGGTTTATGGGGTTTAACGTCCCAAAGCGACTAAGGCTATGAGAGACGCCGTAGTAGAGGGCACCGGAAATTTCGACCACCTGGGGTTCTTTAACGTGCACTGACATCGCACAGTACATGGGCCTCTAGAATTTCTCCTCCAAAGAAATTCAACCGCCGTGGTCGGGATCGAACCCGCGTCTTCTGGGTCAGCAGCCGAGCACCATAACCACTGAGCCACCGCGGCGGCTGACCTGCAAAAGCAGGTGTTCATTCTTCAGTTGGAAGGGGCACTTAAACTCCGCCTTAGGGGTGTGGCATGATATCGTTAGTGTGTTAATGCTGAATTGGTAATTCCTACTTAAGATTCATAGATCGCGGCGAGTCCTCATATGCCACTACCAGCGCAGTGGCGCGGCGGTTAAGCGATGCGCCACTGCACTGGCAGGTGGCTGTTTCTATCCCAGCCGCCCGTCGGGATTTTGCGACCCATGTTGCTTTTCCCAAGCAACCACTCAGGCAGATGGCGAAGATGAGCTGTGAAACCCAGCGCCTGGGCGAGGGTGGTGCCCTCTGGATGTGTAGGCGACAGGCGGCTGCGGCGTGGCGCCATCTGTTGGAGTGCAGCTGAAGTGGTTGCTAGGCAACGGCGACTCAAGGTCGTTTGGTAGCCGCACCGACACGAGCATACGCGACGAGCCGAGCTGGGCGCCAGTAGTGTTGCCTTCGCAACAAAATTGATGGGGCTAGTCAGACCCAGGTTGCCCTTCCCGAGCAACCTGTCGCTGCCAATCATTGATTTAACTGCCACCTACCACGGTGGATCACTTGCTCACAATCAGTTGGCCAGGTTACCACTTTCCATGTTTGGCAACGCCGGATTTTCTGTAGGATGGTAGAATTAAAGCTATCGCGTTAAATTTTGTGCTGCGGTTATGGCAATGAATCGCGAAATTGAGCGGCAGCTGCCATACGGTAGTAATATATTGCACACGATACCCGCAAAACGCTGCTCGCAGAGTATAGTTTCGGCTCTTCGGAAACGTGGCGAGGTCATAAAGGAAGCGCATGAGATTTACGGAATACCATGAAAAACTTTGTCGTTTCTAATTCAGCGCTCCGCTCTCCCCGTCACTTTAATGCATCCCATAATGCGGCAGTCAGTGTGCGGGTTCTGACGCTGAAGCTGCTCTGCCTGAGCTCTGGCGGCACGCATCACAGGAGCCTTCAAGTCTAAAAATACCCAAGAATCCTGGACAAAAGCATTTTTGAGCTGGAAACCATTCATGAGCGTAATTTTTTCATATAATGTAAGATTTCTCTATAACAATCAATATATCCGGACATCACCCGACGGCAGTCTTGAATTTTTTTTTTCAACTAACGTTTTTGCCATCGTCAAAAGCGTTCGCCATTCGTATTCTATATGGCAGTCTGAACTGTTCGATGGGACCGATGAAAACACTGCAAAAGCAAGATTTTGATCAGAAGAATAGACCATTGTCTTCAATATTTCCATAACAATATCTTAGAATTTTCAATTTTCAAGTTTTTTTTGTCAGAAAAAGTTGGACATGTATAAGCGCTTGATTATGTCAAGTGACGGCCGCGCAAAGACGCACAGCCAACCTTGAAAACTGGTGTTATTGATTCCCTCCCAAGATATGCACAAGGCGACAATCGCTGCCAATGTATTCACTTCACGGAGTATGGGTGCAAAAAGAGTGGAAGTGAATTAGAAATCAGGCTTGGAGTGGTGGCCATTTTAAGTGCTCCACCTGTTGCATATTAATACGGACTGATAACTTGTTTATTGCCACCTTTGATATCAGTATCAAGCGACTGAAGAAAAATACGAAGTTTCGATCCTCAAGTTCACAGAACTGCTCTCTACTGAGACAAAGATAAGGTAAGTTGTTGGGCGAGTTGATAACGATGTTCAAAATCTACAGCGTGATAAATGGGACAATATGAGACGGAACATTCAGCGCTGTGTTTGTCTTTACATCTTTCTTCTCATAATGTCCGTTTATCGTGCTGTAGATATGAGACACAGAGCTGTACAGCTCTGAATACACCAGCTTATTAGTTTCAAAGCCGTAAACGAAACCAAATATAAAGAAAATGAAAGACTGCTCAGATATAGCACGCGCAAAGACGCTTATATTACCACGATTAATACAATTTCGTGGTAGCTCGAATTAAGTTCTTATCTTCCTAGCTTCGATGTTTCTGACCACCATACTTGGTGATATCGAATGAGGTTGTACTCCCTCCACAAAATCGGTCAAGAGCACCAGAAAAAACACTTTGAACGCAAGGGAGCACATTTCAATGAGCGTGGCAGAGCGTGGCGTTTGAAAAACTTGGCTTCTGTTATATTTATAACGAACCCCTCATTCCCCTTCCCTTGTTTGCTTAATTGCTTAGCGAGGGCCTCGGTTCTGGCAGCCTTGACGCCATAGGAAGCATAAGAGGGTTCTCACGCAGCTTCCACCCCCTCCGTTCGATGACGTTCTACGTCACACCTGCGGTACTCGGGACGTTCCACGTCCGCCGTTTATGAACGCGGGTGGCGCTGATGAACCCTCTCAAGGTTAGGTTACTTGTAAACATAAATACCCCCGAAAGCAGAAGAATTGACAGCCGTCGCCGTAGCTCAGAGGTAGAGCACCGGACGCGTAATTCGGAGGTCGTGGGTTCGGATCCCACCGGCGGCATGTGGTTGTTTTTTTCTTCTGCTTTTCTAATCAATTCGCTTTAAGCGATAACATATTCAGTAATATTCTAAATTGATCAACACGACAAAATAAATAAATGAGTTTAAAAAAAAAATCCCCTGTGCCCCTTGGTTTCAGTGGTTGTTGGCTTCTGTCATATTTATAACGAGCCCCTCATTCCCCTTCCCTTGTTTGCTTAATTGCTTAGCGAGGGCCTCGGTTCTGGCAGCCTTGACGCCATAGGAAGCATAAGAGGGTTCTCACGCAGCTTCCACCCCCTCCGTTCGATGACGTTCTACGTCACACCTGCGGTACTCAGGACGTTCCACGTCCGCCGTTTATGAACGCGGGTGGCGCTGATGAACACTCTCAAGGTTAGGTTACTTGTAAACATAAATACCCCCGAAAGCAGAAGAATTGACAGCCGTCGCCGTAGCTCAGAGGTAGAGCACCGGACGCGTAATTCGGAGGTCGTGTGTTCGGATCCCACCGGCGGCATGTGGTTGTTTTTTCTTCTGCTTTTCTAATCAATTCGCTTTAAGCGATAACATATTCAGTAATATTCTAAATTGATCAACACGACAAAATAAATAAATGAGTTAAAAAAAAAATCCCCTGTGCCCCTTGGTTTCAGTGGTTGTTGGCTTCTGTCATTTTTGTAGGTCTGTAATTGCAAGGAATTTATTTGGTGTGAGAAATCTGGCGGGGAAATAAATGCCTGCTGGCACCACGACCATCTGCTTGAAAGCTGTCACTGCGTAAATGACAAGTTTTCATGCACATCTATCAATTTGGAAATATTAAAGGTGAAAACAAGTTGAAATTCAACATCTGTTAACTCAAGTTCCCGCTCAAACGCTTGGTGTTGAAAAATTGAAGCGGCCTTCAAAGCAAGTCGCATTACTGCCTACATCCCTTACAAAAATAGACATTGAATTTCTGATATCATTATAACAAAATCATGGTGAGTCATTAGTAGTTAATCACAAATGCTACATGTGTTGTGTTCTTGCATCGGCCCGGCATCATAAATTCTTAATGAGTTTCTTCATTACCTTTTTTGTACCGGACTTGCATCATAAATTCATGATGAATTTTCGCATTACTTTTTCGGACAGGACTGACATTGTAACCTTTTGATGTGATTTTGCATGAATTTTCTGATGAAAAAAACTATTTTTTGTGGTGCGCGAAAACATCACAGCAATGTCTTTTTCAAGCACCGCTTCAGATATTTTTTCTTTAATTTCTCGTGCAGCAATGATGCATATTAACAACATATCTTTGCAGTTAAAGGTGCACTGAAGAGGAATCTGAACTTTTCTTTTTGCCGCGGGAACTCGATCTATACGTTCCGGGCTTTCTTAGAAACGTCGATTTATTGCCCTGTGTGGCCGATTTGCCTAATTAAATTGAATTAACGTCCGGCTCCCGCCTTTTTTTTTAATTCTCCCTCGTACGGTGGGCGGAGTCGACCAACGCGTGGAGCGCCTTTCACCCAGTCCCGTGGCGGCTTGCCGCTCTGCCATCGGCGGAGTAATACGTAGTAGTCCGTAGCAGCAAATAGTCCGCGCGTATTTTTATTTCTTCGGGCTTATTTTGCGGTTATATTATCTGCGAATGAAACTATTTATTCATAGAAACCTAAAAAACAAAATAAAGCGAAAGCAAAGCCTCCACGGGACTGGGTGAAAGGCGCTCCACGCGTTGGTCGACTCCGCCCACCGTACGAGGGAGAATTAAAAAAAAAAGGCGGGAGCCGGACGTTAATTCGACTTAATTGGGGAAATCGGCAATACAGGGCAATAACTCACTGTTTATAAGAATGCTAGGAATGTGTAGGTCGAGTTCCCGCGGCAAAAAGACAAGTTCAGAATCCTCTTCAGTGCACCTTTAAATCTCTTAACTTGTAGCTGCCGGAGATGGCGTACATGACGGCCAGATTATCTTAGAAAACTACTTATGAACAGCTCCTCTCGAACACTTGTGAGGGGGCTTCTTACTGGGAGTATATAAGCATGAGCCGCGCTATGGAGAAGTATAGATCAGGTGAGTGAGGTGAGTCGGCGTAGGAGTCGCACCGCGGCGTAGCACAGCGTGTCGGAAATAATCTGGGGCTGCGTAAAAAGTGCCGTACAATGTTCCGGATGCTGTCATGCGATTCAGCGTTTCGTGCAGCATAAACTTACTACTTAAGTTATAGCCTAGCTTGTGGCAGGGGTTCGAACCGGTGACCTATAATCAGGGGAACCGGCAACCTATAAAGGGAGGCCGCGCAAAAAAAAATCGCTTCATAAGTGTTTCGGGTGTCCACCAAGAGAAGTGAGACGGTTACTGCGTCATTCGGGGGTGCTAATTGGATGGCGTTACATGGCGTTTAGCGTCAGCTCCCATCTGTGAACGTTCCAGTGATCCTGTGCTTGCCCTGTTGGGGTCCGTTTTATACCTCCTGATAGAAGCCCCTGTAATTTTAGATTCTTTACGGGAAATGTTCCAGTGAAATGTCGGTCATGGAGACTGAGCCCACCAACCGTCGCTGTCGCATGACTGAGTGTCGTCGGCGCCCGATGGAAGAAAAAAAAATAAGCCATTGGTACAACGAATTAAATTTGCACTGGTTAGATGGCATGTTTGAGGGATAGAATTTGGGCCGAAAACGCAGCTTCATATCGGTGGCAATAAATAAATAGTGTTAAGGATCAGTGGGTCTTGCGTGGAGGCTAATAATACATGTAATCTGTTTAGGCATGTGTCTTTGCTGTGCATAAAATACCATAGAAAAGGAATATGAGGGGCTGTTGATAAGTGTTGAGATTTAATGAGAAAAATAAACGGTACAGAAATGAAACTTGCTAATTATTTATCGCATCGTCCTCAAAAGTGCATGCACTTTTCAAATTTGCCCTGGAGCTTCTCTAGCTCCTTCAGGAAAATGAAGGGTAGTGTGCAGGAGATGGTCCGTTACTGGCCGCTATGACAATTTCGCGGGAACAAAAATGCGCGCCCTTCGTGTGTTTCTTGAGAACACGAAGCATTTATAGTCACTCCATGCTAAATATGGTGAGTAAGGTAGATATTTCCTTGTCTTAAATGCGATACTGGCGAGCTTCTGAACTGTCAAAGAAGCTTTGGGTTCTGGGCTACTGCCTTACAAAAACAGCACTCCTTTTTCAACTTTCCTTTAGTTTCTTTCTTGGTATCTTCTGGCCGACTTTTAGGGAGAGGGCAGTATAAGAGGCTCTTTTCATCATGGCCCCCATTTCTGAATAATCCACCAAGACAACTCCATTCCTGTCCCGAAACACAGATGGCACCACCAATGTGATGGCTTTTGTGGTCGGATTTTTTTTAAATTGAAATGTGCGTGGGTCTCCTTACTCCTTCAACTACTCATAGGTCATATGATCAACCAAAATGTCGAACCTTGTTCTATTCTCTGTAAGAAGCCTACGCATAAAATTTGCTTGAGGCCGTTCTTCGGCATTTTGAATTCCTAAGAGTGGTCATACAAGTTGCCACCAAATCATGCTCGTGCTGAGCATCTAATCAGTTGGAGACTTGCTTTGCTGAAGCCTTTGCAAGGCCCAGAATATCGTTTTGTATGTAACCTACGCACTGTCGTGAAATGCATGGCGTTCTGTTATGGAGTTAGCTGATATCTCTCTTTTCTTAACGCTATTCCGTAAAGTGAAGGACACCGCCCTGTGTCTTCATTCTCTGTACCGTGTCCGCTGCGGTGTCTAGCTCCTTCATGTCTCACCATCTGGCCTACACATCTACCCTTCGTAAAGTGTTTCATATTTTTCCAAGTGGTAACATACACAGGCCTCGAAAGACGGTTTTCATCTTCAGAGCAGAACTGACCAGTGTGAGATCTGACGAGCCATTGGAATATCAAGTGACACTCTCCGCTGCAGTTGTTGGGAGAATATCGAAAATACTCTTTCCAGGCTTCTCTGCGCGGAGAAAAAAACTCCTCACAGCAGGACACTTCCTCGGCAGGAAGTCCATAGTAGTTGGTGACTGCTACCGTTCATGAAAAAAAAAACAAACTTAGCAGTTATTCAAACCGGATGAACCTAATCAGACGAGCGAAATCTCTGTTAATTATGGTTAGACATGGTTTAGCTTTGATTAAAAACTTCATTGCATATGAATGCCTTGGCTTGGACGACGACAATAAATCACCGAAGCGCTAGTTCTGGCATGTTGCTCGTCCGCGGCTTTGTGTAAAGGTAAGCACACGCCACGCGCTTTCACATAGCAAACGGTGCGTCACGCGATTTCAGGCACTCGTGAGAGTGCCGTCGGCTCCGTACGAGCAGCTGTGGCGAGGCGAAGCGAGTCACGTGATTCGATAGTTGCCAGCGGAGCGAGCGCCATCGGCTCAAAGCGCGCAGCTGTGGCGAGGCGCGGCGAGTCACGTGACATGACGTCAGAGCGCAGCCTCCACTTCTCCTGGTTTGAAGGTCAGATTTCACAGCCACATGACCTTCAGCTTTGTAGGAGAGGAGCAGAGCTCCCGCTCTAAAAAAAATCAAACAAACGAAAAGCCTACATTAGCTGCATGAAATCTGCCGAGAATTTTCAAAAAGGATAGGTTTTCTAGTGAATGCCTGATATTGTTAATGGTCACTTCGAACAGGGTGACACTCAAAACATATCCGCACTTGCTCGTAAACTAAATTGGCTGTTTGGGCTTGTTGTTCAGTGATCATGATTAAAGAATGCAGCGCGAAAAGACAAAGACAAACGATGAAGTGGATAGGACTGGCGCTGATCCTGGGCCAGTCCTGTCACCAGTCCTGTCCACTTGTTCGTTTGTCCTTGTCTTTTCGCGCTGCGTTCTTTAACCTTGCTCATAAGTTTGGCGGTCGAACGCTAACGGAATGTATGGGTGGTGTAAGATGCTTTACTTGCAATTTCCACGAAATCAACGCTAAGCTGCGGAGCACGCCGGGTAAAGTCCGAGAAGGAGCGGCGCGAGAGCAACCAGGTCGTTTGATCTGTCCTCACTGGTTAGCCGGCAGATTGGGACGCTGTTCTGAGAGTTCGGTGTATTTTTAGAAGCTCTGCTGAATAAATGTTCCACGTTACCAAATAAAGCACCCACTGAGTGTCATTGCGTGAGTTTTGTGGTGCCTGGAAAGGACCATGACAGCACAGTTCTTATGAGGAATCACGCACATAATGTTGAACAAATGATTAACTGGACTTGAAAGCCTCTAGGCTACGACGCGCTGTTCGTTAAGAAATAGCATTGCGCACAACTCGCTCGGTTATATTTTAGGCTTGAAGAATTTCGTGCATTTAGAGACGCGCAGATGGCCACTGCTTTGACGAAATGTACTGTATCATATCCGCCTTAATAAATTACAGAGAAATTGCTGATAAGGTCACGCATTATTAGTTAGCTTCTAACACGCTACCTACAGCACCGCCGATTCGTGGCCTCCTTCCGCTGTGAACGCCTGTTTTAAGTAAATGTTGCAAAAGCGGTGCGAATGTCGCGAGGGGCGCGGGTGAACCCGGCGCGGCGGGTGCTGGTTGTGGCATCTCAGGTTCCACAGTCTACTGGGTGGTGTTTTTTTTTCTTGTTCAAATGTGCCGTCGCACGGTTGGTGACAACAGAGCGCCTCAGAGCGCTTCCAGGAATCTTCTCCATAGACTACACAAAAGCAGTATATAGCCAGAGGCAATTTGCTGTGAGAACTTACGAGTGTTTAAGATGGCCCGTGAATAAGGTTAATTGGTTTTTAGGTGCCCTTCCTGCCCAGGTGGATGCTGCTTTTTTTCAAAGTGTTTTAAGGAAGACACTAAAGAAGAGGTGGAGGCCTTCATTTGGACCCGTACCTGACGGAGAGAGTGAACGTGCGTCGCTCATCGTGCGGGTTCTTGGAGGTGCCAAGCCTAAACGGTCTAATTCTGAGAAGCTTTAATTGCGGACCACTGGCACGTACCTTGTGAGGTAGAAAATTGGTGAGAGCACTAAATTGTACAGCTCAACTAAAAAGCCAAAATACCAAAGGTTTTAAAAGGAGCCGCAAGCAAAGGAGCAGGAGAGCTCGCCGAGTCTCGGCCTCTTTCAAACAGGCTTTCTTTTGCCAGTCTCGTATCAGTCAATCGGTCAATCAGTCCATCCGTCCATCTGTCCGTCTGTCCGTCTGTATGTCTGTCTGTCTGTCTGTCTGTCTGTCTGTCTGTCTGTCTGTCTGTCTGTCCGTCCGTCCGTCCGTCCGTCTGTCTGTCTGTCTGTCTGTCTGTCTGTTGGTCGGTCGGTCGGCTGGTCGGTCGGTCGGTCGGTCGGTCGGTCAGTCAGTCAGTCAGTCAGTCAGTCAGTCAGTCAGTCAGTCGGTCGGTCGGTCGGCCGGTCAGTCGGTCGGTCGGTCGGTCGGTCGGTCGGTCGGTCGGTCGGTCGGTCGGTCGGTCAGTCGGTCGGTCGGTCGGTCGGTCGGTCGGTCGGTCGGTCGGTCGGTCGGTCGGTCGGTCGGTCGGTCGGTCGGTCAGTCAGTCAGTTCTTTATTTTTCCAGAACGAAAAGGTACATCGTGATGAGGTTATTTTTATTTTATTTTAGTAATACTTCAGGCCATTACTTTGGCCCAAACAGGACGGGCATATCACAAACAAAAAAGAAAGCACACAAAAGCGTATAAAATGTAACATGATATGAACATAATGCACAAAAAAGAAGCACAAATGAAAACGTCAACATCGCTAACTTGCACAAAAATGATTTTGCAATGCAGCCAAGAAATCGTTAGACTGAAATACACCAATGGGAAGTGAATTTCATCGTTCACAGTTTGAGGGAAAAAACTACTTGTAAGCGTTTGTTTTCGCAAAGATCGGTGCAAGCAAATACTCAGGACTGTGTCGAGTTCTTCTCGTAGAAGGCCGACATACGAAGCTGGTAGTGTCATATTATTTTTTAGAGAAAGAGTATTATATAGTAGTACAAGACGATTAATTTTTTTCTGTATTTCGAGTATTCTATTTTGTAACATTATTGAGGACTGCGAATCCATCCTGGTATATTTCCCGTATATAAATCTCACTGCTTTTCTCTGGACTCGATGGAGTTCTTTAGTGTTTTTCATGGTATTCGGAAGCATATTCTAACTTAGATCTCACTATTTCATTGTAGGCGAACATTTTAGTTCTTACAGGAGCGTTTTTAAGCTTTCTCTTCATGAACCACAATTTCTTTAGCGCAGCCGAACAAACATCTCAGATATGTGTTGACCATGTGAGCTTATTGTTAAGAGTGACGCCAAGGTATTTGTATTTGTGGACTTCGAGTACATTTCTATTTCCAAGTTGGTGCAGAAAAATGCTAGTAGATTTTTTTTCTTCTTACGCGTAAAAGTACAGTTTTTTTCCGCATTGAGCTCCACTCCCCAATAAGAACACCAGTGAGTAATTTCTGCAAGGCATCTCTGAAACACAACAATATCATTCTGGGCCACAATTTCCTTGAAGGTAACACTATCATCCGCGTATAACCGAATGCACACACTACCAGGAATAACATCAACGAAGTCGTTAACATAAATTATTGTTAAATGGTCCTAGCGCACTGCCTTGAGGGACTCCTGAGGTGACCTGGCGAGTACTGGAAGTACACTTTCTAACAACAACAAACTGTTCTCTGTTTTTGAGATAAGCACAAATCCTCTGTATGATACCGAATGGGAGTGCAATTTTATCTAATTTATATAACAGCTTTGCATGGGGAACTTTGACTCATGGGCTAAAGGTTGTTAGCAGGGGCCCATGAACCTCTAATTGGCAGACAGCGACAATACGCACATAAACTTAATTAAACTATACAAAGAGTTCACAAATAAATAACCTGCATGACCAAATAATCAACAGATACAAGGAGTATCTTTGCAAACCAAAGCAGGCGTAATTACAATTGCAAGTACAGCAAGCGGGAGGAAATAAACAAAGAAACATTTGGGAATTCATATGAAGTATAGAAGTTTACAGAAGCACACATATACACGCTATAAATTAACGAAATACATTTTAAGCTCTTTAGGGCTTATATTACTTAGAAAGTTGTGTTTATTGACAGCTGACGGCAGGTTGTGTGAAAGTGTTTGCAGCTTATAATCATTTCGAAAATATGGAATGTACTAGGGATCGTTGTTTCGGGTGCAGAATGGATTTGATGTGGTTAAATATGTTTTACGCATTAAGAAGTATCTACAAACTTGTCAGGAACGATAAATAGAGAAGACGCCGTAGCATGGCGACAGCTACAAACGGGAACATTCCCGTGTCTAAACATGCTAAGCAAAATCTCTGCCTCTCCCGTAACCGAGAGTAGGGTACGCATGAAATGTTCACGGGCATAACACGAAGCGTACGCGGACACGACGAGACGCAGGCCTGACAAGAATGTATATGCAGCGCGTTCGAAACTGTCTAAAGTGCGTAGAGGCGAAAGCGTTTTCCGCACCACTTTGCCTATGTGATACTGGTGACGTCAGCACTGGATTACGTCACACTTAATTGATAACGAAGTAATGACAAATTAATAATTAGTGACTAATTACTGGTTAACGACTAAATACAAATTAACTGCTAAATAATGAAGCTTAAGCTTCGCCTTTAGGCGTGGAACGCGACAGCGTGTTGTAGCGCTGCCAGGCAGTGCACGGAACGCCACCACCCGTTCGGCGCGATGCCTTGCCCTTTGAACGCAACGCTTTTTGAGGAAAGGGAATGGCGCAGTAATTCTCTGTCATCTCGGTGGACACCCGAACCGCACCGTACCAACACCACCTGGACGAACTTAAGTTCGTCTAGGTGGTGGTGACCGTACAGGAAGGGAGGAACGCCACCACCCTTTCGGCGCGATGACTTGCCCTTTGAACGGAACACTTTTTGAGGAAAGGGAATGGCGCAGCAATTCTCTGTCATCTCGGTGGACACCCGAAACGCACCGTACAGGAAGGGAGGAACGCCACCACCCTTTCGGCGCGATGACTCGCCCTTTGAACGCAACACTTTTTGAGGAAAGGGAATGGCGCAGCAATTCTCTGTCATCTCGGTGGACACCCGAAACGCACCGTACAGGAAGGGAGGAACGCCACCACCCTTTCGGCGCGATGACTTGCCCTTTGAACGCAACACTTTTTGAGGAAAGGGAATGGCGCAGCAATTCTCTGTCATCTCGGTGGACACCCGAAACGCACCGTACAGGAAGGGAGGAACGCCACCACCCTTTCGGCGCGATGACTCGCCCTTTGAACGCAACACTTTTTGAGGAAAGGGATTGGCGCAGCAATTCTCTGTCATCTCGGTGGACACCCGAAACGCACCGTACAGGAAGGGAGGAACGCCACCACCCTTTCGGCGCGATGACTTGCCCTTTGAACGCAACACTTTTTGAGGAAAGGGAATGGCGCAGCAATTTTCTGTCATCTCGGTGGACACCCGAAACGCACCGTACAGGAAGGGAGGAACGCCACCACCCTTTCGGCGCGATGACTTGCCCTTTGAACGCAACACTTTTTGAGGAAAGGGAATGGCGCAGCAATTCTCTGTCATCTCGGTGGACACCCGAAACGCACCGTACAGGAAGGGAGGAACGCCACCACCCTTTCGGCGCGATGACTTGCCCTTTGAACGCAACACTTTTTGAGGAAAGGGAACGGCGCAGCAATTATCTGTCATCTCGGTGGACACCCGAAACGCACCCTACAGGAAGGGAGGAACGCCACCACCCGTTCGGGGCGAAGCTACCGGCGCTTGTACGCCGGTCCTGTAGGAGTGCTTAGAAAGTCTAGTTAAATCTCGTACGGTGCCGGGATGCTCTCGTTTCAGTTGCCGGATGAGTGAAACAGATCACGTATGACAACGAAGTGTATTGTGGCATGTATGTGCTTTTTGCACGCGTTTTTAGAAATCGGAAATTATAATTCCGTGCATTATCCAATGCACAGCTCGACTGATATCTTGATAAACATTGAGAAGAAACTGGCAGCAGTTATTTTTTGTGACTCGTTTGGAGAGCAACCGGCGCTTGTATGCCGGCCCCGTAGGAGGGCTTAGAGAGTCTCTTTGAATCTCGTTGAAGTCTCGTACGGTGCCCGGATGTTCTCGTTTCAGAGCCCGGATGAGTGCTCTCGGTCTCGGCGTGACGTCACCACACTGCCGACAACGGGAGCTAAAAGCATTTCATGCTTAAAAAGTGCGAAATCCGGAAAACGTACATGTGTTCAAAACGAATTATCTTGTAATTATGGAAGACAGTCCGTGAAGGGGAGAGGTATGGAATGTTAGCAATGTAACGAGTAATCTTTTTCTGTAGAACCTACATTCTTGTTATATTTGTTTTTGTGGTGGGCGCCCAAACTAAGCTACAATAATTTAAAACCGAGGCAAAGAGAACATGATAAATTTGGATTTTAACCGGAGTGGGGAGGAGCCTTCGACACCTTCATAGCGCTGCTGCTGTCGAAGAGAGCTTATTACAAATATTTTCTGCATGCTGATCCCAATAAGGTATATTGAGAAGGTAACCCCAAGGATTTTATGGTTATCTACAACTTGAACTTCTTGATTTCCGTATTTAAGTACGTTAAATAGCATAGCGGGCTTGTTCTTTGCACCGAAAATTATAACCTTATTCCTTTTAGCGTTAATCGATATTGGCCTGTAGTTCGACACGACATCTTTATCTTTAACAAAACTTCGTGCTGGGCTAGTTGGTGGGACATAGTTGAAACTTGGTTCAGCGCAAAAGACGAACACAAGGTGCGCAGGCTTCGGTCATCAGGTGCGCAGGCTTTTGGCCGCAGGCTTTAATTGCTCGGTCCTTACGGCAGTAGCCGAAACCCTCCTGAAGAAGTTTCGCCCTCGACGAAACGTGGCTGCAACTCAACGCGCAAAGCCCAAACCTGAGGTGATGCCTTATGTTCATAAGGTGTCACATAATCTCAAAAAAGTGGCCAGCAGGCACAAAGTGCCTCTTGTATTCTCCGCGCCAAATAAGTTGGCGAAGCTGTGCCCCCGCATCTGCGGTGATGGTGAGCGCGGTTGCAAAAAGCAACATGAAGAAGCCTTCGTCAAATGTGCTTTAGGAGTAGTTTAGAAGATCCCCCTGTCCTGTGGAAAGTGCTATATTGGGCAGACAGGGCGTTGCATCAATGACCGTTTAAGGGAGCGTGCTCAAAATTTGATAAATCAAGATAAGCTTGCGAATCTAGTTTCGCACGTAATGGGGTGCAGCTGCGCGCCATGGTTCAAAGAAGCAAAGGTTTTAGGCAGAATAAAAGCACGAAATCCAGAGTTATTTTGGAGGCCTTTCATATTCATAAAAAGTCTAGCCAGTGCATCAGCGACCCTTCCATAAGTTTGTACTCAGCTGTTTTTGGACAATATCATATAACGTCATGTAACATCCTGGCCCGTTTCTTTTCCGTCTGTCGATTCTCGAAATGTTTCGGTCATATCCCATCCATATCTTTTCCTTCTGTCATTTTCATATTCAGAGTTGTCTACCTTGTCTGGTTCCCGCGCTTTCTTCAGTGACATAATGTGAGCTTAGATAAGTGTGAGCCATCTAAAACTGTTCAAGTAGCCTGGAGCCGCCCGATTGTGCTCATGCGTGAAAGACTATAAATGTGTTTCTTGCATTTATCAATAAATCAGTTGTTAGTAGCGCTCCGTGCGTGTAGTATCCTTTCTTTGTGTTCGTCTTTTGCGATGAACCAAGTTTCAACGACATCTTTATCGCCACCTTTAAACACAGCTGTCACCCTTACCTTCATTTCCTCAGGGAAAACTCGTGTTTCAAGTACCAAATTAAATATGTTTGTAAACACAGGCGCAATCAAATGCAGTACCTGTTTCACTGGTTTTAACTGGATATTGTTCACATCTAATGCTTTGCTGTTATTCAAGTTCATGACGGTTGTGTGTATATCTCTATCTCACTGGCGCGCTCAAGGAAAACACTTTCAATGGAACTGCAGGATGATTGAAATTGCCTTTGTTCCAAATAACGTGTTCTGTCGGGATATCCGAGGTCTGCAGCCCCAAATGGCAACGTGTAGCCGGATGAAGGAGAAGGCCAAGAGACGGAGGGTTGTTGTTTGTGCACGAGCGCAAAACAGGCGCGCTCGTCTCTAAAGGTGAGCGTTGCGTGTAATTCCCCCTTCACGCGGGTCAGTTGACGCTCATTTCCAGCTCTCTTCGACATCACTTTTATTTTTGAGGCAGCTGTGGTATATGGTAGGCTACTGTTATGGGCATATTGATCGGAATAGTATATAATCTTCCGAAGCGCATCAAAATCATTTTTTTTTAGTTTTTACTGGCCTTGTACCGATTAGTTAAGATGCTACTGCAAACTAATGCGATGCGTTTTTGACGATAAATAGGAAACTGCAAGCGTCTCGAGGGGGAATTTGCTTATATTTTGATTGTCATGGTGCAATCTTAAGTCAAACGAAAATATCGGGTTCATAAACACCTCCCGGTTAAAAAAAATGCGCTTGTCCACAATTTCGGGGTATGGAACACTCGCGTTTCTGGCTCTTAGAGACTGTGAAAATTTTTCCGCATGTTGCTTTGATCTGCTGCTTCTCATTACGTGCTGTTGAACTATTCGCACTGTTCGCTCCATGCTCTGTTTCCTCCCTGGGAAACATTTGGGTGCAGTACTGACGTGTGTGGTTTCTCATTTGCACTTTCTCCAGTTCTGCTTCGGTCCTCACCTACTCAGATACGTACTTAGCTCGTCTCGCTGGTTGAACGCAACAGAAAATAAGGATAGGAACGAATAGACAAGGGAGCTGACTGACGCCTGACTGTTTATTGGAAAACGCATGCTATAAACAAAAATAACCGCGCGAATACATGTCATAAACAAAGCAAGAACACGATGTAACTGTTTCTTTGAAAGCGGCCGGCACCTGTACTATACACTACCGGCCTTGCTTGTAAATCTTCATATGCATTGTAAAGCTACATAGAGCTACAATAGCAAGTGTTTCAGGGAAGAGTTCAAGAAATTTTCAAAAATAGGCTTTTTGGGGTAAAACTATGGCTTTTGCGGCATAGTATTCCCTGTGTTGGCGGACACCTGAAAGCCAATGATCTGTCATAAGTAATAAGAAGGTTAGCTAATTTCTGATAAATAACTTCAACTATCACAGCTAAGAAAATGGTTGCAATTAGAGATTTGTAGCCCACTGTTCGAAATAGCCATATCAGTTTTTAGAATTTCGAAAACGCGATAATTCTCGGACTGTGGCTCGACAAAATTTGGCTAAATGGTGCCAAAATACATGCGCTTTCGAAAAGCATGCAGGTAAAGCAATCTTTTCAGTGCACGTAACTAGTCAAAAAACCAAATTTTGTCGTGCCATGGCGCCAAGGGTAATCACGTTTTCTAAACTTTAAATACTGATATGGCTATTTACTAACGACCGGCTGTAAACCTTTAATTGCAGCTATGCACCTAACTCTAATAGTTAAAAAGTTATTTAACAAAACATAATTAACCAACTTACTACTGGAAACGATAAGTACTTTCTTCTGGGCGAGTTGGTTCATAATTTCCAAAGGTAAAAGACTTGCGCAAACAGTAGAAGAAGAAGGAGACGGTACAACAGGACAGAGCGCAATGTCCTGTTGCGCTCTGTCCTGTTGTACCGTCTCCTTCTTCTTCTACTGTTTGCGCAAGTCTTTTACCTTTGGAAATACTGGAAACGATTCACCGGCTTTCTGGTGTCCGCCAACACTGTGCGAAAAGCCATATTTTTACCCCAAAAAGCCTATTTTTGAGAATTTTGGAAACTCTTCCCTGAAACACCTGGAATATAGGGTCACATATGGCATTTATATCCCGAAGGAAATCATTTTATAACGCTGAAAACTGAAGTAACTTACGATTTGTGTAACTAAGGTACAAGACACCACGTTGCATTCTGAAGCAAAATGGCTTCAAGAACAATGTGCGAAAAAATTGAAGAGAATTCATAAATAACAGAGAAAATGTGCGCAACAGAGGAGATGCAATTCTGTTGTCCTCCTTATGTTACGTTTACGAGAAAAAAAAATGAGGTTGATTAAAAAGTAGGAGCGAGGCAGAAGTAGTCTAGTCCTACGAGAAGCTGCCATTTCCTACTCTGTGTTGTCCCAGACACTCGGTCAATAGAATATAGAGAACGGTTCAGTGTCTCGCCAAGCAAAGTGTTACTTAATGCTTTAAAATCGAAATGTAGAAAAATCTTGCATAATTGTCACGGCACCCGTAGCGTAATACGCTACTATCTACTGCCTTAGCCGATCTCGTAACTAATGAATAAACTTAACCCTAATACCGGACGCCGGCCTGATCAGACGCATCCATTTACAGCTATTTGCTACACACTGCTACGCAGACAAAAGTTGATCCATTCCGAGCAAGATATTTTGTATCACAGAGTTGGATAGGTTTGGTTTGGATTATGGGGTTTAACGTCCCAAAGCGACTAAGGTTATGAAAAACGCCGTATTGGAGGGCTCCGGAATTTCGACCACCTGGACTTCTTAACGTGCACTGACATCGCACAGTACACGGGCCTCTAGAATTTCTCCTCCAAAGGAATTCAACCGCCGCGGCCGGTATCGAGCCCGCGTCTTTCGACAGAGTTGGATAGTGCGATGAAAGACTATAATGTCATGAAAAACAGGGCGAAAGTTTTGATGGTGAATCATCATCAAGATCTTAAGTCACTGCGCCTTTGCTGTCCCCAGAGTTAAATGACTTATTTGAACGCGATAGGGTTAGATAGAGCCCACGTTAGATTGCAACCTGGACGGTGTGAGATCGAAATTCTGATTGGTCAATGATCTACACGGCCGCGATGTCAGATAGAATGGAAATTGATTAAAATATCGGAATGATCGTGTTTACAAGGCCACAGATCACTCAAGCGACATTATGCCGCCGCCGTGGCTCAGTATAGCGTTAAAGGGCTCGGCTGCTGACTCGAAAGACGCGGGTTTGAACCTGGCCGCGGCGGTCGAATTTTGATGGAGGCGAAATTCTAGAGGCCCGTGTACTGTGCGATGCCAGTGCACGCTAAAGAACAAAGGGTGGTTGAAATTTCCGGAGCCCTTCACTACGGCAGCCTTCATAGCCTGAACCGCATAGACCGTAAACCAATCAAACATCATTATGACATGTAAGAATGCAAAGTATTTCCATCCGAAAAGAAAATTGGGGTGAAAAGGTAATCGAGCGCTGGACCCTTAGGTCGCAAGTCAGACATGCTACCTCTAAGCCATCAATGCGTGCTCATGGATGGTGTGTTAGTGCGTCAGTGCGTGTGTACTCCCAGATGGTACAGAAAATCCCAGCGATGGCAAAACATGATGACGTCATCAAGCGGCCATAGGACGCACAAAGGCAGCCGAGCACAGCCACTTCAGACAATCATATATATATATATATATATATATATATATATATATATATATATATATATATATATATATATATTGTGAGACAGGAGACAGAGCGCAGGATGGAGCGAGCTTTAATGGCACCCGCAAATATGGCGACCAACCCTTCGAAGAAGAAGATGATCGATGATGGATATGTACAGATGAAGACGAAGGTCGCATGTTGTGCTTTGAGCGATGATGATAGATATGTACAGATGAAGACGAAGGTCGCATGTTGTGCTTACACTTTCTCCCCTCGCGTACGAAAGCGACCGGCCCGGGCGCAGATTAGAGCACAGTAGGGCGACGGGCAAAGGGTTTGAGGCGGGAAACATGAACAATCTCGGCACCTCGGCAACGACGATCATTAACAGGATGGACAGGGGCAACGCGATAGTTCACGGGGGACGTTTGTTCGAGTATAGTATACGGACCAATATAACGGCTCAAAAATTTTTCACACAATCCCGGGGTACGCACTGGAGTCCACAGCAGTACCTCATCACCAGGGTGAAAAAATATGGCACGGTGGGAGAGATCATAGGTGTTTTTCCGGGAGGCTTGGGAGGCGTCGGTATTCAGGCGGGCAATGGCACGGCAGTAGGTAAGACGAGAAGTAAACTGTTCGTGAGAGAGTCTGGAAGAGGTTGAGGGGGCGGAGAAGAAAGACGCTTCGAGGGTGAAGGTAGGTTGACGTCCATACACAAGGAAGAATGGGGAGAAGTTGGTGGTTCTTTGCACGGCACTATTGTAGGCAAAGGTAACGAAGGGAAGCATGGTGTCCCAGTTGGTGTGGTTGGGCTGGATGTAGGTGGCTAGCATATCGGACAGCGTGCGATGAAAGCGCTCTGTGAGCCCATTGGTCTGAGGGTGATAAGCTGAAGAGGTTTTGTGCACGGTTCTGGAGGCGTGAAGAACTTCGGCAAGGATGCTGGAGAGGAAGGACTTGCCGCGGTCACTAATAAGGACACGAGGAGCTCCATGGCGCAGAAGGATGGCGTTCAGGAAGAAGTGGGCGATCTCTGAAGCAGAGCCGGAAGGAACAGGGGCCGTTTCAGCGTATCTAGTTAAGTGGTCGATGGCAGTGACGATCCAACGGTTGCCCGTTGGTGTTAATGGTAAGGGACCGTAGAGGTCAATCCCAACGACTTCAAAAGGGGAGAAAGGACAGGGGAGAGGCTGTAGAAGGCCCGCAGGGGCAGACGTGCTCCGTTTACGACGTTGGCAAGAGATGCAAGACGCAATATATTTTCCAACAGCGGTTGAGAGGCCAGGCCAAAAGAAACGGCGCTTGATGCGGTCATAAGTTTTCTGAAAGCCTAAGTGGCCAGCCGGGGGGTCATCATGAAAGGCCTGCAAAACTTCTCGGCGAAGAGAACGGGGTACGACAGGCACCCATGAGTCACCGAAGGGGCTGTAATTGTGCCAAAGAAGGATGTTGTCGACTAGCTTGAAAGAGTTAAGTTGGCGACGTAGGCGGGCATTCGGTGGCCGCGTAGCACCGCTCAGACGGTCGATAAGAGTCCGGCAGTAAGGGTCGGCCCGCTGCGCTGAGGCGAGATCGCCAAGACTGGGAGCTGGCATCAAGTCAATGGGTGCGGCGGTCAAGGTTGAAATAGCCGTCGAAGGGGTAGTTTGGCAGTTTGAGGATGCGGAGGACACGGGTTGCGGATGCGGTGGTTGGGTTTGGGCGAGGGGACAACGAGATAGCGCATCGGCGTCCTGGTGTTTCTTGCCCGATTTATAGGTGACGGTAAAGTCATATTCCTGGAGACGGAGAATCCAGCGGCCGAGGCGGCCGGACAAGTTTTTCTGCGAGGACAACCAGCACAGGGCATGATGGTCAGTGACAACTGTGAACTGGCGGCCGTACAAATAAGGGCGAAATTTCTGAATGGCCCAGACAACAGCGAGGCACTCTTGCTCAGTTATCGTGTAGTTCTGCTCCGCTGCAGTCAGTGTACGACTGGCGTAGGCGATGACTTGCTCGCACGAAGAGTGCTGCCGCTGCAGAAGAACTGCACCAATGCCGTGTCCACTGGCGTCCGTGTGTAAAATCGTTGGAGCATTGTCGTCGAAATGTGCCAGTATCGGATCAGATGTGAGAGCCTTCTTTAAGGTAGTAAAAGCGACCTCGCAGGTCTCAGACCAAACAAACGGGTGGTCAGCGCAGAGGAGCTTATGCAAAGGGGCCGCAATAGAGGCAAAGTTGCGTATGAAGCGCCGGAAGTATGACGCTAGCCCCAGAAAACTGCGCAGGTCTTTGACGCGCGATGGGCGAGGAAAATGCAAAACTGCAGCCACTTTGTCGGGATCAGGCTTTACACCCTTCTGGCTAACGACGTGACCGAGTACCTTGATAGAAGTGGAAGCAAAGCAACATTTCTTGGTGTTTAACTGTAGGCCGGCCTCAGAAAGTGCGCTTAATACTTCATCGAGACGAACAAGGTGTTCAGAAAAAGTCGAAGAAAAAATGACTATGTCGTCGAGGTAGCATAGGCACGTTTTCCACTTCAGGCCTCGGAGAACGGTGTCGATCATGCGCTCGAACGTGGCCGGAGCATTGCATAGGCCGAACGGCATAACGTTGAATTCGTATAATCCGTCGGGAGTGGCGAAAGCAGTTTTTTCCTTGTCGGCCTCATGCATTGGTATTTGCCAGTATCCGGATCTTAGGTCGAGACTAGAGAAAAATTGTGCACCTTGGAGACAGTCGAGGGCGTCATCAATCCGAGGCAGCGGATAAACATCTTTTCTAGTGATCTTGTTAAGGGCGCGATAGTCAACACAAAAGCGTACTGAGCCATCCTTCTTTTGAACCAGCACAACAGGCGAAGACCAAGGACTCGAAGAAGGGCGTATGATGTGGCGCTTGAGCATGTCGGCTACGTTATCTTGAATAACCTTGCGCTCACTAGAAGACACACGATACGGGCGACGGCGAATGATGCCCGAACCATCTGTGTAGATGCGATGCTTAGCTGCGGTGGTTTGGCTCAAGGTTGTTGCCTGGGTATCGAAGGAAGCGGCATGCTTGGTCAAGACGGCAAGCAATTCATCTTTTTGAGTCGGGGTGAGACCGGGGCTGATAGCAGCTGAAATAGATGCAGAGGCAGAGGCAGGGGTCGAAAGAGCGAAGCTTGATGGGGCAGAGGAAAGAACGGCCACAGGTTGAGTGGTATCCACAGAAGCGATGGCTGTGCCTTGACGCAGAAGAATGGGTTCCGGCGTAGTGTTGAAGGCAGTCAGTAGTGAAGACCCATTGGTGAAGCGGAGCAGGGACGCGACGAGAAAGATGCCCCTTGAGAGAAGACGGGGGCTTGGTGTGACGAAAACGTCCCCAGCGTTGAAGTGGGCAGAAGCAACAGAGAGGACATCTTCGCAGCCGGGGTAAAGTACATGATCAGCGGTGGTAACCAGATGATGAGAAGGCAGGACAGAAACGGCTGAAAGGTCGGATTCAGAAGCTTGTAGAGTAGGGGGACAGCAGGTAATTACAGCTTGCGCAGAGTGGAGGAAGTCCCAGCCGAGGATGAGGGGATAAGCACAGGAGGGAAGCACAGCAAATACTATGTAGTGCAGGATGCCGTCGATAGTGACTCGTGCCGTACACAATCCGGAAGGACGCATTGATTCATCATTGGCAGCACGGAGAGAAGGACCACTGTAAGGGGTGCGCACCTTGCGAAGACGAGAACATAAATCAGAACTAATTACAGAAATGGCGGCGCCCGTATCGATCAATGCTTCTACTACAGTGCCTTCAATGTCAACGGTTAACATGTTCGATGGCTGTGCAGGAGGAATTGAGAGGGCGGCGTGCGGTGCAGTTTTACCTCTGGAAACTGCACAATTTAGTTTTCCGTGTGGCCAGTTGTCTGAGAGGATGGTGGACGTAGAGGCGAGGACGAGCGGCGGAAAGGCGATGGGGAGCGGCGGCGCGACGGCCTGTCAGTCGAGGAGCGGTCCGGAGAGGTAGAGGGATAGGAGGGACGATAATCGGTATGGTCAGCAAACGGTGGGCGGTAAGCGTACGACGAGTGCGGAGCGTCTTGGGAGAAGTCCCCGTACGATGGGCGACGAGGAGGACTGAAGGCAAACGCCGGACGGTAAGCAGGTGACGAGTACGTAGCTCCGTTGCGAAAGTCTGGGTACCACTCGCGCTCGTCGCGTTGACGCCGACGGCACACACGGGCAACATGCCCGCGAATTCCGCAGTAGTGACACACCGGCCGACGTGCAGGCGGACTCCAAACAGGACACATAGCGGGGCTCGGGGACACAGAGACCGGAGTTTGCTGGACGGGCTGTGGATGCGACGGGTAAACAGCAGCAGGAGGCGTCGCAGCAACCTGGGCATAGGTAGGCACAAAACGCGGTACAGGTGGTTCCGCAGCCAAGGGGCGAGTGACCGAAGCGAGCTCGTCTTTGATGAGATCACGCAAAGGCGAGGACGACGGGGCTGGAGGCGGGTGGGAATCAACTGGCGGTAAGTTGGAGCCGTGCAGTTCCTCCCGGATAATGGAGCGAATGAGGGAGCGTAAGTCCACGTCGGGTGAAAGTGGGGTGTCCCCGGTGTCTTTTAACCGAAGCGACTGAAGGTCGTCAAGACGATGGCAAGTTGTTCGGATGTCTTGGACTGACGTTGGATTCTGAGCAGCAAGCGTGTTGAAGGCAAATGACCCAAGCCCTTTCAGAAGATGACGTACCCGATCGTTCTCTGACATAGCGCTGTTGACACGTCGACACAGGGCAAGCACGTCTTCAATGTAGGATGTGTAGGACTCACCGGGTAGCTGAACGCGCGTATCTAGCTTTTTTTTGTAGACAGCGGGGCTTGCACCAGATGTGCCAAAGATTTGTCGTATCTGTGCCGAGAAGTGAGCCCAGTCCGGGATGGCATCTTTGTGGTTGACGAACCAAGTCTTGGCCACGGCAGTGAGGTAGAACGACACGTTTACAAGTTTCATCGCTGAGTCCCAACGATTATAGGCACTGACCTGGTTATATTGGTCGAGCCAGTCCTCGACATCGTCCCCACGAAGACCAGCAAAAATGGGAGGCTCGCGCTGGAGTGTGGTGATGGTCCAAGTGGGGTGTCCAGATGATTGGGAAGAACCGGGTTGGCTCATCATTGCTGGCTCCAGACGGTTCGAATCGAGAGGAAGAAGAACGGGGGGCCCACCGGGAGTACGAGTGGTGTTGTCACTGACGGTATCCATCGGTGCGGATGGTACGAGCAGGTGGCGACCGGAACGTAGCTGCAGTCTGGCGGCGGAGAGGACGCAGGGATCGAGAGCACACTCCACCACTTGTGAGACAGGAGACAGAGCGCAGGATGGAGCGAGCTTTAATGGCACCCGCAAATATGGCGACCAACCCTTCGAAGAAGAAGATGATCGATGATGATGGATATGTACAGATGAAGACGAAGGTCGCATGTTGTGCTTTGAGCGATGATGATAGATATGTACAGATGAAGACGAAGGTCGCATGTTGTGCTTACAATATATATATATATATATATATATATATATATATATATATATATATATATATATATATATATGTCATCTACTTGCGCCCCCAGTGGCTGACTGCAATATGGGGCCAGTTTTCGTGACTGAATTCGTAGCAAAAGTTTAAGCAACCGTTTAAGACCTTCCTCCCTCCATCGCTGCCATTACCGATGTTGAGAACTTCAAGAAAACTGTGTTTTCTGCCATCATATAACTTGTTTTGTATAACTATGCACTGTACATTTTTTTGTTCTACCACTCCTTTCTCTAATGTCTTCGGGCCCGGAAAGTATGTGAAATAAATAAATAAATAAATAAATAAATAAATGACTTCGGGATCAGTTGAAGCAGCTTCCCGCAGCCTCTGAAGGTGCCGCTCACTGAACACGCGGCGGCCACCGGCTGCTTCTCCCATTGCATCTTCGCAATGGGAGAAGCTGCTCCAATGGCATTGCCGCATGTCAGCCACAAAGTTGTCAGCGCTAACGGATGCAGCCCACATCTCTCCCTCACCACCCCACGTTTGCCAAAAGTAACCAGTCTGCGTGGTCTGCTTCTCATTCGTATAGTAGAGCCCTTACGGCTTCCCTAAAGAACGATAAGCTCTTTGAAAGTGAGGAGAGGGGTTCTCCTTACCATAGAGAGATTTAGAGCTTGAGTGCTGGCATAATAGTCTACTATACGACTGGGAAGCAAACCGTGCAGCCTGGTTACTTTTGGTAAAGGCTGCGCCTCAAAGCGCGATTGTGGCGTCCGCTGAACCAGGGTGCCAGTTATGCGCACTTCCTTGCCTTAAAAACATCGGTGTCAAAAACGTTGTCAACGACAACGCCAAAGCACACAATGTATCCGGTGTCCCAGCATAGTCGCGTGGCCCAGTCTTGAGTATTTTTTTCACTCTTCAAAGTTAATGAATTAGTTAAGTTGAATTAGCTAAATTTATAATTATTGACTTCAGGAAGAAAGTGTCAATGAAAAAGATTTAGATCGCCTCGAAAAACCACTAGTAGTGCTTTTCCGTCAAGCTACGATTTACGTAGCTTCATTTATTGGCCTTAAAAGAAAGTTATCACGTGACCAGCTACTCGCTCACTTCTCTGCCCCAATGTGCACCCAAAGTCTCATCGAGGAAAGGACTTCAGAAAAAACGGATTTTATTCTTTAAGGCGCGTCTTGGGTCGTTGAAGTGGCATAGTTGTCATGTGGAAGCTTTTTCTTATTGTGCGGGTTATGGTTAAAGGCAGGTAAAAAAACTACTTTACGTAAATATTACTTTGCTGCTAATGTCTCAGTAAGCTGTTTCTCAAAGCGATCTACAACTTTTCCATTGACACTTTGTTCCTCAAGTCAATAATTAAAGTTAGTTAATTAAGCTCAACTTATTAGTCAACCTTGAAGAATGAAAAAAATACTGCAGACTAGGACACGCGACTCTAAACAACCCTCATTTGGTTTCAGACGGCTAGGACATCCCGTGTTTTTTAAAAGCTTGGTTACATTTAGCTGGGACACCTGGTATACCAACAGCCTAAGGCTTAATGCCGCGTTTCTGCCACAACATTGTCAACGCCAACGCATGCAGCGCACATCTATCACTACCGCCACGTAGCTTAAAGCACGACTGAGGAGGAGGAGGAGGATATAGAAGAGGAAAGGCAGGGAGGTTAACTGAAATAATAATCGGTTTGCTACCCTACACGGGGGGAAGGGGGTGAGGGGATAAAAAAAAGAAAGAGAAAGGAGAGTAACAGAAAATTGAAGTCCCTATAAAACAAAGCACGACTGAGGTGTCCAATACCCCAGGGGGCCAGTTTTACGCCTATGCTTTCGAAGCTCCCTCTCTTCATCGGTTTCGTATCTTAAAGCACGACAAAAATGTCCACTTTCCCAGAAGGCTGGTTATGCTACCTTTCCTTTTCTTTGGTTCATCTGAAGGTTAAATGAAGGTGAAATCTCTTGACAGGGTGCCATTGGCGTAGTGAAGCTTTCGCTTCAAAGGTCGTTCAATCAATCAAATCCTCTACTGCCGCATGAAATTGGATTGGTTTATTGAGGTTTAATGGTCCGAAGCAACTCAGGCTATGAGGGACGCTGTAGTGATGGGCTCCGGAAATTTCGACCACCTGGGGTTCTTTAACGTGCACTGACATCGCACAGTACACGGGCCTCTAGAATTTCGCCTTCATTGAAATTCAGCCGCCGCGGCCGGGATCCAACCCGCGCCTTTCGGGTAAGCAGCCGAGCGCCGTAGCCACTGAGCCACCTCGGCGGGGTTGCCGCATGAAATGCGCTGCTCTTCCTTAAGCTTCCCTCGTGCACGTCTCCCAAGAATTACTTTGTTTCCTCATCCACATAACATTTAGGAAAACAGGTTTGTCAGGTAAATAAAAAGCGAAAAGTTACCTTCCGGCAAACAGGAAATAATCATGTAGCAATTAAGATTCCGCATTAATCCAGTGCACCTGTCCGGGCTTTCTGGCGTCGCATCAAAGCAGGAATGAGGACCTAAGGCCGCCAGAAGCAGTGTATAGAATAGCACTGTACTGAGGACACCAAACTAACAGGATATTTATAAGCTGTCAATTTGGTGTCGTTTGTCCGACGCGACTATATGCACCGCAATTCTGTTCGCAACTTTGGAGGACTACATGCAGAGTGACCTGCGTTTTCGCTTTTGGAGCGAAAACCTCCACTTCTCGCATGCAGAGCTGAAGATCAAATCAGTCTTGGATTAGTCCTTTAACTTTAGGCTCGCCGGAGGTGTGGGTGTGACGTCATACCAGGTGACTTGTCGCAGCTTTTACCACTCATTGCGCCGCTGTGCCGACCGCCGCCCCGACCACTCGCTTTTGCCAGTTGTGTCACGTGACTAACCACGTGATTCGATCTTGCTGAATAAAGGCCACCGCTCGGGGTATCTGTTACAGCCGGCGTCGTCGCTTCGGCGGACGCGGCTGTTGCTACGAGCGTCTGTTTAAATCTCTCACATTTTCAACTATAGTGAACTAGAATATTCTAGTTCACTATATTTTCAAATCTCTGCTTTCTGCACGTAACAGCGATTGTGTCTTGGCTGGAGCCAGTAGGCGGGCCCGTGCACTTTCCTTTTCATCCTTCCTTCAGTTGGAACAAGAAGAAGAAGAAGACATATGTTGCGAGAACCGGTCAACGGGACGAGTTTGATCACTGGAGGCGCCGGGCTGCTTTCAGGAGACGGTGACAGCATCCGCTGCCGTTTTCCGCTTGAGATACTCTTGTTGCCTGTGCCGCTGCTTCTCCAAATGTACCCTCTTTACCAAAAGTAACCGAGCAACAGGTTTTTGCTTCTCAACCGCATAACGGAGCTGTTACGGCCTCGCTAAACAACGAAACATGTCAGAAAGGGAGGGCAAGGGCTTACCTTACTTTACCCACATTCAGAGCTTAAGAAGTACCATAAATGCTTCACTACGCGGCTAAGAAAGGAACCACCTGTGCCCGGTTACACTTGGCAAAGACTGTACATACCATCTGTTCCTCATCGGCTTCATCAACAAGACGAGTCCGCTTTTGCGACTAATGTCTAGCTAACGCGGCGTCGTGACGCTCTCTGTCGTAGGGATCGCTAGAAGGAGCCTGGCTCTTCCAATGATCAGACGAACTACTCGTCCCTGTTTCGCCTCTGGGGGAGGCAGCGTGGGTACAACCCATCGCGACCCCTTCGCCTTCGGGCTTCAGTCTGGCAGGCAGCGGGGAGCGGACCTATGCGCCACGATCTGAGCGGTTGTCAACCTTTACAATGTAATGGAACAAGTACTGGCTGAGCACCTGTTATATAGGCGCGGGAGTGGTTTGGTCAACTAATGCGACGCCAATGGAGACGCAGGCGTTGATTGTTGTTTTTGTTGCGACTGAAGGAAGGATGAAAATTACTGAAGACACTTTGCAAATTCTAAAGTGTGCTTGGCGAAAGCGCACATGTGGACAACCCACTGCCGCTTCTTCGAGCCGCTTGGTGCGGAATCACTGGTCCGCTTCGGAGCCATGCGGCTCACTCACTCGACTGCAACGAGACGTAAAGCGAAAAAGAGGCGGTGCAGCTGCCTCTGCCGACGCGCGCGCGCTCGTTCTACCGCTACTGTGTGACGTCATGGTTGCTATGCACAAGTGCGCCCCCCACCGACGCGCCGGTTGCTAAGGGGGGGGGGGGGGGGGAGAAGGCTCCGCTGCTGCGCGGAGGTGAAGCCACAGTTGGCACGATTCAAGCGCAGGGACGGACACCGCGAGCATGAGCCAATCTTTAAAGGCTTTCGCCTTAAAAGGAAAGTTCACAGGCCAGCCCACTGGCTCTAGACGAGCCACAATCAGTGCCACGTGCAGAAAGAGGAGAGTGAAAGATGCGAGACGAATGAAAGAACAGACGTGCGTCGCGACACCCGCGTCCGTGGAAACAAAGATACTGGCTGTAACATACCCCTTATGTTGCTTATGGCCTCTCTTTTTGTATTTTCCCTACACACTTTCTCCCTTCCCTCACGGCGTGTTGTCTCTCAAGAGCCCGAGCCCGCGATTGTCGCCTGCTTTCGTGCATGTCGGTGTCCATGTTACGGGAGAGCGGGGAGACCCACAGCATACGGCGCCACAGTTCTGGGATACGCTCCGCCTCCTCTGGAGTGAAGTCGTGTTGGATGTGTGAGTGGCTTAGCAGGCGGCTCCCGGGGGCCGTCTGCATGAGCCGCGTGTATTGGTTCACGAGGTGGGCCTCCCGCAGCTCCTGCTAAGAGTTCAACACCCCGAATGCCTCGAGTATTCCAGTTCGGGGAGGGCGCCGTCGCTTCGGCGGAAGCGGTTGTTGCGACACGCGTCTGTTCTTTCATTTTTCTCTTATATCTTTCAACTCTTCTCTCAGCACGTGGCAACGGTTGTGGCTCAACTGGAGCCAGTAGGCAGGCCTGTGAAATTTCCTTTTCACCCTTCTTTCAAGTAACACTCTTGTTTGGGCCAGTTGGTTCATATTTGAACGGGTACGTGCTTGCGCGAAGAAGACGGGACAGAACAAAGGAGCACACACGACATATACAGACATATACACGACATATACACACGACAATGCGCTCTGTATATGTCGTGTGTGTTCCTTTGTTCTGTCCCGTCTTCGCGTAAGCACGTGCCCGTTCAAACCCTTCTTTCAGTCGCAACAACAACAATTCAGGGGCAGCGTCAGCGCAGCCCCTTCGAGATCTCTTCGGGTGGCAGATGGGCTGTTTTGAGAGTCCTCCTAGATATTCCGAGCGATTTGTCCAAAGGGCAAGGCGTCGAGTCAAACGGGTGATGGGGTTCCGTGGACTCCCTGGCAGCGCTGAAACACGCTGTCGTCTTCTAGAAGGCGGAGCTTAAGGGTCCTGCTATTTTAAAGCGAATGCTTTAATACGGCATGTTCCGCGAGTTTCGTCGACCACATCGCTTTAACCTTGAGCGAGCGGCCTTCAGCCGCTCCGGAGCTGTGCCGAAACCGATGAAGAGTGGGAGCTTTGAAAGTAAAGGTGCATAAGTGGCCCCCTTTGGCAGTGAACACCTCAGCCGCGCTTTGAGCTACGTGGTGGTAGTGACAGATGTGCGCTGCATGCGTTGGCATTCACAACGTTGCGGCAGAAACGCGGCACTGAAGCTATAGGTCGTCGGCGTTCACTGCGTTCAATGGCGTTGGCGTTTCCAACGTTCTAGACTCATTGTGGAAAGGAAGGGGCACAACCTGGGTCAGTGGGGTCCTCAATCACGCTTTCAGCGTTTGAGGAGAGTTCATTGGGTGAGATCAACTATTAAAGCGAAAGCCTTTAATGCCTCATACTGCGTGACCAAGGCGAGTTAGCAAATGTGTCCGCGTTTCGGATGCATGCCTTATATCGGCATATGCCAATCAATAACCAATCTATACTTAATCGGGTGCAATCGAAAGAAAATAGAACATGATATAAAGGGATTTTATAATTATATCATTGTACTTAATAGCGTAATGAATAATTGGTAATTACCACTAGTTAAGAAGTGGCATGTAGGACTGTGCCTGTACCTTAACAACCCTAATTAGTGTACTAGTTAAGGTCACGTTAGCTATCACTAACCATACATTAACTAGTATCACGAAATGTGCAAGTCACGCTTAAAAATCATTAACTATCATTAAAAATTTAGGGGGCACTTTGACTGTCTAAAGTGAGTAGAGGCGAAAGCGTTTTCCGCACCACTTTGACTGCTTCTGTGGCACTGGTTGCGTCACATGTCATTGAGTGCTAATTACTAAGTGACGACAAATCACTAATCAATGGTTAATTAATTATTTGTACCTGAATACTAATTAACTGCTAATTAATTACGCTTAAGCTTCGCCTGTAGGAGTGGAACGCGACAGCGTATTGTAGCGCTGCCAGGGAGTCCACGGAACGCCACCACCCGTTCGGCGCGATGCCTTGCCCTTTGAACGCTTTTTGAGGAAAGGAAATGGCGCAGTAATTCTCAATCATCTCGGTGGACACCTGAACCGCACCGTAGAGGAAGGGAGGAAGTGGGAGTGGAAGAAGAAAGACAGATGGCCCGTAATGAAGAAAATGAAAATTGTATTTGAGGAAAGGAAACTACGCAGTAACTTTCTCACGTATCTCGGTGGACACCCGTCAAAATTCAGGGGGGCACGTCACTGATGTGTGGTTAAGATGTTAAGCTTCGCCTCTAAGAGCGGAACGCGACAGCGTCTTGCAACGCTTCCAGGAGTCCATAGAACGCCATCGCCCATTCGGTTCTTTGCCTCGCTCGTCGGCAAATTGGTTTTTGAGGAAAGGAAATGTATGTCTCTCTCATATCTCGGTGGACACCTAAACCTCGCCGGAAGAGAAGGGAGGAGGATGGGAGTGAGCGAAGACACCGTATTCACTAGACGCACCTTTGTTCTTCCCAAACCATCGAGCTGGCATGGCGGAGTGGATAGCATGCTCGTCTCACTCTCCGAAGACCGGGTTCGATTCCCGAGCTTGACCAATTTCTTACTCGGTTTTATTTATTTATATGGCCTGACTTAAGTTAATTAGGCTAATTGAGCAATTTAGCAATTAACTAAGCTCAGTCCCACTTACTTGGAGCATCAGTATACGATCCCTTCAATTGGTTGCCTGGTTACTAGCCGAAGTAGAATTGGCCCTGTTTGAAATTCGCGCACTGTGACGTCACGACCGTTTCGACCAACTGAAAAGCGGGACATTTCTGTCGACAACTGCTGCTTACAACGATGAGACATTAAAGGCTTTCGCCTTAATAGTTAAACGTTTGGAGACGTTTCATAGACATTGTGTCCAACATTCTAGTCTAGAGAGTTCCATCACTTGACAGGTGAGTGACAGGACATCATGAATGGCATTAGAGCAATGGTGAAGACGAATTAGCCTAATTAACCTTGCTCGTCAGACCACATAAATAAATAAAACCGAGTGAAAAAATGGCTGAGGCTTAGCTTAGGTTAGGCCTAGTCAGATGCGAAGCATATTGTCGCCGAGTTGCATATCGAGCACGCAGCTTGGCTAGATGTTCTTCACGCTCTTCATCAGTCTCTGTAGCACGCCGCAACTTTTGCTTCTCATTCCAACGAGCAGCCCTGTCTCCAGGAGGCATCTCTATCCCGTGTACGCCTAGCAGAGTTGTTGTTGTGACTGAGAGAAGGATGAAAAGGAAATTGCAGGGGCCTGCCTACTGGCTCGAGCCAAGTCACCACCGCTGCCACGTGCAGATAGAGGAGAGTTAAAAGATCAGAGGAAAGAGAAAAAGGCAGGCGCACCCCCTTGTATACCGCCGCTCCAGGATCACGTGTTCACTACAGCGCACCTAGCGGCAGAAGCAGGAAACACATTGGTCACGACGCCTCGCGCGACGGCGCGAGCTGGGCCCCCGTTTCTCATCTGCTGTGACGTCACGCACCACGTGGTCATCCTTGGTCACGACGCCTCGCGCGACGGCGCGAGTTGGGCCCCCGTTTTAGAGCGCAGTTCTTTGGCGTCCGTTCCTGGGTTTCGCGTCGTCGTCGGCCTCGTAACCAGCTCAGCCCCCAATGTCACGCTTTTCAATTGGTCGAAATGCTCGTGACGTCACAGTGCGCGAATTTCAAATGGGGCCAATTGTACTTTGGCTAGTAACCATGCAACCAATCAAAGGGATCGTATAGTGATGCTGCAAATAAGTTGGACTGAGGTTAGTTAATTGCTTAATTAATCAATTAGCCTAATTAATATAGAGGAGAATGAAGAGGTCAGAAGAAAACAAAAGAAAGACGCGCGCCGCAGCGACAACAGCGTCCGCGGAAGGAGACGCTGCTGAAAAAAACAGATAAGTACGAAGCCGCGTTCCCTCCACCACCACGCACTTCCCCACTCAGTAAGACGTTGCTCGTTTCATATACGTTGTGTCGAACATCCTAGACAGTTCCAACAATTGACAGGTTAATGACAGAACACGATGGATAGAAATACAATAATATAAATATGAAACAGCCTAATTAACCTTTCTAGTTAGACCGCATAAATCAATAAAACAGAGAACGAAATTGGTCGAGTTGGGGAATCGAACCAGGGTCTCCGGAGTGCGATACGAGCACGCTAGCCACTCCGTAATGCCAGCTGAATGGTTTGGAATGAACAATACGGCGTCTTCGTTCACTCCCATCTTCCCCCTTTCCCTTACGGCGAGGTGCAGGTGTCCACCCAGATATGCGAGAGAGATACATTGCCTTTCCTCAAAAAATAAATTTACCGTCCAGCAAGGCGTACAGCCGAATTGGCGATGGCGTTCTGTGGACTCCCTGGCAGCGTTGCGAGACGCTGTCGCGTTCCATTCTTACAGGCGAAGCTTAACATGTTAACCACACATCAGTAACACACGCAGACAGCCAATGGACGCGTCATTCGCTGGCAGCACTTGATTCATCATTCACAAACCACATTCTTAACGTACGCTCCCTTGCCGCACATGCCAAGGACGTACACCACGATCACATTCTGCGCCATTCCTCTGTACTTTGCTTTGCTGAAACCTGGATGGATCCCGAAGAGCCTCTCGAAATCATAGATTTCCTATACTGCTGTGGTGCTCGCAGAGACCACAACAGAGCGGCGGGAGTCGCTATCTACTTGCGCACAGGTCTCTCTGCAATACCAGTCGAAATGTTTGGCACGTCACATGAAGTTGGCGAACTGTGCGCCGCAAAGTTGCCCAACGGCTTGCTGGTAGTAGCTGCCTACTTCGCCCCTACCGCACTCACGAGAGACGTCGTGCACTTCCTGCAACTCGCATTAACCGTCCATCGATCCACACCGATGTTAGTAGTGGGGGACTTTAATGTTGACATAAAGACAAACAGCAATTTCCTAACACTTATGCGGGAGAACATCCCGTTCCTCTCGCTCGTAACGCGTCCCACGGCTGTGACAACCTCGCGAGGCACTTGTATAGATCTCGTCTTTGAGAATCAAGCATTGGTGTACCAAGTCGAACATATATCAGTCTATTTCTCCGACCACAAAGCTTCCTTCATGACTGTCAAGAACTGTTAGTGGAGTCTTTGTTAAAGGAATACGTGTGAAAAATTCAAAAAAAAATTCTGTGATAGCGCAGACATGTGTTGCTCGATTTCTTTGCCTCAATCTATCGAAAAGGTGAAACAGCTTATTTGCTGCGCTCAAATTTCGCATTAGGAAGTAACGTAATCGTCGGTAATTTTTTTCATCTGCTTTGACGTCACGCATCACGTGGTATGACATGGAGGTCACGAAAGGTCAATGGTGACACCGCCGCTCTCGAGGAGCTGGGTTGGGTTATTTTAGTATGCTTCGCATAAAATTGGTCGAGTTGGGGAATCGAACCAGGGTTTCTGGTGTGCGAGGCGAGCATGCTTACTACGCCAGGCCAGCTTGATAGTTTGGCATAAAGGCGCGTCAGCTAATATGGCGTCTTTGTTCACTCCCGTCTTCCTCCAGTCTCTTGCGGGGAGGTTCAGGTGTCCACCGAGATATGAGAGAGAGGTACAGTTCCTTTCCTGAAAAACCAATTTACCGTCGTGCAAGGGGTAGAGCCGAATGGGCGAAGGCGTTCTGTGGACTCCCTGGCAGCGTTGCAAGACGCTCTGGAGTTCCACTCTTGGAGGCGAAGTTTAACATCTTAACCACACATCAGTGACACAAGCAGCAACACTGCGCTTTAGGCTTTCGCCTCACCGAACTTTAGGTCAACACAGTGCCCCCCCCCCCCCCTGAATTTTTTGCCACCTGCCAGTGTGGAACGGTGGGTGCGCTGCCAATCCAGTGTCTGGAACGCACTCTACGTTACAGGCGCTAAGTGCTTCGCTCAGCAACGCACGGGTAATGGCTGAAGGGCCTTTCTGCTCTTTCCAGCGCACTTTCTGACGGCTTTTTGCGCTTTTTCTCTCAGTGAAAGCATTAATATATTTTCTTATTCGACCGTTCAATCATCTGCGCGCCATAGAAAATTAAAGATATTCGCGTGTCGTCGAGCACGGCGTTCGCACGCGCTGCGGACACCCACTATGGCCTAGCTGCTTCAGAAAGACGCTGCGTGACGCCGCTGCCATCGCTAGAGCGGCCGGTCCTCATTTCTGAGCGTGCTCTCCGCCAGTGTGAGACAAGATGTGGACGGTGCGGCTGCACGGCGTTCCAGAGCGCGTTACCGAAAAGGTTGTCACCATCAACGGCAAAGTTTACTCGTTCCATAGCTGCCGTACGGCGAGAAGTCACAACTTACAGAACGCCATCGACGTGTTCATCTTCGACACTGCATCATACCGGTGGCATGCAGTGGAAACGCAACTCCCTGACGGCGAGCCAATTGAGTTTTCCAGCTCCACCATTGTAACTTACGGCCACTGCGCGTATCTGTGGGGCGGCCCGTACACCTCGCCGTTGGGCGACGTCATTTACCGCTTCGAGACCAACACCTTGACATGGAGCCGACTGCAGGTGTCCGGTGAGGTGCCTCCCTTGCTTTACGGCAACACAGCTTGTGTGGTAGGTAACCACATGTATATCTTTGGGCTGTCGAAGCATTGGTCGGATTTGCGGGTCCTTGACTTGGATACTATGGAATGGCATCGTGTCCCCACCAGTGGAGAGGTCCCGTCTCGGCGCGCCTTCCACACCGCGTCTGCGATTGGGACCTGCATATATGTGTGGGGTGGTGTTCAGTTAAGTTCTTTCTACGGAGGCTACTGCGACAACTCAGTGTACTACCTGGAAACGACCACCTCGACCTGGGTGCGCCCAGACGTAATACAAGGCACTCCTCCCGTGGGTCGGAAAGGGCATGCAGCCTTTGTGTACAATGAAGAACTTTACATTTTCGGAGGGTGCTGTGCCCTGCAGGGCCGTTACTATGGAGACTTGCACAAGTACGACCCCGGGACGTCGTCCTGGACCGTAGTAAGGCCACGCGGCCCAGGCCCATCGGCTAGAAGCTTCCACGGCTGCTCTACTGTTGGTGACAGAGTGTTCGTCTTTGGTGGCTTTGGTCCACTGCTTAACCAAGTGTATGGAATGACCGGGCGGCTGGCAGATCTCTACGTTTTGCACTTTGCCCCGACACTGCAGGACTTGTGCCTACTTGCAGTCATCGATGCACGGCTCGATATCACCGAATTACCAAGACACATCATAAAGGAGATCAGCGACATCACAGCGCACCAACCGTAGTCTATAGGAATGTGCTGCATCTAAAGCCAATGAAGTGCTTTTGACGAAGCCATTGTGGTGGTGTAAAAAATTGCTGAATTGGTTTTTGAGGAGAGGAAATGGCGCAGTATCCGTCTCACATATTTTGGTGGACACCTGAACCGCGCCGTAAGGGAAGGGCTAAAGGAGGAAGTGAGAGAACAAAGGGAGGAAGAGGTGCCGTAGTGGAGGTCTCCGCCATAATTTCGACCACCGGGGACTCCCTAACGTGCACTGACATTGCACAGCACGAGCACCTTTTGCGCTTCACCTCCATCGAAGCGCCGCCACCGGGTTTGGAGAGATGTACCCTTGCGAGACTGTTGAACATTACTTCGGTATTGTGCACGTTAAATTTAAGACATACCGTTCTGCTCTGCCTATCATTGCCTTGCAGCTCATGTACTGAGTGAGTCAGCACGATTCTCGTGGTATTGTCCTGTTGGTAAATTGCCAATGTTGTTACTTTCTGATGGTCTCGGGCAAAGAATCTGTCCGCTCAGTTTTTCTTATATTTGCTCATGCTTGCATGAAAATGCTATTACACAGTACATTTAATACTCTGCCCATTCAAGCGTACCTATGTATACATATTGCCTGCCGGCGGTTTGTTTGGAGAGTGTACTGCAATTTCAGAATAAGGGAGACCAGAGTGCTCATAATTTGTATTTCTGTGCCGCGTCGCATCAGAGATGATTTTTCCTCGCCGCGTTGATCCGAGATGATGATCCTCTGAGATTGTTTATTTCCGAACTGTCTCTTGACAAGAGAAATACACCTGTAACAAATGCTGCCACGTTTTTAGCCTTCGTATTCTGTGTAATTATGCGCATTAATATGTTCTACAGAGCGCAAATTTCTTGAAGTAAACTTTGTACTTTATAGGTTGTCATTTTCATGTAGTTTAAACCCGCTTTTCAATAATGCGCGGCTGTCATGCTTGCGCTTTTGGGCTTTTTAGGGTATCATGCCACGTAGTATTGCGAGGTGGCATGCAGCTGACCTGTAAGACGACGGCGTAGAGCTTGCGCTTATAGCTTATCAACCGCCATTACCGCTATATCGAGGACAACAAGCACCGCTTCCTTCTTCCTTTCTCCAGGTCTTCAATAACGTCTCCATCGCAAGTATACGTGGCATTATGTAACGGCAAAGTGTGAGGTTTGAGGCACTGTCGTCTCAGTGACATGATGAGGATGCGCAACAGAGAATGATTTGTCGCAGTCGCAATCGATTAAAATGCCGCGATAAAAATTCGGACCTAGAAGGTTTGTCGCGAAGGCTAGCACGCCACAGGGATGCATTCTTGAGCTCGGCATCTTTCGGGAAGGCATAATGTGGCGTGTTGCTTCCCCCGGCGCACTACTATTACAACTTATAGCGGGAAAATTCAAAATCACTGCGGTAACCCGCATTGAAGGAATTAGAAAGCAATGGTGCTGCCTCATTTCATGTTGCTTTTTTGCATTCTAGGTATGCCGAGTGCGACGCGTGCCGGCGTTTTAGGTATGCCGTGTGCGACGCATGCCGGCGTTCTAGGTATGCCGAGTGCGACGCGTGCCGGCGTTTTAGGTATGCCGTGTGCGACGCATGCCGGCGTTCTAGGTATGCCGAGTGCGACACGTGCCGGCGTTTTAGGTATGCCGTGTGCGACGCATGCCGGCGGCGTTCTAGGTATTCCGAGTGCGACGCGTGCCGGCGTTTTAGGTATGCCGAGTGCGACGCATGCCGGCGTTCTAGGTATGCCGAGTGCGACGCGTGCCGGCGTTTTAGGTATGCCGTGTGCGACGCATGCCGGCGTTCTAGGTATGCCGAGTGCGACGCATGTCGGCGTTCTAGGTATGCCGAGTGCGACGCCTGGCGGCGTTCTAGGTATGCCGAGTGCGACGCGTGCCGGTGTCCTAGGTATGCCGTGTGCGACGCGTGCCGGTGTCCTAGGTATGCCGAGTGCGACGCGTGCCGGCGTTCTAGGTATGCCGAGTGCGACGCGTGCCGGCGTTCTAGGTATGCCGAGTGCGACGCGTGCCGGCGTTCTAGGTATGCCGAGTGCGACGCGTGCCGGCGTTCTAGGTATGCCGAGTGCGATGCGTGCCGGCGTTCTAGGTATGCCGAGTTCGACGCGATCCGGCGTTCTAGGTATGCCGAGTGCGACGCGTGCCGGTGTCCGAGGTATGCCGTGTGCGACGCGTGCCGGTGTTCTAGGTATGTCGAGTGCGACGCGTGCCGCTGTCCTAGGTATGCCGAGTGCGACGCGTGCCGGCGTTCTAGGTATGCCGAGTGCGACGCGTGCCGGTGTTCTAGGTATTCCGAGTGCGACGCGTGCCGGTGTCCTAGGTATGCCGAGTGCGACGCGTGCAGGCGTTCTAGGTATGCCGAGTGCGACGCGTGCCGGCGTTCTAGGTATGCCGAGTGCGACGCGTGCCGGCGTTTTAGGTATGCCGTTTGCGACGCGTGCCGGCGTTCTAGGTATGCCGAGTGCGACGCGTGCCGGCGTTTTAGGTATGCCGAGTGCGACGCGTGCCGGCATTTTAGGTATGCCGAGTGCGACGCGTGCCGGCGTTTTAGGTATGCCGAGTGCGACGCGTGCCGGCGTTTTAGGTATGCCGAGTGCGACGCGTGCCGGCGTTTTAGGTATGCCGAGTGCGACGCGTGCCGGCGTTCTAGGTATGCCGAGTCGACGCGTGCCGGCGTTTTAGGTATGCCGAGTGCGACGCGTGCCGGCATTTTAGGTATGCCGAGTGCGACGCGTGCCGGCGTTCTGGTAAGCCCAGTGTGACGCGTGCCGGCGTTCTAGGTAAGCCGAGTGCGGGCACTGTTTCAACCTCCATCGGAGTAATCCGAAAGCATTGACGCCTCCTCGGCTCGTGGGAATGTTACTCCCTCAACACCCTCAAACTCAGTGGTAACATTTAGAGCGAAGATCTCTGGCGCCCGTTTCTGCATTTTGCGGCGTCACCGTCGCCGTTGCTGTCGTTGTCCGTTGGAACCAGCAGTGGACATCTTAGTCGCGCTTTAAGCAGCGAAACCAATGGATCAAGAGCTTGGACAGCAGAGGAAGGCGCATAACTGCCCTCTTGAAACAGTGGACACCTCAATCATGCTCTAAGCTACGTGGTGGTACTGGCAGATGTGCGCTGCATGCGTTGGCATTGACGAAGGTGTGGCAGAAACGCGGCACTGAAGCCATAGACCGTCGGCGTTGTGTTCATTGGCGTTGGGTTCACATCGTTTTAGGCGCATAACTGCCTCCCTGGGTCAGTGGGTGCCTGAATAGCTCTTTGCGGTACGTGGGACGGCGAGAGAGAGAAGAGGGAGATGTGAGCTGCATGCGTTAGCGCTGACAACGTTGTGGCAGAGACGCGGCACTGCAGCAGTAGGCCGCAGCGTTCTTTCGATGACCATCTCGTGATCAACCGTTAACTTCCACCTGCCAGGGTGGCAGGGTGGGCGCCCTGCCAATCCATTGTCTGGAACGTACTCAACGTTACAGACGCCAAGCTACGTATAGTTGCGTGATACCCCATAGCTTTCGCTCTCTAACCAGGTTCAGGAGTAGTTGAACCGCACCTAACTTTTTTGTATTCCTGGCCGCCCGCTGACGCTATCTTGGCCGAGCTCCCTCTCACTGATCCCTTCACTTCCGAGCTACGGCCACTCGGTGGAGGGAGCAACACAGAACCGCATTAAACCGGCTCATGCAGCTCATGGCCTTCGTGGCTCCGATAGCGAGCGGCGGGCGGCATCCCTGCGTGCGCTTGAGATTCAGATGTCTGTCCATAACGCTGTCCCTTCGTTTTGTCTGCAATCTTCTTTATTCCTTGGCGGCACTTTGTTCTTCTCTCTCCTTTCAATTTCTCTCTCGGCAACATCGTCCCTCCATTTTCTTCCACCAATTCTTCCTTTCTTCCTCCCATTGTAGTCCATAAGAACGTTATCTCATCTTTCTCTCCTGGCCGCTTCAGTGGGTGACTTTGGACTAGCTCCTTCGTGCAACGGCTCGAGGGGTGCTCCTTACTACAGCTTACGCCGAAACTGGTTTTGTAGCGAAAGCTATATTGGTACGGACTTGCGATTTCGTTGTGGCGGTGCTCCGACGAGGCACAGAGACCGACCTTGACCCGTTGCCTAGCAACAGCCGCAGCTGGCGGACGGCGCGAGCTCGCCGCGCCATCTGGCACTACGTCACACCGCGTGCCTCGTTGCGGAGCCACCGCCACCGTTTGGTATGACGTCACACCGCTTGCCTCGTCGTTGCGCTCGCCTCCGCTCGCTTCGCCAGCTGTGTTGCATGCCTGATAACATGTCAGAGGATTGAAAAGGAGAGCTCGCGTTTGTCGCAATCACAGTTGAGGCGGCAGTAAGGTGCCTTACCACTGCCACTAGTAAGAGTAAGAGACTGTCTCGTCTTTAGTGTAACAACAACATAGCTACACAACCAGACGAGCATGAACGTGCATTCAAGATTAACCAAGTGTAACCAAGCTATCCCTTAGCTTTCTCTACGTGTATCCTGGCATAGCCGAGCTAAGCCACTGCCAATTTTTGGTCACATAACCTGGGCCTGCTTTCTAAAATGCGTCTTTCTCATTACCAACCCTCTCGCCGACACCCAGAAAGCTGAAACGGTCGAAGCTGCGGTGGCAGCGAGAAGCACTGAAAAAAAATTGAACTATGAAACTCCAAAATCAGGTATGCTCATGTTGCAGATGCCCAAATAAGTGGTGTAGTAAGGACGCTGGCGCGTTTCGAAGCAGGGGCCTTCGCTTCGCAGTGAACTCGTGGGTTTTCCGGCTTTTTTTTTATCAGTCGGCGGGTGATAAATGGCTCGCAAGGCATTTTCTCCGTCTTACCTGGCCTATGAAAGCATTGATGAGCAGTTCTTGTTCGGCACAGTAAAAAAAACACTTTTCTTGGGAAAAAGCACGCAATTTCTTTACTCAAAAATGTTCTCTCAATCTAACACTGCTTTACCACAATGTGGAACTCATTTATCACTGCGCAGTTTTGGAGAAAAATGCTATTTTTTTTAGACAAGAACTTTTTCAACGTTTTCTGCCAGCTTTCCTTCCATTTTTCCTTTTTTGTACTTGGCTGCAGTCGGAAAGATGAAAGAACCATGTTTGAAATTCAAAGCCTGAAGCCGGCTCTCTTCCGACGAATAAAAGTGAACGTCGAAATTTGGGAACCTTTCAGGGAGCTGGACATTTTGCTGCTATTTAAGTGACGCTTACGTTCTCAATTTCCTTTATTCTTGTTTTTTGTTTTGTCTTCGTTTTTGCGTATCACAACAAGTACGGCTCGAGGCTGTCGAGCATACACACTCATTAATTTCATAACAGTACCTTAGCCAGCGCAGCGTTTTTGTTTTATGTACCTTGACAAGCTCTGTCCCACACATTACCCAATTTCATTTTTAGCACTTCCTTTGGCCGCAAATTTCGGCCCTACAAGTAAACTCGTGCGGGATAAATGGGTTACGTCCCTTACGATCGCTTCTAACTAAACTTTCATCTTTGAATTCATACGAAAGCGTAGCTAACTAGTGCATATCTTAAATATCCACCCCGCAAATTTGAAGAAATGAAGCACTTTGCGTTTGACTGTACAAGCAGTGGACTTAAGTTTAAAAAGCGGGCTTTTGAATGCAATGCTCAAAGGCAAGTAGATTCAGGGAACCTTGTTGGCAGCTGGCTCAAATCCATGGCGGAATAACTACCGCGTATAACAGAAAGATAGCAGACCTCGAAGTGTTGTCATGGAGCCGAAAAATTTGATTCTCCCGGCACTCTAAGTCAAATAAGAAAACAACAATACGCTCATGACACTTGCAAGAAGAGCTAGACAGGAACGAATACACAATAGCGCGAGTGATAGTTTTCTTCTCCGCAGTATTGAGGCACATCACACAGAAGCAGATAAAAAACAACATGAAAGTATGGAACCACGATCGATTCTCGCTAGTGGAGATGCAAGACCAAATGATTTCCTTCCTAGGAGCGGGATCATTTAACCAGACTTCATTTCAAAACGTTATGCACGTTTTTTTAGTCGCGGTCGGTTTGTGCTGGTAATTACGCGTGTGTTGAGTATGAAATATCCGCTTTAGGTCCTGCACTCTAGAAATTAAGCAACGTCCAAGAGTATTCTACTCCTACGCGCGATTGAACGCTAAAAAAAAGAGTTAGTGAAAAAAAGAACTCTTTACATAGCCTCCACAGTCTAGTAAGCACTGGGAATTGCGAATCCAGGGAATTCCCACTCTGCATGTGTCCGTCTAAATAAAGACAGCTCTCGAGAAGTTCGAACTGATGCTGCGGAACGGCACCTCTTTGGTTCGCCCGGATGCGCCTCTTTCATGATTTATGCATCAGAGTTCCTTTTTTCTGGTTCCTTGTTCCTTCTTTTGTGCGAGCAGGATAAAAAGTGTGTTTAAGGAGAAAAATTTCAAAATCCACATCTCCTATCTCGCATGGTCAACGGAATGCAATGAAGTTCGAAGATGATTTAAGGGACACTCAGATGATTAAGGGACACTTAGAAGATGATTTAAGGGATTCAACTAATGTGGGCTCGAGTCACTTGAAAACCGAAGGAAAAAATCAAGACTAAAGCTTTTCTTTCAAATAATTCAAGGGCACTTTAAGATAAAAACAGACAGATATGTTCAGTCCCCGGGAAGACGGAGCGCGGGAACAAACCACACTCGATCATTCAAGCCTTACGACTCACGTGTTGATGTTTTTCGTCACTCTTTTTTTCCTGATGTGATCGAAATTTGGAATGCTTTGCCTGCTGAAGTTGTCGGGCAATCCGACGTGCACAAGTGCGAACGTTCTATCGACATTTTGTGTCGAGGGTGCCCAACTTGATGTTATGAGATATGAATTTTGTCTGTTGCACATTGCATTGTATACCCTCCCTGTAACGACCCTCAAGCGAGGGTCAACAGTATCAGTAAATAATGTACAGAGGGCAAAACGCATCTCTAGAACACGTTCTGAGCCTGTTTCGGGCTGACCACGCGATAACTAGCGATAAGATTTGGTTAAAAATGGTCTGGATGTAAACATTTGCAGTTAAACTCATAGAATGTAATCGTAAATTTTTCCTTCTTTGTCCCAGCCGCTTTGGGAGCGGCGGAACACACAGTTTGGTTGTTCTAGGCATGTGTTTTGCCCTCTGTGCAATTAGAGACAAGTTATGTTTCGGACACATTCCTTCTTTAATGAAAACTCCACTAACAGTTCTTGATTGTTATGAAGGAAGCTTTGTGGTCTGAGGAATAGATAGCAGCGACTGACAGATGCCGTTGACAGTTGTCAAGTGAACGTGACTCATGGGATGCATGCACCGTGATTCGCTGATGCAGAGCGGGCGCTTCGGCAACGCGGTCGCCCCGTCGGATGAAGAACGCGAGGGGTGGGGAGGGGGGTACACAAAGTGGCGAACGGCAGCGGCTATGCGTTTCGGCTTGGGCATGCGGGAGAAATGGCGCCAGGAGCGCGCGCAACTAGAGTAGCGCGCTGCCTCGGCTGCGGAGCTGGTTACAGCGGACAACGGCGACGCCGCGAAACGCAGGAACGGGCACCAAAGAGCTGCGCTCTAAGACATTTCCACACTGACAGGAGGAGAAAATAAGACTGAGAACTGCTTGGAATCCATTCTTAATAGAGTCACTAATATGCAAGCCTCAACACTGGAAGGTTACCATCACATATAACACTTACTAGGATGACTCGAAGAATTGAAGGCACAACTTACACCCCAAAATCACCATATATTCAAGGTGCTACTGATGAAGCCGGATTGGGAGAACGTAAGGAAACCTCAGTATGGTCAAGAAAACATTAGAGTCAAGGTAGGATCTTCTCGAAACTGCAAGCTGAGATAAATCCTCTCACCCTCAAGCTTTCAGAGGCCACCCTTCAAGCCGACAGGGAGATCATCTTCATTTTAACAAATCCTGCTTCACTGTAAAACGAAAATTAGGAAATGCTAAAAAACGATGTAGTGCTAGAGCTAGAAATAGAAACACCCAAAGAAAGTCGAATCGAACTCAATGTCTTGAGAACGAAAGAAGCTACAGACCCCGTAAACCAACCTGAAACGATCTTGAAGCATCCGCGCCGCTTTTACGGCGCAACATACCTCAGGCAGGTTAAAAACCGTCACCCAAATATTCATTAACGGAAGGCTTTCCTCCTGGAGGCAAGTTACGATTTTTTTATATTGAGTATAAAGTCTTCGGGACTGTGATATGTACATTTACTTTGCACCTACAGCCAAAAGAGGACATCAGCAGAGGGACTGCAACGCTCCTTTTGATGCCACCGTCTCCGTGCACACGACAGTTGATCAGAATATGGCTCCTCCTGCAGCACTGCATGGATTCTCTGAGGACATTGAAAGCAGACATATACCACCAAGTGATATCAGACAGCAACTCCCGATGGTATTGATGCGCTGCTGCAAAACAACGCACGACATTGCAGACGTATTTCAACATCATGCTCTTTTGTACTGTAGTTTCTCCTGGGATGGAAATATACTCTACAGGAAAAGAAAGCTTCGCCAACGAACTAGACCTCAGGCAGCAGTCTGGCCATTAATTGAGTTTGCTACGAAAGAACACTCCAGCCGATCATTTCTGCCGACGGCTGATGTTCAGAGGACCAGTAGTTGCGGTTCATTTCCCCCGGAAATCTGTGCTCTAATTAATTCTGCCGGATAACTTTGCCGGCAGAATTATTGCCGCTTTACTTTTCTTGTCAACCAGCTTGTCCGTTATTTGCCGTTTTTCTTTGTCGCAATCATTCTTTCTTTTTCAAAGAAGCCATTCCCGTTTCATCGCATTTTCGGTCAGCTAGTTCTTTAAGCCTGCAACCTTCTTTAGGGTGGTGATAGACTCCCGACACTCCTGAAATCACGGTTCGATAGCTGATCATAACAGCAATGATCAAAACTGGCTGCACAGATGTATTTTATTCGTCTCTTGTTTATTAAATGGCTCGAGAAAGAGTTGTGTTGGGTTTAGGGCAGCATAAGCATCGAAGGCTTATGCGCCACTAAACCCAACACAACACAACTCTTCCTCGAGCTATTTAATGGTCAAGAAACAAAAAAGTTCTCTACTTACCAACTGTCGTTTCCCCGAACGTAACTTAATGCACTAGCATATTGCGCTTTACGCGCTGTTGATGAGTCGCTTGCTAAATGAACGGCTCTGACAAAATATTTACTAGTGTGAAAGGCGCGAAACAGAGCCACAGAAAGGCCAAGAAAGTTCACAGTGCACTTAAATTTCAGCAAACTGCAGTTACGTTCTAAAAAGCGTTCGGCCTACGTCATTTACCGCTACTTAGCCACAGACGATAATCAACTTGCCTAGGTGAAATTTCTGCTATTTTATCTTATTTTGTCAGTTTAGGGGCTATCTATTGCAAAGAAATTCTCCAAGCTCCTTCAGAAGCGCCACGCCGGTCGTCTAATAATGTTCAGCGGCATGCTTGAATAGCCCGAAGTGAAAGCCCCGGTATTTTGCTTCGGACGACTGCCACGGTTATAAGTTAATAACGGCACAGCCCGCCAAGCCTCTTCCCCTTCTGCACAGAAATCAGCGGTAAATTCAGCTTTCTGTTGGGGATCTCCGAAGGCCCCTCTAAAGGTCTCTTTGCCTGCCTGGCGTTACCGCGACGGGGCCAAACACTTCGATATCATGAATGTATCTGATTGGGACAACATTGTACGACAACCAGACTCATAGTCTCCGGCGGGCGTCGTATCTTTTTTGGGTGTAGTAGTCTCCACAATTCAGATGCAGAGATGTACGGGACGCCTTCATGGAAATGTTGTGGGGTTCTGTTGATTTTTTTTTTTGGAGACCAAAAATACGGCAGTGGTGCCAGAGTGATCTGCATAACTCGGAAGGCGCCATTAGTGTGTGCACATCAACGCCGTAATGGCGATCGTGAATGTGAATGAAGGGCTGAATCGTGAATGAAGGGCTGGGCTCATCAATAGGAGGAGTTCTTGTTCGGCAGCAAGCGAACCTGGATGGATGATGATTTTTATTTGATAAGAGTTTCATTATACGTGCTCGTTTTTTGATTGCTTGCTCTCCTTACGGTTACATCATTCGATTTCACCTTCGAGCCCCTGTCGGAAGAGAAAGTCTACCGGTGTTATTTCTCACAGCTTGAACCTTGAAACGGAACGCACAAGTATAGCATTCGTATTTCAACTACTGAACGGCAAGCTTCCAAAATTTCAGCTTCCAATTTCAAGCTTCCAAAATTTCAACAGTGACAGCAGAGAAGACAAAATACAGGACTGGCGTTAGTCCTGTTGTTTGTGCCTTCTATGCTGCCCCTGTTTTTTGCGGGCCATATACTTTTTATAAGATGAGCCACCGAGTAGCACATTCCAAAGTTTTGATCAAAATTTCAGCTTTTGGTGCGTGCATTGCAAAGCCTGCAGGGCACCAATAGGAATACGAGGGACGTTTATCTCGTCACGAGCGCGGGCACCAGTCTGACATTGCCGACCTTACTCTCTTGTCTCTGTCGCGAGAAAGTTGTGGTCGTCCCAACTTCAAGCTTGGCTTGGAACCCTTCTCGGCTGGTTGACATGCAGCGGGCTTCTCATTGTTAAACACTAGATAGTTTTCTCACTCTGTGCGTTGCAACTGGTTGGCACTGATTTCTGGCTCCTATTTTGTAGGGGAACACGGCGAGAATAATGCAGAGGCTTCCTTGTCTAAGCATGACCAAGGCTGTTTTCAATGCATGTTTTTTTCTCAGTACTGTATGAATCAGCGAACAACAGCAATCTTGAGGGCAGCAGCCTCTAGAATTAAGAAGGAGAGCAGTACGGTACATGTCCTGAGAAAGTGAACGCAGACTATAAGCACGGCAGCTGAAAGGCGAACCAAAAGCTTCTTCTGTGGAACACAGATATGGAACAAAGGAAACTAGCGGGACGCTTTACTTTATTAACAGTTTATTTTTAAGAAAGCATGCATGCTGGCATTACTTAATCAGCACAGATTTATTTCTTCTTGTGATCGCTTTGCCAGATTTCATCTCGTAATATAACTCAGGAAGGTGCACGTTTTGACCAGTTCTTATTGCAAGTTCACCAGAAGTCACGCTGAGTAATATGGCATAGAGTTTCTTACTATTACCTAGAGGGAAAGCTGGCAAGCCGTCTATGGGAGTTTGCATGGAGACCCCACGTGACCACCTCAGCCACCATGGGCGCTCAAAGCATCATGGGGCGGTGAGCTACTTGTTGCGGAACTGTAACTTTTGGCCAAAAAATAATAAAAAAATAAAGCTGTTTGATAGCTACAAACGTCCTAACATTCAATATCTTGTCTAATGATTGCAACAAACGAGCAGAAAAGCATTTAAGTGCAAAGTTTGCCTAAAATAAGACATGACTAGCTTTCCTATTGGCCAAGTGATGAACACTAAAAAAACTAATATTTCGTAATTAACAGGCGCACTTTTAAAAGTAAATATGTTTTCAAAAAAAATGTTGTTGTTTAGATACTTTAAGAGGTTTTTAATGGCATTTCGGAAGAGTAAAACCTTTTATTGGCGTCGTGTGTCGTCGCGTCTTCACTACTATGGCTTTTGCACACTGCGTTCGCGCGAAAGTCGTCTGCGCACACACGAACTACGTTTTCGGAATGAAACGCCTTAGTACTGCCACTCTGTGTTCCCGAAAAACTACGACTGTGCCGCAACAAGTAGCTCACCGCCCCATGATGCTTTGAGCGTCCATGTTGGCTGAAGTGCAGCGCCGCCAGCTTTCCCTCTAGGTAGTAGTAAGAAACTCTATGTAATATGGGGAGAACTACGATAGAGACACGTGGTGCTTTCTATTTCGCGTCAATATCTGCGTGTTAATGCACACTAACGCCGATATCGTTTGCAGTTTTGTTCCCCTGTCACATTGAACTACATTCACAGCTCCAATGTCCATGCGTTTATCGGGTAAACGCGGTGAAGGCAAGACACCAGTTTAATTATTAAGGCGACCGCCTTTAATGACTCATTCTCCCATCCGTCAGCCCGGCGTTACATCCAGCGCCTAGGGTGACTCATCGACGAGCGCAGCTGCCAAGAGGTGACGTAATCCTCGTCGACAGGTGGAGCTGTCGGCGCGGCGGCGTAGGCGGCGTCGAGCGCTGCTCCGTCGTCAGCCGGTATGCGGCAGCTATTGGAGGGGGATGGCTCCCAAGCGGTGCAGCCGTAACAAACATAGGCAGTCACTGGCAGTCGAAGTAGCGCGACAAAGCCTTTCGCCTAGCGCGCTTTAGGCTGCCAAAGTGCCCTCATAGTTTTTTTTTTATTTCATAGCCAACTTCAACGAATAATATCAGGGCATGCATCGATGAATAAATGCTATAGAAGAATTTTCTGCGCCGCATTCAATTACTAGGTCTCTGCCCTTGTGTGGATAACATAAGTTTGTAGTCGCCTATAATGAATGATAGCAAAGCAAACCAGCCGAAAAGCCATGTAGCAATCATAAGATTTACAAGGTTTCACATACGTAATCATGGAACATGCAACGGAATAGTGTCATTGCTTCACAGCGATGGCTGCTTATTAGCTGCCGAAACGGTGCGCGCAGTTTGTGAGGCGAGAGCTGGGATTACTCTGCCCACCCGTTATATTTCATCACCGTGGTGCTTCATGCTGTATGTCGGCGCACAGGGCGTTCGAAATAATAGGGGTGTGCTAATGCGCTTTCAGTGGAAGCCCTGGCTTACAGCAAGCTGGAAAAATGCCGTGAGCGAGGCTTTGCTCAAATGATGTGCCTCTAGTAACGAGATTAATGTCTTTCCCAACTCTGCTTGTCACTCGCGGCGAGCCCCTGGAATGCGTTTCTCTAAAAACGGCCACGTGCTGAAATTTTGAGCAGTCAAACATAGAAAAAAGAAGCGACCTTCATTTACCGAGTTTTGAGATTCGTGGAATCGGAAATGGCTACTCGAGGGCATCGTTTCCCTTTAGTGCACACAAGGTATGACTGCATCCTACGTTCCAGTCAATATTTCTTTTTTAATGTAAATTCTGAAGCATCATCAACTGGCACCATCCATATGAAGTGAGCATTTCGCCATGTACACTTCGCACTAATGAATATCGAAAAGTGACTGTTTCACTACTGCCCAGAGTAATAAAATGATATGATGTGAAAAAAAAAGTTAAGTTTGGTGCTTAGGTCAATTCTCTTAGCCAGAGCGCGGACACAAATTCGTTGCAAGTTCCAAATAATCGGCTGCAAGATACAGCATTGAAATTATGCGGAATAGTTAGGCAAGCCAACTGGTGACTGGCCATTAAGCAAATACGAATGTCAGGGGTAAACGCCGGCGTGCTCTATTATTCATTAGTGACCGGACGACAATAAGACAATCACGAACATAAAGGCGTATGTCAGGGAGATGGATGTTACAGGCAAGTGCAGTAGATGGTGCCGATATTAATGTGCTCTAATTGAAAAGCTGGAAAAACACAGCATTTTGCAACGAGCCGTGCAATTTCGACACGCAGCCGGGTAACATTAAATCCCTCGCGGAGATAGCAAACAAAAAATCAAGAAATATTTTGTGAATTACAGCGTGGCTGGTCTATGGCCTTTTCAATTAAAGTAACATAACCAACTAAACCAACAAAAAAAGCACCGGCAAACTAAGCACTTCCTTTCATTATCAACTGGAACTCTTTCAAATCTTGTCACTGGTCAACGATACAATTCAAGACGACAAGAAATACGGCTGATTTGAGACTAGATAATACGAGAGCAAATATACATCACGCTAGCTCGTTTACTGGCTCTAAACGTGAAGAAAACAAAACTGACAACGGCTGGTTGTTACACTGATCAAAAAGGAGTAAAAAGAAAGTAAAGTCGTCGTCTAGCGTACTTCCTTTAATAAAAATTCAGGGGGCACTTTGACTTAAAGTTCGTAGAGGCGAAAGCGTTTTCCGCACCACTTCGACTGCCTCTGTGGCACTGGTGACGTCACCACTGGTTGACGTCACACATAATTGATGACGAAGTAATGACAAATTGCTAATTAATGACTAATTACTAATTAATCACTCAGCAATAATTGACTGCTAATTAATTGCGCTTAAGCTTCGCCTTTAGGAGTGGAACGCGACAGCGTGTTGTAGCGCTGCCAGGGAGTCCACGGAACGCCACCATCCGTTCGGCGCGATGCCTTGCCCTATGAACGCAACGCTTTTTGAGGAAAGGAAATGGCGCAGTAATTCTCTGTCATCTCGGTGGGCACCTGAACCGCACCGTACAGGAAGGGAGGAAGTGGCAGTGAAAGAAGAAAGAGGGAACCGTAATGAAGAAACTGAAAATTGTATTTTAGGAAGGGAAATTACGTAGTAACTGTCTCAAATATCTCGGTGGACACCCGTCAAAACGCGAACACATCTGTCGACACGGCTGCCGACACGGATTGCTAACGACAGCATGAGGCATTAAAGGCCTTAAAAGACTGTGCGCTGGAGGACCACTTACTCCCCTTTCACTCCCATTTGGGTGTATCCGTGTTCAGCGTGTAGTGACCTGCCGGTCTCATATCTCCTCTCTGTGGTCGGGAATGACGATCGGGTACTGAGTGTACAAGTTTTCAATTCGAGGGCAAAGCGAGTCGTGCCATGCCCTCGTCCGAAAGCCTATTATTAAGGCGAAAGCCTCTAATGTCTCATCGCTAAATTAACAGCACTCGAAGCAAAATTTGACCATAAACTAAAGGAGCTAGACGCCCGCCTCGAGGCCAGATTCAATCACCTTGCCGCCGCCCTCACCGAAAAACTTGAGCAGCGCATGGACGCTATGCTTACCAAGATGATGGAGCTCTTGGAGCATAATCTTACCCATCGCTTCACCCAACTTCAAACCCCCTCCACTCCCCCCATCCTACCTCCACAAGCACAAAACACCTTCCCTGAGCCACACATACCAATTGACACCCGTCTTAATACCCTCCTCAATCCCCCCACCATCCAATATGGCGGCTGGGGGGAACACTAATTATCTCCCCATTATAACTTGGAACTGCCGCGGCTTCCGGGCAAAGCGCGCACCTCTGCAACTTCTCCTTCCCACCATCACACCCACGCCCTACATACTTCTTCTCCAGGAGACTGCACACCGAGCAACCCTCCCCAGCTACACATCTACACACTCGGATACCACTAACACACCCAGGGCGTCCACACTCATCCACCGCAGCCTCACCTACAAAACTCATCACATTACGTCTGAGACGCCCTGCGTGATCACGGAAATTATACATCACACACATTCACTTCCTTCTATATTTATAGCAAACATATACCACCCCCCGTCCCTGCCGATGGCCCCGCTAGAATCACTTCTGCGAAAGCTACACCATCTAGCAGGGAAACATCCCCTACTCATCGGTGGGGACTTCAACAGTCAGCATACTGACTGGGGATACACAACCACGACACATCGAGGTCGCAGGCTCTGGCTGCTCCTGCAGAACCTCCAACTCACTGTGCACAACACGTTTCAGACGCCTACGCGGATCGGCAACAGTGTCAGCATGGACACCAGTCCGGACCTGACGCTGAGCCGCTGTATCCGCGGCGTTACCTGGAACAGAACACAACATACACTGGGCAGTGATCATTACATTATACAAATCACTGTCGCATACAAACCACCCCGTCACGCAAATATGACACACGAACTCATTAACTGGGATGCCTTTCGCGCTGCACGCACTGCCCTCCCAGACACTCCCATCGCAGACATCGATGCATGGGTGCAATCACTCAAGCATGACGTTCACCACAACACGCGACACATTGAAACTACAACCGAAACACCGACCCTTGACACACGCCTAGCCCACCTCTGGGAGGCTTATCACAGCATCCTGGAACGCTGGAAAGGCAACAAACACAACAGAACGCTTAAAAAGCGGCTGGCCGCGCTGCAGACACAAATCCAACAGCACTCTGAGGAGCTCTGTCGATCCAACTGGGGACAGATATGTGACGGCATCGCCGGAAACCTGTCCAGCAAACGTGCATGGCAACTCCTCCGACACCTCATTGACCCCACACGCACCAAATCAGCAGCACAGCACCACGTGACACGCCTCACACATGAACACATTGACGATCCCGACACCCTTCTAGACACACTTCAAACCATGTACACATCTCCAGGCGGCCCCATATCTCTACCGCACTACACAGGACAAGCAAATCCAACACTCGACACCGACATCACGGAGACGGAAGTCAGAGCGGCCCTCCTGACTCTCCACGCCAACTCCGCACCTGGTGGAGACCAAATCACAAACTCCATGCTCCGTAATCTGGATGACCAATCGATCACCCACATTACGAAATACTTCAACCAGTGCTGGAGGGAGGGTAACCTCCCGCAGTCCTGGCGCCACGCGAAGGTAATATTTATACCAAAACCCAACAAACCACTCACCATTCAAAACCTTCGCCCGATTTCGCTAACCTCATGCCTCGGGAAGCTCCTCGAGCATGTTGTGTTAGCGAGACTCACAAGTCACATGGCGGACAACAATCTCTACCCGCATAGCATGGTGGGATTCCGCCCTCATCTATCCGCACAGGATGCCATGCTGCAACTCACACACGACCTTTTTGACCCGCTTCTTCCAGGTCACACCAAGGCAGTCTTAGCTTTGGATCTCTCCAAAGCTTTTGATCGCATTGAACATCAGGCGATCATGACTGCTCTATCCCCATTGAATGTGGGTGTGCGCACGTATGCCTACATTCAAGCATTCCTGACTGACCGCACGGCTGAGATACACTTCGGCCCTCTGTCTTCCACCTCCTACACACTTCAGAGTATCGGCACCCCTCAAGGGTCCGTCCTTTCCCCCTTTCTCTTTAACATAATCCTCATACCCCTCGCCCGGAAATTGGCAACTATTCCCCACCTCAAGCACACTCTTTATGCCGACGATATCACCCTGTGGACCACCCACGGCAGTGACGGCGACATAGAGAACACCTTACAGGAAGCAGCCACCCTCACCCAAAATTACGCACGGACCATCGGACTGTCTTGCTGCCCAGAGAAGTCCGAACTGCTCCTCATCCGGCCTAAGAACCACCGCTGTCCCCGCTCCCCCATTGCCATTGAATTGAATGGTTACCCGGTACCTGAGGTTGGCACCCTCCGTGTATTGGGCTTGCACATCCAGAACGATGGCAAAAACACCACTACCCTCAAGAAACTCAAGCAGGTTGCAGGCGCGATATCGCACCTCATCCGCAGGGTTTCGGGACATCATAGAGGCATGAAGGAGCGCGACCTATGTCGCCTCATTCATGCCTTTGTCCTCAGCCGTGTACTGTACACTACCCATACTTACAACTATCCAAACATGACATAAACGCTTTGGATGCTTTGATTCGCAAGGCATTCAAGGTAGCACTTCATCTTCCCCTCAACACACCCACAGACAGATTACTAGGCCTGGGCCTCCACAACACGATCGGGGAACTGGTGGAGGCCCACCGACAGGCCCAATACATCAGGCTCACAAAAACTTCCACAGGTCGGTATATCCTGGACTCCCTGGGAATCAAAATACCGGCCAACGACCCAACCCTTCTCGCCATCCCACGATCCCTTCACCGAGAGCTTCTCATCAGGCCGCTCCCGAGGAATATGCACCCGTCCCACCATGAGCAGCGCCGCAGAGCCCGTGCGAAGGCACTCCATCGAGCGTACGGCCCCCAGCCGGACGCCGTATGGGTGGACGCTGCCTGCACGGGTGATGAAGCGACAGCAGCTGCGGTGGACTCCTCTTCATCCACCCTCCTCACACTACCTCTCCCTCCAGATACGTCCCCAGAGGCTGCAGAGGAAGCCGCCATTGGACTTGCTATAACCCGCACGGAAGCCCGGTATATTTTAACTGTCTCTAAAACTGCGATTCTAAATTTTGCTCGAGGCCGAGTTCATGTCCCTGCTTTTGGCATACTGGACTCGCCCGATGCAGCCCCGCCCCGCCAAGTGGAGCTGATATGGGTGCCTGCGCACTCAGGGAATCCCGGAAACGAGGCCGCCAACCTTTTAGCCCGAGGTTCTTTAAACCGGGCTCAGGTGGCCTCGGATAGGGGATTCACGAAGGATCGCATGCACTCATTCAGTGAGCTGACCCAGGCATACAGAGCCTCTCGCCAGCTCTACCCCCCGCCCCACCCCTCCCTAGATAACAGACACGCAACACTCTGGCGCAGATTACAAACACATACTCTCCCCTCGCCCCTTACCGTAACCCACTATCATCCCTCCTTCCCCACTCCTGCTTGCGCCCTATGCCCAGAACCCTTCGCTTCTTCCCTCCACATCCTTTCCCTCTGCCCGGCGGACCCTCCCCCGCGGGACCTAGAGAACCTCAAGACCTGGGAGGACTGGGAGACCCTGCTGCACTCGGAGGATCCGGCCGTGCAGACCATCGCCACCGGCCGTGCTGCCAGTGTTATGGACCTCAGGAACATAAACACTTGAGTGCAGTGGGGTCGTGCGGGGACCCTGGGGCGTGCCCCGAATTCCTTTGTAAATAAAGTTTTCTCTCTCTCTCTCATCGTTGTAAGCAGCAGTTGTCGACAGAGAATGTCACGCTTTTCAGTTGGTCGAAACGGTCGTGACGTCACAGTGCGCCAATTTCAAACGGGGCCAATTGTACTTTGGCTAGTAACCATGCAACCAATTGAAGGGACCATATTGTTACGTAGCCGTTGGGGCTCGTAACCGAAAGGCTTTAATGGGGGGTGACGTGGACGGCACCGGAGAACAAAACAAGAACACCCAGAGAAGGCCGGAACCGATCTTCTTCTTCTTTCACACGGCGGTGCACGCGCCTTGCGAAGAGCAGCCGCCTAGTGGCTGCTTGTGGAAACGTGGCATTACCCCCCTCCCTAAAAAAAAAAACATCGACCCTATGCATGCGCAAGAAAAGAAGGTAAGAAAAGCAGTTCACAAGAACATGGCAGGAAATAAGCAGTTCGTAAGCTAGCGGTGCTCGCGCGAAAAGTACGGCTTCATTCGCACGACATGGACGACTTCGGGCTTCTGCTGGCGGCGATGAGAAGTAGAAGAGCCGGCTGGAAGAAGTTCGTATGTGACGTCACTGAGCTGACGGACCACTCTGTAGGGACCGAAGTACTGCTTTAGCAGTTTTTCGGAAAGCCCTCGGCGTCGAATCGGAGTCCACACCCACACCATGTCGTCCGGTTCGAAGGTCACTACTCGGTGGCGGTGATTGTAACGCCGAGCGTCTCGGCCTTGCTGGTTCCGGATGCGCAGTCGCGCAAGCTGGCGTGCTTCTTCGGCGCGCTGAGTGAATTCCTCGGTACCAGCTTCGGGGTCATGACCGTTAAGGGGCAACATGGCCTCTAGCATGGTGGACACCTCGCGGCCATACAGCAGAGAGAAGGGCGTCATGCGCGTGGTCTCTTGTTGTGCCGTATTGTACGCGAATGTGACGTACGGTAGGATGTCATCCCAAGACCGATGTTCAACGTCCACGTACATAGACAGCATGTCGGCGAGAGTTTTGTTGAGACGTTCGGTCAGGCCATTCGTCTGTGGATGGTAGGCGGTGGATTTACGATGGGCAGTGCCACTCAGCTGCATGACGGATTCCAGCAGCTTGGCCGTGAAAGCTGTGCCTCGGTCCGTTATGACAACTGACGGGGCGCCGTGCCTGAGGACGATGCGCTCGACGAAAAAGTTCGCTGCTTCGGCTGCCGTGCCTCGTTCGAGGGCCTTTGTTTCAGCATAGCGCGTGAGGTAATCGGTAGCGACTATTATCCACCGGTTGCCCGAGGAGGAAGTTGGAAAAGGGCCCAACAAGTCCATGCCAACCTGCTCGAATGGAAGTCTGGGCACTTGGACAGGCTGCAGTAAACCAGCTGGCCTTACAGACGGTATTTTCCGTCGCTGGCAATCGTGGCACGTTCGTACATAGTGGCGCACTGCCGCCGCAAGTTTGGGCCAGTAAAAACTCTTTTGAATGCGAGCCAAAGTTCGAGCATAGCCGAGATGACCGGCGGTGGGCTCATCATGACATGCCTGCAAGACTTCGTCGCGGAGAGTGTCTGGCACGACGAGGAGATAATCCCTTCCCGTGGGAGAGAAGTTGATCTTGTGGAGCACGTCGTTTAGGAGACAAAACGAGGAGTGCGTTCTGGCGAAGGGACGGGGTACTTCTGTAGTACGCGCTTTCAGGAAGTCGATGAGTGGAGCGAGTCCCGGGTCCTCACGCTGGCGCTGCGAAACAGTGACTGCGTCGACAGTTGCGATAAGAGGAAAGTCCGGCTCTTCGTCTTCGTTCGCCGACTGGATAGGCGAACGGGACAAGCAGTCGGCGTCGTTGTGCTGGCGTCCGGACTTATACACGATGGTCATGTCGAACTCTTGTAGACGTAAACTCCAACGTGCAAGGCGTCCGGAGGGATCGCGCAAGTTCGTCAACCAGCAAAGAGAATGATGGTCGCTCACAACCTGGAAGCGGCGGCCATAAAGATACGGGCGAAATTTCATCACTGCCCAGACAACAGCGAGGCACTCTTTCTCGGTGGTGGAATAATTGGTTTCAGCACGAGACAAAGTCCGGCTAGCGTACGCGATCACTCGCTCAGCGCCATCCTGCCACTGTACGAGCACAGCGCCGAGGCCTATGTTGCTTGCATCCGTGTGAACCAGGGTCTCGGCATGGGCATCGAAGTGAGCAAGCACAGGCGTTGTTTGCAAGCGGTGGCGTAATTCATCGAATGCCTTTTGCTGTTCGTCTGTCCAGGCGAAGGTGACATCATCTCGGGTGAGACGCGTCAACGGGGCAGCAATTCGTGAAAAGTTTGCAATGAATCGGCGGTAATAGGCGCAGAGTCCCAAAAACCGCCGGACTGTCTTCTTGTCGGAGGGAGCAGGGAAGTTGGCGACGGCTGCAGTTTTGGCGGGATCGGGCTGAACACCTCGACGGCTGACGACGTGGCCCAGGAACAGGAGCTCTTCGTAACCGAAGTGGCACTTTTCAGGTTTTAACGTGAGGCCGGCAGATCTTATAGCCCGTAGCACGGTGGAAAGGCGTTGGAGGTGTTCCTCGAACGTTGGGGAAAACACAATAACGTCGTCCAGATATACTAAACAAGTTTGCCATTTAAGGCCGGATAAGACTGCGTCCATCATTCGCTGGAATGTCGCTGGAGCGGAGCACAATCCAAACGGTAGGACCTTGAACTCGTAAAGTCCATCCGGCGTGACAAACGCAGTCTTCTCACGGTCCCGTTCGTCTACTTCGATCTGCCAATAACCGCTTTTGAGATCGAGCGAGGAGAAGTAGCGCGCATGGCGCAGCCGGTCCAAGGAGTCATCAATGCGTGGTAGCGGGTAGACGTCTTTTTTTGTGACCTGGTTGAGTTTGCGGTAGTCAACACAGAATCTCAGACTGCCGTCTTTCTTCTTAACCAAGACGACAGGTGAAGCCCAGGGACTCCTCGATGGCTGTATGACACCGTCATTCAGCATTTCGTCTACCTGCTGAGCGATGATTTCGCGTTCCCGCGGTGACACTCGGTATGGGTTCTGTCGGACTGGTCGGATACGTTCGTCGGTTATTATGCGGTGCTTGGTGAGGGGCGTCTGCTTGACCGCGGAGGCAGACGAGAAACAGTCTTGAAACTGACAGAGCAGACCGACAAGTCGATCCTTCTCGGTAGGTGATAGAGCGGGGTTCACATCGAGGGCGAATTGGGCCGTTCGGCTGGCAGATGTCCCGGTCTGGAGTGCGATGCAATCAGAAGTTTCGGCGATATCTTCCAAGTAGGCGACCGTGGTCCCTTTAGCGATGCGTTGTCGCTCATTGCCGAAGTTGGTAAGGAGTACATCCGCGAGGCCGTTGGTCGGATGGACGATACCGCGGGCAACACAGACGCCGTGATGGAGCAGCAGCTCAGTGTTCTGTTCGGCCACCCCTGCAGCACTGGACTTGTCATCGCACCTGACGGTAACGAGAGTACATGAGCGGGGCGGCACGGTTACATCCGCGTCAAGGATGCGCAAAGGTGCGTGGCGTCGTTCGGCGTCTGCGAAAGTCGGTGCAGGCGGTGAAAACGTGACCAAACGGCGAGGAACGTTAATGACGGCACCATGCTGTCGTAAAAAGTCAAGGCCGAGGATGAGGTCCTTGCAACAGTTGGGCAGAATAACGAAAACCGCAACAAACACGGAGTCGGCAATGGTGACTCGTGCAGTGCAACGCCCTAAAGGTGTCATAAGGTGGCCACCAGCAGTACGAATTTGGGGTCCAGGCCATTCAGTCCTAACTTTTGCGAGCCGATCCGCGAACTTCTTGCTGATTATTGAGAAGTCTGCTCCTGTATCTACTAAAGCAGTCACTGGGTGCCCGTCAACAAGCACGGGAAGGTCGGCGCTAGCTGTGTCATCGGTATGAGGGAAACTCGGAGTCACGGAATCACGCTGCGGTGGCATCGCTGTCACGGAATCACGCTGCGTCGTCACGGGGGGGTCTTCGGGACGTCGGTTTCGTTTTTCAGCAACCTGCCCCCCTGAGGTCGCCGCCTTCAGTTTCCCCGGCGTGGGCTTGGCGACCGCCCCCTCATCGTATCGCTGAAAGTACGACGGCTAGGTGACGAGTAGCGGACGGGAGAAGGTGACCGTTGGCGGCCGTTCGGTGACGTCTGCTGGGCAGCAAGGTATTCCTCGATTTCCCGAGGTCGCTCACCGAACCGTGGGCGCGGGGCGTGACGTGAAAATCCCTGAAGCCCGAGTTCACGGTAGGGGCAGCGCCGATACAGGTGGCCGGCTTCCCCGCAGTGGAAGCAGAGCGGCCGCTGACGAGGAGTGCGCCAGATGTCGGCCTTCCGGACCGGTGGTTGCATGTCGAGTCCCTGCTGCGGTGGCCGCTGGTAGGAGGGTGGCGGCAGAACGGACGGCGGCTGCGAGTCGAACGGGATAGGCTGCGCGGGAGGCACCGCGGGCTGACGGACAGCTGCTGCATAACTCAGAGGGCGTGGCTCGGGCAGCAACTGAGGCGGTGCAAACGCTTGCCGGATCTCCTCGCGCACGACTTCAGTGAGGGCAGCGGCTGTGGGATCAGGCGAGATGATGTGGAGTTTCCGGAGCTCCTCGCGAACTACGTCTCGGATCAACTCTCGCAAAGAGGAATGTTCACTGGCGCTGCACGAAGCGGCCACTGAGCTGAAGGGCTGAACGCACGCAGACTCGTTTCGTCGGGAGCGTTGCTGCAGGGCTCGCTCGATGAGGGTTGCTTCACTGATGAAGTCGGCAACGGTCTGGGGGGGATTCCGCACCAAACCAGCGAAAAGATGTTCTTTTACACCCTGCATCAGGTGGCGCAACTTCGCGGCCTCCGCCATGTCGGGATCAGCCCGCCGACAAAGACGGGTCACGTCCTCGGCAAACATGGCGACGCTCTCGTTGGGCTTTTGGATACGGGCTTCCAGGAGGCGGCGCGCTCGGTCGCGGCGGTCGGGGCTGGAAAACGTATCGCGCAGCTGCTGGCGGAAGGCATCCCAGCTTTGAAGACCGGTCTCCCGGTTCTCGTACCAGGTTTTGGCGCCGTCTTCCAGCGCGAAGTATACGTTGCGGAGCTTCATGGCAGAACTCCACTGATTAAAGTTGGCCACACGTTCAAACTGTTCAAGCCAGTCGTCGACGTCTTCAGCAGGAGCGCCATGGAAACTCGTCGGTACACGGGGCTGCTGGAGGGTTAGATGAGGGGAACTCGCCTGCGCCATGGGATGAAGCTGGACGGGGCGGCGGTCGGGAAGGAGACCGAACTCTGGGGAGAGGCCGTGAACGCGGCGGCTGCTGCGATGAACGGGCGTAGACACCAGCGGGAGTCGGTCGGGACTCGCTGAACCGCTGCGAGAAGAGGTCCGGGACATGGGATCTTGAATGCACCTCCACCAGTGTTACGTAGCCGTTGGGGCTCGTAACCGAAAGGCTTTAATGGGGGGTGACGTGGACGGCACCGGAGAACAAAACAAGAACACCCAGAGAAGGCCGGAACCGATCTTCTTCTTCTTTCACACGGCGGTGCACGCGCCTTGCGAAGAGCAGCCGCCTAGTGGCTGCTTGTGGAAACGTGGCAATATAGTGATGCTCCAAGTAAGTGGGACTGAGCTTAGTGAATTGCTTAATTACCCAATTAGCCTAATTAACTTCTCTAGTCAGGCCATATAAATGAATAAAACCTAGTAAGAAATTGGTCGAGCTCGGGAATCGAACGCCGGTCTTCGGAGTGCGAGACGAGCATGCTATTCACTCCGCCATGCCAGCTCGATGGTTCGGAATGAACAAAGGCACGTCTAGTGAATACGGTGTCTTCGCTCACTGCCATCGTCCTCCCTTCCCTTCCAGCGAGGTTTAGGTGTCCACCGAGATATGAGAGAGAAATACATTTCCTTTCCTCAAAAACCAATTCACCGACGAGCGAGGCGTAGAACCGAATGGGCGATGGCGTTCTATGGACTCCCTGGCAGCGTTGCAAGACGCTCTCGCGTTCCACTCTTAGAGGCGAAGCTTAACATCTTAACCACACATCAGTGACCACACTTTAGGTAAAAAAAGTGCACCCCCCCCCTGAATTTTGACGGGTGTCCACCGAGATATGTGAGACAGTTACTGCGTAATTTTCTTTCCTCAAATACAATTTTCATTTTCTTCATTACGGGCCATCTTCGTCTTTCTTCTTTCACTCCCACTTCCTCCGTTCCTCTACGGTGCGGTTCAGGTGTCCACCGACATGACAGAGATTTACTGCGCCATTTCCTTTGCTCAAAAACCGTTGCGTTGAAACGACAAGGCATCGCGCCGAACGGGTGGTGGCGTTCCGTGGACTCCCTGGCAGCGCTACAACACGCTGTCGCGTTCCACTCCTAAAGGCGAAGCTTAAGCGGAAGCTTAATTAGCAGTTAATTAGTATTCAGGCATTAATCAGTAATTAACAATTAATTAGTGATTTGTCATCACTTAGTAATTAGTACTCAATTACATGTGACGCCACCAGTGCCACAGAAGCACTGAAAATGGTGCGGAAAACGCTTTCGCCTCCAAGCACTTTAGACAGTCAAAGTGCCCCCTGAATTTTTTCACCGTATATGTCCACTGTATTTGTGACCGCTTGGCGCGGTCACAAATACAACAACAGTTTGGTATGACAAACTGTCATACCAAGAAGCGAAACGTAATTCTTTACGAAATTAACAAAGGCAATGAATCAGCAAAAACTACACTCTTGTGCTGAGCAGCGCTCCTGCGTTTAGTGCTGCGACGCCAACCGAAGAGGGAAGGTTTTAGCTCTTGCGTCTCGCTTTGGCCGCCGCTCTCTATTTTGCAACAGTAAAAGCTTATGGACTCCTCTGCTGGTTTACTGAGCCAGAAGCCTGAAAACAAAGAAAAACATTTCCCTCAGATGGAAGCCAGCCTGATAGGCATAAATATTTTCTAGAACACACGTTTTCAGCCAGTGTTCCCAGTAGTCGTGACACTGTCAGATGTCGGTTATTGGGTAAATTAACGCTAATGCAGCATCTTGATCGACCATTGCACGCATAAATTTTGTTCTATTCTTCTCTTTCGAAGTAATTCTAACGCCCGTGAAAAAACGTGAGCTAAATTAATCAAGGCAGAAAAACTCAGTGTTGCCTCAACGTCTATAAAAAATAAAAACAAGAGATGCGACATTCCATTTTGCCGACGAACACTATTGCTTAGGGGCTTAATGTCTGCTTAGGATTTATACATTGCAAACCACTTGCGGCAAAAGCGAGGAAGAAGTTTGGTGAGTAAATAATGAGGTAGAGTTTTTTTTTATTTTTTTTTTCATCATCTCCGTGCCCTACTTGTGGTAGACTCCCCTGGTGTTCCTCTCCCGTGTGCTTTCCTTTTGCCTTTACTACGTACAGGTGAATACCAACCTTTACCACCCGATTCTTGGCCGATCCCCCAGAGTGGGTATGTGCCATTCTGTCGTAGGCTACAACAACAACAACATAATCTTAGCGTTCTGTGAAGCTTCTGTTGGGCTTGAAGTCCTAAGCCACTGTGTGTGCAAGGTGGCCAGAATTTCAAGCACAATCTCCCCTTCGTATTTTTAGAGATCTGCAGTTACCTGATCCTCACCAGCTGATTTCCCTTCTGCATTGCTCCTAAGGGTTTGTTTTTTACTTCCTCTTTCGTTACTGGCGGGATGTCCAGGTGCTGTGCGCTACTGCCCCTCTCATTTACGTTCTGATTACATTAGGTACTGTACAGCTGTGTGGAACTCTTCGGCTACTTTAGCTATCTTATCCATATTGCTAATGACATTGCCCTGTTCTCTCAGCGCATACATCTGGTGTTTTGTTAGGCCTAGTTTCCTCTCCACTGCTTTCAGGCTACCTCTTTTCTTTCGAGCATGCTCGATTGTATTCATGTTAAACTTCCTTATATCGAATATCTAGTGAAGCAGCGCTACGGCACAGGGCCAAAGGGGAGAAAGGGACGAACACAGCGCTGAACTGAGTGTGTACGTGGTGTACTCAGTCCCGTTGAAGTGCGTTGGGTCATACATCGGCCAAACTGGCCGGTGTCTAAATGAAAGACTTAAAGAGCATGCAAACAATGTTAAGAACGCGGCCCGCCACATAGGTATTCACTGTCGTGACTGTTCATGTTACCCAGAATTCAAAAACAGCCAAGTAGTTACCAAACACAAGGATAAGCTTACACGAGAGATTATTGAGGCATCTGAGATCATGAAGCTGGGTGCGAATTGTATCAGCACTCCTTCCGTTGCCATCTCGTTGAAAGAGCACAACTTCCTGATTTCAAATGATCGATGTACACGCGATACAGCTGCATGCGCATAGTGACTGGGATTGATACTTTCTGCTGTTCTTTGTTTCTTTGTTTTTTTAAGGTGCAAAAGAGTATATATATGCTGATAGCATCCGGAATAAACATTTGTTGTCAGTTCAGCGCTGTGTTCGTCCCTTTCTCCCCTTTGGCCCTGTGCCGTAGCGCTGCTTCACTAGATATGTCAGACCAACTCGCCCACCAGTCCATACTGTTCCTTTATATCGGCTAGCTTGCGCTTATTTATTAGCTTTGATAGCTCTGCCAGTTATATTCTCTCCGTAGGGTTAGCCGATTTCATGCTTCGGCATTTCTTAATGAAATTTCCCGTTTCCTTAGACAGCTTGCTGGTATCCTGTCGAATCATCCTACCACTTACTTCTACTTCGCGCTCCGTAATGGCAGCTCTGAGATTATCGTTCATTGTTTGAACGTTAAGGTCGTCTTCCTCAGTGAGAGCCGAATATCTGTTCTCCAGCCATATCCTGAATTCCTGTACTTATTGGGTTTCCGTTTTGTTTAATAAGAACGGTAAACTGGGCTAGTTGGTAGGAATTCATACTGAACATTGCGCAAAAAACGCCCGTGTCGTGCCTTCTCGTTCAGTGTCTTCGTTTTTTGCGCAGTTTTCAGTATGAATTCCGTTTTGGCTTTCCTCGTTATTGGGTTTCGGCTTCACTAATTCCTACCGTTCACTCTTCAGGTATAAGCTAATTTGAGACTTCACCATTCTGTGGTACCTACAACGCGCTTTTCCGAGGACCTCTACGTCCCGCACGATACCAGGGTTAGCGCATAGCATGAAATCTATTTCATTTTTAGTCTCACCATTGGGGTTCTTCTGCGCCTATTTCTTACTATTTCGTTTCCGGAAGAAGGTATGTGTGATCCGGAAATTATTTCTTCTGCGAACTCTACTAATAACTCCCTCCTGCTATTTCTGGAGGCTAAGCCATAGTCGTCTACCGCCTTGTCTGCGGTATGCTTCTCGCGTATCTTCGCATTGATGTCACTCATTAGTACAGTGTACTGTGACTTTACTTTGTTCATTGCCGAATCCACGTTTTCATGGCAGCGTTCAACAATCTGGTCACCATGGCTGCATGTAGGCGCATAATCCTGCACCACCTGCAGATTCTGCCTCTTATTAAGCCTAATTACGATAGCTGCCACCCTCTCCTTAATACTATAGACATCCTGCATTTTGCCAGCTATATCCTGACTGATGAGGTATCCCACACCTACTTCTCGTCTGTTTGCTGATGCACGATAGAAGAGTACATGCCCACCCCTTACTACTGTATACGCTCAATCTGGCCTCCCATCCTCACTAAACCCTATGAGATTTCATTGAATACCCGCTAGTTCCTCGAACAGCACTGGTAGCTAGACTCATTGGATAAGCACTATGCTTTCGGTCAATCACGTTTCCACACTGGCTCTAAGAAATGCAGTTAGAATTCTTTCGCTTGCTATAAACTCCATTAAAGGGATATAACAATGAGAAATAAAACGCACAGTCATGCCACTGCCTGATGAACCTTTCCACGCCTACCTGTTGACAGTGCCCACGCCAATAAACGCTGCCGGTTGCAGTATTCGGTTTTAGAGTGCACAGAATACGAGCTATGGAGTTTGCTGAAAGTATGCGAGAGGTTGGCATTAATTGTTCGCTTGATGTTGTCATTGCGCACTAACAAATTTGCCCCGCCGCAGCAGAAGATTCTCTTGGTCGTCCGGGCGGTGACACTAGTCCGTACATACGATCCCATTTGCTCTTGCTGCACTGGGTGGAAGGCAAAAAAAAAAGAAAAACGCGAGTGCACTTAGACTGCATTATCTGTTGACGAGTCCTAAATGATACCATGTTTTGCGCATGACCCCCACTACAATGTTGTCGATATACCGCAGTGTAACTCTAGGGCGTAAAACTCAACACGCCGGTGGCTCAGAGGCTATGGTGCCCGGCTGCTGACCCGAAAGATCCGAATTCGATCCCGGCCGCGGCGGTCGAATTTCGATGGAGGCGAAATTCTACAGGCCCATGCACTGTGAATGTTAGTGCACGTTAAAGAACTCCAGTTGGTCGAAATTTCCGGATCGCTTTACTACACCGTCTCGAAAAGCCTAAGTCGCTTTGGGACGTTAACCCCCATAAACCAAACCAAACCAAAACCAAGCACAACATGCATTAACTCATTGCCCCTAGACTAATCTCAATATGTGTAGGCGCGCTTCCTTCAACATTGGTGCGCTTATCATTTGCAGTGCTGGCAGATATACCGCAGCATTGAATTCAGAATACAGAGCCACTAAAAAAAGAACACTTTCTGAAAAGCGGCCCAGATCTGTCAGCAGGCGAGACAATAGCTTAACAAATGCCAAAGAATTTTTACACATCACCAACATTACATACTCATTCTTCGTGCGCTTAACTTAATTCGACAGAAAAGTGTTCCGGAGTTTTTTCTATTGGGTACTTTCCTAATTTTTAAAAATTATATCTGGAAGCGTGCGTAGTCGCATGTGCACCAGCAATCGGCGCCAACAGCCAGTAGCAGGCCGCTGTTGGGTCCGTGATATCTACCACGCGCTCCTATAAGTATCGGAAGTGGTAAGAATAACGTAGTTAATTAAGGGCCTTCATCCAGTGCTGCCTTGCAGCGACCATGACTTTCTTTTTGGGGCAGATAGAAGTACACATTTTTGCGCCCTTCTATTATTCTAAGCGTCGCCTTCAACACCTGAGCTGCTAGCTATCGACTAACGTTATTTGCTGGCTCTCCCACCATAACGAAGACCGACCAGTGTTATAAGTTTCTAAGGATTCTTCGATAAAACACTATTCAAACAGTGCCGGCAAACCCTAAAAGGAGAAGTCAATTTCTCCGGCGTGCTCCGCAGTCGTGTGCACTATCCACGCAATTCCATGGTGAAAGTTGGAAGACAGTGGCCGTTATTTAGAAGGGTACGCTGCAGCGCCAACTCTTCTGGTTGACCGTGCCTGATAAACCACTTTGTTGGGCGGCAGCAGAGTACTTCATTTGTCTGTACTACGCATATGTTAGTGACAGGTCTCGGGTACAACTCCAAGCAGACTACCGAGCGTCGAGACCTTTAGAAAGCATTCTTTCTTAGAGCCTTGCATTATTGATACACTGTATGCCGTTTTTTTCTTTGTTCGCGAATAATGACAGCGACTGTGATTAAGCGAAAGCAGGCAATAGAATCACGCCGTCGATCTCTAATGCTTACAGAAGAAATATGCCCCGCTGGTGGTCATCCGTTTTTGTGCCGTGATTGCAAGCCTGGCAGTTCACAGAAATATGTTGGAAGTGCGTTTTTAAAAGAGCAGTGTATTATTTTGAAGCAGCAACAAACAAAATAAGCTTGATGGTCCCTTTAATGCGTACGAGTAAAATCAGACAACCAAACAACATCGAAAAGGGAATTCGTCGTAGAAGGCATCATCTGCCTTTTGCAGCTCTTTCCCTGCGGTAAGATGGTTTCGGCGTCGTTATAAGTCGTAAAACACTCCCACACCCTCTGGCTTTTAGAGCGCAGCTCTTTGGCGTCCGTTCCTGGGTTTCGCGTCGTCGTCGGCCTCGTAACCAGCTCCGCCCCCAATGTCACGCTTTTCAATTGGTCGAAATGCTCGTGACGTCACAGTGCGCGAATTTCAAATGGGGCCAATTGTACTTTGGCTAGTAACCATGCAACCAATCAAAGGGATCGTATAGTGATGCTGCAACTAAGTTGGACTGAGTTTAGTTAATTGCTTAATTAATCAATTAGCCTAATTAATATAGAGGAGAATGAAGAGGTCAGAAGAAAAGAAAAGAAAGACGCGCGCCGCAGTGACAACAGCGTCCGCGGAAGGAGACGCTGCTGAAAAAAACAGATAAGTACGAAGCCGCGTTCCCTCCACCACCACGCACTTCCCCACTCAGTAAGACGTTGCTCGTTTCATATACGTTGTGTCGAACATCCTAGACAGTTCCAACAATTGACAGGTTAATGACAGAACACGATGGATAGAAATACAATAATATAAATATGAAAGCCTAATTAACCTTTCTAGTTAGACCGCATAAATCAATAAAACCGAGAACGAAACTGGTCGAGTTGGGGAATCGAACCAGGGTCTCCGGAGTGCGATACGAGCACGCTAGCCACTCCGTAATGCCAGCTGAATGGTTTAGAATGAACAAAGGCGCGTCTAGCTAATACGGCGTCTTCGTTCACTCCCATCTTCCCCCTTTCCCTTACGGCGAGGTGCAGGTGTCCACCCAGATATGCGAGAGAGATACATTTCCTTTCCTCAAAAAATAAATTTACCGTTCAGCAAGGCGTACAGCCGAATTGGCGATGGCGTTCTGTGGACTCCCTGGCAGCGTTGCAAGACGCTGTCGCGTTCCACTCTTACAGGCGAAGCTTAACATGTTAACCACACATCAGTAACACACGCAGACAGCCAATGGACGCGTCATTCGCTGGCAGCACTTGATTCATCATTCACAACCACATTCGTGACAGAATGCTGTACTAAGGCTTTCGCCTTGCACCACTTTAGTCGCCAAAGTGACTCCTAATTTTTGTTTGTGTCGGCATCGGCGGCGTTGTTTGGCACGTCACATGAAGTTGGCGAACTGTGCGCCGCAAAGTTGCCCAACGGCTTGCTGGTAGTAGCTGCCTACTTCGCCCCTACCGCACTCACGAAAGACGTCGTGCACTTCCTGCAACTCGCATTAACCGTCCATCGATCCACACCGGTGTTAGTAGTGGGGGACTTTATGTTGACATAAAGACAAACAGCAATTTCCTAACACTTATGCGGGAGAACGTCCCGTTCCTCTCGCTCGTAACGCGTCCCACGGCTGTGACAACCTCGCGAGGCATTTGTATAGATCTCGTCTTTGAGAATCAAGCATTGGTGTACCAAGTCGAACATATATCAGTCTATTTCTCCGACCACAAAGCTTCCTTCATGACTGTCAAGAACTGTTAGTGGAGTCTTTGTTAAAGGAATACGTGCGAAAAATAACAAAAAAATTCTGTGATAGCGCATACATGTGTTGCTCGATTTGTTTGCCTCAATCTATCGAAAAGGTGAAACAGCTTATTTGCTGCGCTCAAATTTCGCATTAGGAAGTAACGTAATCGTCGGTAATTTTTTGTTCAATAGCTGCCTAAAGAGAAAGCAGGCTAAGCAATTTTATGGGGTTATACCACGCTCTATACTGATCTCTCTGAGCCCTGGTATAGCTACTGGCACCGTATACTGTCCCTGGGTGTGGAAGAAAACTTCGAAGCTCTTTTGCTTGTTTTTTTTGACATTTAGTTCCATTCCCTCCGCCATTGCTCACGGACTACAACGGCACTGTCTTGAATCAAACGGCTGCGCCTTATGCGGAAAATAGCACCTTGAGACTGAGTTGTGTGGCCTTTAGGGGAGAAGGACATCAAGTCCTTAAAAAGTAGCTATATAAATGCTAATAGTATCCAACGTGCAATAGATATATGAGGCAATGGTAAAAACATCCGCGTCGCCACGAAAACGGCATCAAAAACAAAAAGCTAATACACTTAATTGTTGAATGAACGGTAACAGCTGATGCGAATGAGCTAAAGTTATAGTGTCTCTACACAAAATAAAATGTGAATACGAAGGCCTGGAAGCGCTGAAGCGCGTTGAAGGAAAACTGAAAGTTGACCACACAAAATCATTCTCTTTGCAGCTTAAAGAACGGTTTCTGATTGAATAATTACCCCAGGATCACTATTCTTAATTTCTATGAGTAGAGTATGAGTATGAGAGTATGAGTAGAGTTCGCAGATAGAAATAATTTACGGATCATGAATACGTTCTTCCGTAAACGAGCAAACAGGAAGTAGATGTGGAAGAGCAACAATCGTGAGACTAAAAATGAAATAGACTTCATACTGTGCGCTCACCCTGGCATCGTAGAGAATGTGGAGGTCCTCAGTAAGGTCCGTTGTAGCGACCACAGAATGGTAAGGTCTCGTATTAGCTTAGATTTCAAGAGGGAACGGAGGAAACTAGTGAAGCGGAAGGCTATTAACGAGTTAGCATTAAGAGGGAAGGTAGAGGAATACACAATGTCGCTGCAGAACAGATTTCCCGCTTTAACTGAAGATGACGACCGTAATGTTGAAACAATAAACAATCGTCTCACAGATATCATTACGGAGTGCGCCGTAGAAGTAGGCGGTAGGATGGTTCGACAGGAGTCTAAAGATATGATTAAGCAACGCCAAAGCAAGAGGACGTCTAACTCCAGAGACTGGATAGAACTAGCAGAGCTATCGAAGGTAATAAATAACCGCGAAGGTAGCCGACATAAGGAAGTTTAACATGGAGAAAATCGAACATGCTCTAAAGAGCGGAGGTAGCCTAAACTCAGTGAAGAGAAAACTGGGCATAGGTAAAAACCAGATGTATGCGCTAAAAGACAAAGAGGGCAATCTCATTATCAATATGGATAAGATAGTTGAAATAGCCGAAGATTTGTACACAAATTTATACAGTAGCGAATGTAATCAAGTTACTGATAGATGCAGTCGAGCACAGCAATGAGACATCCCGCCAGTAACGGAGGAGGAAGTAAAGAAAAATTTAGGAACAATTCAAAGGGGGAAAGCAGCTGGTGAGGATCAGGTAACAGCAGATTTGTTGAAGGATGGAGGAGAGATTATGTTGGAAAAACTAGCCACCCTGTATACGCAATGCCTTGTAACCGCGAGAGTACCAGAAGCTTGATAGAACACTAACATTATCTTAATTCATAAGAAAGGAGACGTCAAAGACTAAAGAATTACAGACCGATCAGCTTACTGTCTGTTGTCTCTAAGGTAAATAGCAAGGTAATCGCTAATACAGACAGGACAACTTTAGACTTCAATCAGCCAAATCATAATAACGGATACTCAACAATAGAGCATATTCAAACCATACACATATCCACACTATCAACCAGGTGATAGAGAAATGGGCAGACTATAAAAAGCTCTTATATATAGCGTTCATAGATTACGAGAATGAATTTGACTCAGTTGTAACTTCAGCAGTCATGCAGTCATTGCGGAATCAGGCTGTGAAAAAGCCTTGCATAAAAATACTGGAAGATATCTATAATGGCTCCACAGCTACCATAGACCTCCATAAAGTCACTAACAAAGTTCAGAAAAAAGAAAGGGCAAAAACAGGGAAACACGATGTCGCCACTGCTATTCACTGCCTGTTTACATGAGGGGTAACAAACGCGGGTTAATGACATCCTGGCGGAAATCAAGAGGAAGAAATGGGCTTTGTTAGGGCATGTAATGTGAAGGCAAGATAACCGATAGTTCTTAAGGGTAACGTACTGGATTGCACAAGAAGCAAGCTGTGCATTCGGCAGCTACGCAACACAGTCGCCTGAATTGAAGTGCGAGTACGCGCGTGTTCTAATCACTGACCTCCATGCCAGGCAGTTGGACCGCGAGGAAATGCTGTAATATGTTGCCGAGCACAAAAGGAGTTATTAAAAGATCAATTGTTACGTTCAGGTTACGGTAAGTCTACACGTTCCTGTTGGGACTCCTTTTGGAAAGCTTTATTGGAATTCAGACCGTAATAGAGAGGAAACTTCCGATTCTCGAAACACGGGAAAATCCGAGCTGCGTTTCAGAGGTAACGAAACTGTTGCGGGCTTCACATGGAAAGCGCGTTGGGAGAGCGAGAAGCTCCCGTGGGCGGAATGCTCCCGACGACCGCTGTCCACGTCACCTGCAGCATTCACACACACACATCTGTGGAAAAGCAGTGCACATGTCCACAAGACAATTTGTTCGTGTACACCAAACTTAAGAAATAGAGGTTTCCAGCCGAAAAGCTCTATATTCATAAATCACGTAGTAAAAAAAAAAACATCTCCGTGTGCATTACTGCAAAAACACCAAAAAGCTGCCCGCAACGAAAAAAAAAGAAACAATAGAGCGTCAGCGGCTAGCCCTTATAGCCGTAACACTGGAAGGCTCTCCTGAACTCCAGAAGTGCCCTGACGGCGACGTTGCAACGCTGCTCCGAATCTCCATAAAACTCGCCCCCGTTCTCTTTCCGCTTGAGCAGAGGGCATAGCAGGAGGCCACGATAAAAATCCTGTCTTCCATAAGGCTCGATTTCGCGGAATGAGTGTTAGGCGAGTGTATAGTCGTAGCGAGGGTAAAGCGGCAGATCCGTGTGGTCGATCTGCAGCCTTATGGTAGTGGGGCGGAAAAAGTCGCCGTGCTGGACGCGAATCCACTGCGTAGATGGATGACTGCAGTGACGACGTAGACAGGCGTCGTTGGTAGTAGCAGCACCTTAATCCACAGGCTTGGAACTGCAGTTTGCTTGGCGAGCGAACACTTCAAGACCGCCGTGATCCTGCATGTGAGAAAAACGAAAAGCGTAAATTTTTACTGCCTTGTCGGAGCGCCCTCGAAAGAGTAGTGGTGCGGGCGAGGCACTTTATCTGACTTATTTAAATCTTCTCAAGTTATGTCCTGCTCTGTCTCATCACAGCATGAAACCAATCGAATATCCTCCTATTTGATGCGTCGAATGAATCAAATAGCGCATGTTGAAGATAATTTCAAAGAGCCGATTGAATTCGGAATTTTTCGAATACATTTCAAGTAAGTTGCATGAACGTAAGGCAAGCCGTAGTTTTCATCGTCGACTGTTTCAAGAGAAGGGCCCAATACTACGCCTCACAGCGCTCTGCAGCCATCTTGCAGCCGTCTGCAGAGGGTAAAAGCGCAACCTCATACTCTCCTTTGCAAGAAACAAAAAAAAAAAATTCAGGGGGGCATTTTGGTGACCTAAAGTGCGGTGAGGCGAAAGCCTTAAGCGCAGTGTTGCTGCTTGTGTCACTGATGTGTGGTTAAGATGTTAAGCTTGGCCTCTGAAAGTGGAACGCCACAGCGTCTTGCACCGCTGCCAGGGAGTCCACAGAACGCCATCGCCCATTCGGCTCTACGCCTTGCTCGACTGTAAATTGGGTTTTGAGGAAAAAAATGTATATCTCTCTCGCATATCTCGGTGGACACCTGAACCTCGCTGCAAGGGAAGGGAGGAAGATGGGAGTGAACGAAGACGCCGTATTCACTAGATGCGCCTTTGTTCATTCCAAACCATCGTCCTGGCATGGCGGAGTGGTTAGCGCGCTCGTCTTGCACTCCGGAGACCCTGGTTCCATTCCCCAACTCGACCAATTTTCTACTCGGTTTTATTAATTTTTGTGGGCTGCCTATAAAGGTTAATTAGGCTAATTGGTGTTTACCATTTTTCTGATGCCCCCCATCATGTCCTGTCACTCACCTGTCCAGTGATGGCTCATGTTCGACTCAATGTCTATGAAACGTCTAGAAACTTTTATTAACGATGGTTAATGATAATTAAGCATGACTTGCACATTTGGTGATACTAATTAATGTATGGGTAGTGATAGTTAACGTGACCTTAACTAGTACACTGATTAATTAGTGTTGAGGTACAGGCGCAGTGCACAGTCCCACATGCCACTTCTCAACTACTGCTAACTACGAATCAGTCATTTAGTCATTAAGTACAATGATAAGTCATGAAATCACTTTATATCATGTTCCGATGTCTTTCGATTGCACTCGATTAAGTATCGATTGGCTATTTATTGGCATATGTCCCTATAAGGGGTGCATCCGAAACGCACACATTTGCTAACAGGTGTTGGTGACGACAGTATGAGGCATTAAAGGCTTTCGCCTTAAAACAGCGCCACGCGGACGGCTCTCGCCGGCGCGCGTCGTGAAACTGGGGAGAAGGAACCCCTGGAGAGCGACTAGCCTTATGTGTGTAGCTGCCCCCTCTCCCACCGCTCGCCGACGCTGCGCGCGGGAGCATTGCCGTCGATTGTTCTAGACTGTCCGCGTTATTTCTACGCTATGTTGACGTGCGCTAAGAGAGGCCCTCCACCTCTTCACTCGGGCGACGGTGCCACGACAGAAAGTTCCAGATGCTCCTCGAAGCCACTCCCGGCCTTTGACCAATGAGGACGCGCGCCCAGAGCGAGAAGAACGAGGAGGAGAGAACGAGGAGGTGGGGACTTTGATGTAGATACAAAGAAAAGCGGGGGAGAAGTTTAGTTAATTGCTTAATCACCAAATTGGCCTGATTAACCGTTCTAATCAGGCCAGATAAATAAATAAAACGGAGTAGGAAAATGGTAGAGTTCGGGAATCGAACCCCGGTCTCCGGAGTGCGAGACGAGCATGCTAAGCACTCCGCCATGCCAGCTCGATGGTTTGGAATGAACAAAGGGGCGTCTATACTCCGTTTCATACATCATGTGCAACGCGGTGAAGGCTAGGGAAGTAGTCTGCAGAAAAAAATAGAGAGGTGTATCCCTCCGCGCTGTTTTGTGGCCGTGCGGTCTAAGGCGTCGCTCCATCTTCCTCCCTTCCCGTTACGGCGAGGTTTAGGTGTCCACCGAGATATGACAGATACATTTCCTTTCCTCAAAAACCAATTTACCGACGAGCAAGGCGTATTTGTCCGCGTTTCCGATTGGTCCACATTGTCGTCACGCCGTAAGCTGGACGCCATTTTCTCAAAAGTAAAAGGGAGGCGGACAGAAAGAGTAAACACGGCGGCCAGCGGGGACAGCGAAAACGTGAAATGGAAAAAGACGACACACGCAAAAAACAAAATCACAGATCTCGATTGATTCGCTCGCAATATCATCGCTTTTTGTGACGCTGATGACAAATGTATTACCCACGAAGCCTGTCGGCAATGCATTTGTTATTTTTCGCTCACCACAAGCAACGCACTATTTTCTGTCACGGATGCAGGCTGCGCAAAAAAGAGCGCTAGCTTTGACTGCGTTGCACCTGATGTATGAAACGGAGTATAGTGAATACGGTGTCTTCGTTCACTCCCATCTTTCTTCCTTCCTTCCCGTTACGGCGAGGTTCAGGTGTCCACCGAGGTATGCGAGACAGATGCATTTCCTTTCCTCAAAAAACAATTTACCGATGAGCAAGGCGTAGGACCGAACGGGCGATGGCGTTCTGTGGACTCCCTGGCAGCGTTACAAGACGCTGTCTCGTTTCACTCTTGGAGGCGAAGCTTAACATCTTAACAACACATCAGTCACACAAGCAGCAACACCGCGCTTAAGGATTTCGCCTCATCGCACTTTAGGTCAACAAAATGGCAAAATAGAAGAAAGGCCCGCATTTTAAATTTGAAGCTTAGAGCTGTAAGAGCCCTTTTTGCTATTTCAATGATGCTTGTAGATTCGTTGCATAGGAGCGCGATCTGATAGGGAGTCTTTTGCTTGCCGTAATTAGTGCGTGGAATGTCGGTAATAATAGGAGTTGTAAGTAATGACATGTATCTTGGCTGTAATGCTGGGCCATAAACCTGTTTAGTCGGTGTTAACTTTCGGGAATATGTACATAGCCATTTTCAAGCTGTTTATAAGTTTTGTATGATTATTCACACTAGCAGCGAAAATTTGTAAAAAAATTGGAATCAAGAGGAAGCAAGAGGAAACTTTTGACAACGTTCTACTTTTTTTTCGTGAAGGAATTCTGCGCGGTGGTCCTGAATGTAGGTGGAGGTCCCCTAGAGACTTATGTTGCATCCGTT